>NC_139353.1:70468903-70791403 GCF_055883805.1 Amblyomma maculatum
GGAACAAATTCTAAAAGAGAAAATATTGTATTGAAACAGCTAGCACTTATTTTTTACATTGAACTGGAGAATAGATTTCAATTCAATGAATGCTGTTCTTATTTTTTTGTGATGCTTTATTGTGATCTCCAGTCTAATAGTTGGACTCATAAAGAAATGTAGTGTGGGCTCTTTCTGTATAAAAGTAAGAGATTTTATGATGTAAGGAATTTTTTTTTTAATTCAATAGCTTTCACAAGCTCGCCAGTTTCTTGGTTGAGAAGGACAGCACGTCCTTTATCTAATATTCGCAATATATAGATCGTAGATTTAGATGTATGTATGGCTCCTTTGACACCTACATTTGATGGGATAGTTCGGATATGAGAAAAACAAGTATTCTGAGCATACGTGGTATGAGCAGCAGATTCCTATAAAGGCAATGAAAGTTGTAACATAGCAATGGTTAGTTGTGCGAGAGGTATTGGAATTTTTTCAGACCCGGTTCAATGACAGCTCTAAACGAAAGAAAAAAAAGCTGATCATAAGCTCTTGATCGGAATTAAGGCAACGTCTTGAAACAATCCTTGAGTATACAAAATGGCAATATCGTGAGGGTAGAAAATGTGAAGACAAGGGGTTGTTTAAGTTCAAAGGCGCACCACAGGCCCCTGGCCATACATCATAATATTCAGAAACGGACTGCACTTACTGGTGCACAACATGAGAGATGTGTGGCAGGAAAAAGGTCGTCGTTAATTTAAAAATGTTCACTGAGATTATTCAGTTAGTTCACGAGGCATGTGCGGGTGCAATGCTAGATATTGTGTCAAATATTTAAGGGCATTGCCTTTAAGGCATGCATTTGAGCATAGGATTGAGGAATACCTCTCAGGAATGTTACCGCTTAATCCAGTTTTTCATAAACACAAAAGGATATATAATTATACGTAGTACTAAAACAAAAACTCAGAGCCACTCTCCAGGTTGAGTTGGCCCCAAATAATGTTAGGGAGAGGGGGCAGAGATTCAGAAATCAAGGTGCTTGACGAGTTAGGCTAGCATTCATATAGCAGTATATATCTTTGTGCAGAGGCCGAAGATGTCTAACAAGGATTCGGTGGCTCAATTTAGGAGCCTTACCGTATTTAGGAGAGCCACTGAATAGAATCGCCTTCCCGCCTACACAGTCTGCATTTGTTGCACTACTAACTTTAAGATCGCCATTCAGAGGGCCTCATAATTAATGCTTTGCTTTATACTGCAAATATTGCAATAATTTCACCACTCCTTTATGTTGCGATTACGAGTAAACTGTGTATATTAAATACTAGTAAATAAATAAATAATACGCAAAAATAAATAAGTAATAAATATGCGTGGAGGATGCTCCTGTACCGGGCAGCAATGCCCTTGTACTGAGAGCTGGTGCAATTGGAAATCCTTGTACCTCTTTGGAAGTTCAGGGAAAGAGCAGTAATTTAACAGGATAGCAGGGGGCTATGGTGGCGAAAGGTTTTCTTGCGGACGACCGAGCGTTGCATTGAACACAACTAGCGTTTCGTTGGACGCAACAAATTTCACCGGCGTTTTAGGCGGTAGTTGTAAAGGCGTTTATTGCATCTAAATATAGGGGGCATTTAAGCTATGCCTTAAAGGGTATGACGCGATGGCGTAGGCTACCAGCCCACGTATAAAGCCCCAGTTTAACAACGCCGTATGAACATGCCTTAGTGGCCTATAGGAGTAACGTGAATACCAGGGTCCTGCCAGGCTTACTCAGACACAGCCGTCCCATGTGAAACGAGACCCAAGTTGGCGGCTCCTGCCACGGTGCCACGCCGACGGCTGAAAACCCACAGTAGTGTAGCTTTCGCTACAAAAGATAACAAAAGCGGTAACCCGCAAGCAAATCCTCTAAATGGGGCACTTTTTGTCTTCATATAAGTATTTAAGCGGCGTGTAAATTTTAACGCGATATCATTAAAGGTCCCGTTCGCCAAAAATATTGCGTCGGCGGCAGACGTCACGAGAAATTGCGACCATGGCGCTGACAGGCGGCATCTAGCAGATTGCGTGGCCAAACACTACCTGGGAACAGGGTTGCTTGACATTAAGTTTGGCAGGAGCTGCCAACTGGGGCATGTCCATTCATTTGGGAGGATGATATAAAATTGAGCTTGCCAGGACAATTGCATTCACGTTACCCCTAGGCCAAACGGGCACGTTCATACAGCTCGGTCAGAGTGAGGCTTTAAATGTGGGGCGGCGGCCTACGCAATCGCATTATATCAATAAATGCGGAGCTAAAGTGTTCCCCATTATTTTTCGCCCTATAATTTAAAGCAAACAAAAAATTCCTTCTTGATGAAAAATAATTCTTAACAAGAAACTTCACAATTAGCTTGCTTATCAATAGCAAAGTCATAATGATAATCAAAACATATCACTTTTCATAACCTTATTCGGCATTTCCAGAACGGCAGGCGTGGTGCATCTAGTGAGATAATAGTGGAAGGAATAACGAATATAAGATTTGGAATCGTTTTGTTAGGTAACATAAGAAACTTTACGAACAGATGACTAGAACTGGAACTACGTTTTTGATCACCGTGTTGAGGGTAAACCAAATCAGAACGAACAGAATGCGAGACCAAGTAATTGATTCCTATGGTTTTAACGCTGAATGTTCGATAACAGTCAGCAAGAATAAGAAAATGTAGCATCAGGCGCCCAAAAATGAAGTGAGGATCTATGTTGAATTAGTTAAAGAAAGATGCTACTCATTACTCCCGATGCCTAATGCAAACATGGCAAACGAAACCGAAACGCGTGGCAATGAAATTGATGGCTGCAGTAGTGCCGCTACTACACGGACGCCAGCCATCACCAGCTCCAATGATAATATGTACAGCGCCCGCCTCTACCATCTCATGAAAAATCAATACATGCTTAGTATGGAGCATGTTAACCATCTATGGAGCCAAGCAAATTTGCTACAATATCAAACGCGCTCCATGAAGAACCCTTCAACTCGTAATATATACATTGTGGAATTGAAGCTCCCCCTGAATTCTTATTCAGTGCTCTTCCATTTCGTGCGATTACGTCAAACGAAAATATTACTGCGGACTTTAAAAGATGTGAATTCGCAAGCTACTAGGATAACACTCCCTTGTGCAGCATGATAAGAAAAAGCTACAAATTACCTGTGTCTGGAATGGCTGTTATGTTTCATAAAGAGTCATCACTGATGCACTTTACCAAGGGGCATGCTATTTATCTTATAAGGTGAAAGGCATAGTTGACTATAAGGCAGGAAGCGCACGGTTGAGCACGCGGACCAAGGATCGTGCTGTTCAAGAACTATAGTCAGGTGGGTAGATTTTGGGGGAATGTGATAGAATGGGATAGTATGATGTATTTGCTTCTATGCCATTTTCTGGGAAGGTTTAGAAAACTTTTTTGTCTAATAAGTGGGAACATAGTTGAATATTTACGTTAGCATAAAACCCACAATGTTTCAACTCTGTCATCATTGCAACCAAAGCGACGGCGGCTGGTGTATGTGACACGGCTTAGACAAAGCTGAAGCAACAGGGTTGAGGAAGTTTTGATATCATGTCTTCCAACATAGCCAAAGGGGCAGCGGTTTCTGTAGTACAAAGCAATGCTTAGCGTTTCTGTATATATGTATATATCTATTTCTGTAGACGGCGACCGGTGACACAAGGCGATCGTAGAGCGAAGCACAATCTCGTCCGAACAAGACAGTGCGAGCTCTCCGTGCACATGCCAGCCGATCGGCGTCTTCATCGTCGTTAGCGTCGGCGCGCTGTATCATCTTCTTCCTTATAATATATGTATATATATATATATATATATATATATATATATATATATATATATATATATATATATATATATATATATATCACGTTTGCCTTGCACTCGTCTACTACTCGCTCCTTTGAAATTCTATATATATATATATATATATATATAGGCCCGGCCTTCGTCAAGGAAAACGAAGGCCTTGACGAAGGCCGGGCCCCGGCCGAAACGTCGGAAATAAGCCTTTGTTTTCGTTTGTGCGGCCCCACCTCATCTTATACATATTTCTGGATCCTGGAAGACTTTTATGAAATATATATATATAATATGAGGTAGGGGCGCACAAACGAAAATAAAGGTTTATTTCCGACGTTTCGTCCGGGGCCCGGCTTTCGTCAAGGAAGACGAAGGCCTTGATGAAGCCCGGGCCCCGGCCGAAACGTCGGAAATAAACCTTTGTTTTCGTTTGTGCGCCCCTACCTCATCTTATATATATATATATATATATATATATATATATATATATATATATATATATATATATATATATATATATATAAAATTTTAAAGGAGCGAGCAGTCGACGAGTGCAAGGCAAACGTGAAGTTCTTTTTTTTATGTTTCCACTGTGGGCATTGAAAGGAAGTCAGTCTTAAGGTGATTATCCGGATAAAGAACAACAAATGTAAAGGGAAAGAAAAAACAACGCGCCGATGGTGTAAGCCGAGCCCACGACCTCCGAATGTCTCGTCCGGTGCTCTTCCATCTGAAAACTTCCGACAAGAGCACTGAACGCGATGTTCGGAGGCCGTGGGTTTGACTTCCACCATCGGTGCGTTGTTCTTCCTTCCGCTTTGAATTTAATGTTCCTTATAAAAAATAATCACCATAAGACTAATTCCTGGAAATACCAACAGTATAAACATAAAAAAAAACTAACATTTGTCTAGCACTCGCAGACTGCTCGAGCCTTTAAATTCTTTAATAACGAGCCTCTCATTTCCCTTTCAATTGTCTGCTTAATAGCTTGCGAGGGTCTCGGTTTTGGCTGTCTGGAAGTCGCAAAGGTAGCATAAGAGGGCTGTAGCCCAGCTGCCGCCCTCCCTAATGATCACGTGCTACGTGACGCTTGCGGTATAACTGGATGTTTCACATCCACCGCTACGGATGAGGATGGCACTGGTGTATGCTCACGTGTTTAAACCGGTTAGTGAACATAAATACCCAAGCAATCGGAAGGTGGGACAGTCGTCATTGTAGCTCAGTTGGAAGAGCACTGGACGCGACATTCGGAGGCCGTGGGTTTGCCTCCCACCATCGGCGGGTTGTATTTTCCTTCCGCTCTGCATTTAATGTTCCTTATCAAAAATAATCACCATAATACTAATTCCTGGAAATGCCAACAGTATAAACATAACAAAAACAACGTTTGTCTTGTACTCGCAGATGGTTCGCTCCTTAAAGTTCTTTAATAACGCGCCCCTCATTTCCCTTTCAAGTATATATATATATATATATATATATATATATATATATATATATATATATATATATATATATATATATATATATATATATATATATTGAAAGGAAAGAAGCCAACAGACGGCGAGGCCAAGGAAAGCGTTGGGGATGGTACTTTATGTCTTTTTTTTATTTTTTAATGTTTATTGGATAATCACAGAAATTAGTAATGTAATCTGTTTAGGGGAAAGATAATTAAACACAAAGTAGAAGAAAGAACAACGTGCCGATGGTGGGAACCTAACCCACGACCTCCGAATATCGCGTCCGGTGCTCTTCCGATATATATATATATATATATATATATATATATATATATATATATATATATATATATATATATATATATATATATATATATATATATATATATATATATATATATATATATTTATATATATATATATATATGCGTATACCGACCTACTCTGTTCATTTATTAGCACGTGGCTGCGTGGCAGAAACAAGCATACATAAATGCTTCTTCAGGGTATGTTAAAATATATTATAGAGAGAACGGCAAACGTTTGACGTCTTTGGGCTTTTCTTGGCACCTGCTTGCACGTACAGGTTTGGATGAAACTCAATATCTATGCAAATTCTCGTAGGCCAGCTAATCTGTTAGGTAAATTAAAGCACGCGTCTTTTTGCGAGAAAGGAAAGGAAGGAGCCGCAGGGAGTGCTGCGGTGGTTTAATAAACACCAAAAAGATATTAATTCGGGGCTTTAAAGAAAACAAGACCATCATCCTGTACTCTTTTTCGCGACCAAAAAGAACTTTATATGAGCACGTCGAGGATTTCAGCGGTAATGGATGCATGGATATGAGGCCTTCCAGGGAGAGAGGCCGATGGTATATGAAGTCTGGATATAGAAAAAAACGCGATTTCTAGCCAACCACTTCTCCAACGTGGGTACATGCTCTGGAGAGCATTATCTCTTTGATAAAAGAAGGAGATATTAAGGCATGCTTAATAATAATAGCTCCTTAGGCGCGGCTTCCGGCCGTCGATCTCAAAAAGGGAGAAGAAAAAATAACAAATCTGTCATGGCGCTAGAACACAACATTCTATATTTTCAAAATTCAGGTGTAAGACTCTAGTTTTTAATCTGTAGACTTCAAAAAAATGGCTTCTATATACGTGCCTAAACCAGGTATCTGTATAGATGAACTTCGGGCTCTGACATTTTAAACAACAAAAAGGTTAGCAAATTTCCCTCGAACATTTTTTTACACGTAGTAACTAACGGTTTGATATGCTTTTTGCACAGACGCTGTTGCCCTGTTCTTTTTTTTTTTTTTTTTCTAAAACGCATGTTCGAAACTGGGACATGCACGACGGGCCAAAAGATGTGCCTGCAAAGTTGAAAGCTGGTTCAGTAACACTAAGCTATATAACACGCGTATCAGTAATAAATTTTAACCTCAGACGAGTTATAGCCTTGCTATAATGATCAGCTGCAATGATGGGATATAATGCCTACGTTTTGTTCGACTGTTGGCGCGCTTGCCTATCATCTTTATTGAGCATTTTGGCGGGTTAGCTGGTGCATGAACAATGGGGATAAAATTCAGAGTAAAAAAAAGGACGTGACATGTCCTGTTTTGTAATGTCCTTGTTCTCACGCTGTTTTTAATTCCTATCTTTCTTGAGTAAGCTAAGAAGGCAAGAAAACGGAAGTAAACAAGAATTTGCTAGAAGCACACTATATATTTTGACTGCTTGGCGTTCTGGACGCCGCCAACACAGCGCATTAGCCAAACATTCTTTATGCTCTTTTTGTCGTATTGGAAAACTTACTTAGATAATTCGATTCGGCTGCCGGGTGCTAACCAATGGAGGCCATATATACTTTATGGGGGCTATTCATCTCGGGTGAAAATCAGCGCTTATGATAGGTGTTCCATAGCTGGTTTAGCGCATCACTATAGACAGTAGAAGTAAAATAGCGAGCATATTGTTGCGAGAAACAAAAAAAAAAGCACTATCTTCTCTCCATGATACGCCATTGACATAGTCATCACCTGTAGATTTCAACATGATTACGCTTTTCATGTGTTAAACGACAAGAAAACTGCATGTATTTGGATTATCGAAATAAAACTGTCAGGCACGCTTTAGTTGAGGAAATTAGAGTACTACTGAAAATAAAGTAAGGTTTAGAATTTTTTTCACTTAGTTCGCAAATCCTAACAAATTCTTATGGGCAGTGGTATCAGTGAAATATAGTGTCAATCATCCTATGCATATTGTTTTTCCTGAGTAGTATGAAGAAATTCACAATGAGCATTCTTTTTCTACCACCACTGTTGAAGGGTCAAATACTGATTGCGCTGCGTGGACTTCGCTGTTCGGGAATATCAGACACTTGAAGAACTTTTTCTGTTCTCCTACTGGGACGATAGATTTAGAGAAATTATTAGTTAATAAGCAAACTGCTTTTACGTTTTGTACTTTTCCTACCTTTCCTGCTAAGTGAAAAGTTTATAAAGTTTTTTTTTTCTTCAGAGAAGTATAATTTGCGTACCGGTAATACATATAGCCCGCTGTTTTGAAAAGTTTTGATATATGCGACTTTCCACATCTCAACGCAAAAAACAAAAATTCTAGGCAGTTGAAACGGCTTATCAATTTCATTTCCCGTTCGGCAGATAAGGTACTCTATGTGATCAGTCATAGGGGTATTTTTAAAGCCGAGAGGGCTTCATCCTTTTTGCAAGGATAGAAGAACGGGCTAGTTGATTATCTTAGCAAAACAAAACAGCGCACTCTTGACACACGGACTAAGAAAAGCACTGTGTTGTCGTTTCTTCCTTTGCCCGTGTGTCAAGAGTGTCCTGTTTTGATTTCCTAAGATAATCTTCTATGTTGAAACCAGAGTACGGTCCTGTATATATATATTACTGCGAGCTTTAATTCAGTAGCGCTAGTGTATTCACTGAGAACGTAGAAGACGATCCCTAGCATGTATTTGGAATATTAAAGAACATGATGACGGCAATGTGGAGGAATCTCGCATTTCTCAAAACGTTGCGGTCATGAAACAAAGAAAAAAAAAACGCTATTACTGCCTTGTGTATTACAACCCTATCCAGTGGGAAGGCACCCTGCTCATTGCAGGCGCCGAGGGCCAGAAGATGTTCATACACAGAACCGCCGTAGCAACTTCGACTAAATAAAATCCTGACATAGGAACTCTAGGGATCGTGTTCACATTCCATTTTTGAAATAGCCGAACGGAATGGAGGAAGAGGTAAAATGACGAAGATAGCGTCGTCGCACAACAGGGCGAAATAACCTCCTATTGAAGTTGTTTCGGAAAGAGCAAGTACAAAAATCTAGGAAATACCCTATAAAATAAGAAAAAGAAGTCTCGAAATGCGCAAAAGAAAAATAAATTAACAAAATACATGCAATAACCATGAACTCCTGTTACATAGAAAGGGAAAAACTATCGATGATAACGACAGTCACAATTCAAAGTGCTTAAGAATGGCTGCTGCCCAATTTAGGTTTCCTAGTAGAAGCACTCTTCAAAACAACAAAGCCAGAACCTCTCAGGCGCCCCCTGGTGCCTTGCTAAAATCGCCTAAAAAAAATTAGCTGTGGTTTAACTTGAGGTCAAACCGGGAGTTACGCGAGAGTTATCTGCATGGGTACGTTTAGGTTCGGCTTCAAAGGAAAGAGACGGCCTTTTGCACATAGTAGTTTACTCTATGATTTCAGCTTTATTTATGCCATAGGCTGCAGTTTTGACGACTAAGGTGCGATCACTCGAAAGGCTCTATTGCGCGGTGGTGTGAAGCCCTCCACTACGCACCTCTTTCGCTGTTTCGCACCCACATTCGCGATGACACGCTAGCGCAAGGTACCAGCCAACATATAAACTCCGCTTTAACTGAGACGTATGAACGTGCCTCCGTGGCCTAGGAATAATGTGAATTCAAGGGTTTTGGCAGGCTGATTGTGATATCACCCCCCCCCCCCCCCCCACCTATATGAAAGGGGAGGTCCGAGCTCGCAGCTCCTGTCAATGTAATGCTAGGAAGCCCTACATCTAGTTAGTTATCGGGTATGTCAGCTGCCAGTTACCGCCTCCCCACGACTTCTTCATTCTTCGCTCTTTGAACCGGCACGCACAGGCACCGGACAGGCACAGACAGACAATGCGAAATGGCGAGACTGTGGCCAATGTAGGCTCCCGCTACAATAAACATTTAAGTCATTTATCAAACAAAACGGGAGCGATGTACGGGGGTTTTCTTTTATTGGTGATACTCTCTTTTCCATTTGAGGAAATCAGGCAACTCTGTGTTAGGAGATCGCAACCTTTCATTGTTCACTAAAAGTGAGCAGAAACAAATACTGCATGAACACCCCCATCATACTGTTACAGCCATTGAGTTTGGGGAATCATCATCATCAGCCTGACTATACCTACTGCAGGGCGCGTAGGCATCTTCTATATTCCTCCAATTAACCCGGTTATGTGCTAGCTGCATCGCTCGACCCATGTGAACTTCTTAATCTCATCTGCACGTGAAACTATCTTTCTGCCGCCCTTGCTACGATTTCCTTCCCTTGAAATCCAGTTTGTTTCCCTAAGCTACAAACCACAAACCACCACATGTCTTCTTGATTTCCACTAGAACGTCAGTAACTTAAGTTACTTCTCTGACCCACACGGCCCGTATGCTATCTCCTACCGTTACCCATACCATTTTATCTCCATAGCCTTCAGAGTTGTCCTCAACTTAAGTAGAACCCTCTTTTTTAGCCTCCTCATTTTAGCCCCAGAGGTGAGTACAAGTAAGGTTCAACTATTATATACTTTCCTCTTGAGCAATACCGGTAAGCTCCTAGTCATAATCTGTGAGTACTTGACAAATGCGCTCCATCCCAATCTTATTCGCCTTGTTATTTCCCTTTCATGGTCCGATTCTGCGGTTACTACCTGTCCTAAGTAGACATATTCGCCTACTAGTTCCAGTGCTTCGTTCCCTAACGTAAACTACTGTTCCTTCCCAAGGCTGTTGAACATTACCTTAGTCTTCTGCATATTTATTTTCAAGCCTACCTTTCTACTTTTTCTAACTAGGCATAAATCATTCTTTACTGTTCATCCCCTGAGTTATTTAGCAATAAAATGTCATACGCAAATCGCAGATTACTGAGGTATTCTCCATCTACCCGTATTCCTAACTGCTTCCGTTCCAAGTCCTGAATACTTCTTCTAAGAAAGCTGTGAATAGTGCTGGGGGCATTGTGTCTCCTTGCCTAGCACCTTTCATTATGGAAATTTTGTTACTTTCTCTATGCAGAACTATGGTTGCTGTGCAGCCACTATATATATCTTCCAGCACTTTCACGTACGGCTCGTCTACCCCCTGATTTCGCAATGCCTGCATCACCGCCGAGGTTTCAGCTGAGTCAACTGCTTTTTCGTAATCAATGAATGCTATGTATAAGGTCTGGATATATTCCAAGCATTTTTCTATTGCATGGTTCATGGTATGGATATGATCGATACCAGAGTACCCTTTCCGAAAAACTGCATGATCGTCTATTGGTTGCAGTCTAAGATTGTCCTGATTGTATTAGCAATTACCTTAGCAAATACCTTATACGTAATAGACAGTAAGCGGATTGGTCTGCACTTTTTCAAGTCCTTAGCGTCTCCATAAGATAATGTTTGCGTTCTTCCATGGGTCCGGTACCGTCGATGACACCAGGCACTGCATATACACGGTGGCCAGTTTTTCTAGCATATTATCTCTCCTGTCATTCAACAAATATATAGTTACCTGATCCTCTCCATCTGCTTTCCCCTTTTTCATAGTTTTAATGATTTCTGAATTTCGTCCTTCGTCACTGGCGAAACGTATGATTGCTTTTCACTACCGGCAATCTTATTATGGTCCTGGATTCTTTTCCTACTGTAGCGATCAGTATAGAACTCCTCGGCTACTTTGACCATCTCGTCCATATTCGTGATGACATTGCCCGCCTTTTGCATAAGGGCATATATCCGATTTTTGCAAAGTCCAATTTCTTCTACATCGCTCTAAAGTCGTCATGCAGCTAACAAATGAGTATGAACTAATTTATGCATTTCACTCCTCACACGCAAATTTATCAACCCTCGAAACTTGAGATCATTCCGTGCAGTAGATAGTTTCAAAATTAAATTTTATTATTAATATCGGAATCAGCTTTCTGGTCTGGCAACCGTTGGCCGTTGAGGTCACAATGAAATTTCATCCCATGTCGGCTGCACTCTTTTATGCAAGCCGTGGATAGTGGTCACTCAGTTTTTTTTTTTTTAGCAAAATATTTTATTCACATATTATCTTTACTTTAGAAGCCTTCACTATAGTATGCGACTTCGTGATCCTCGGGTTTACTTTGGGCTTTGTCTAGAGATTGCCGTGGAGGGCGAAATCGACTGGCTCATGCTGTATAATTTAGGCATAAAATCAGAAGCACATAATTATTACGTTATTACAGTTAGGTTGTTTTAGCAACAAGCGCTGCTGCTTATAAAAATGCATTTGTCTAACGTTTTTTTCGGCCGTGTACATGCGCCGGAAAGTGGGGAGGGGTCAGCTTATGTTTCTGATTGTACAGCTATTGCCGTCGCTCTTTCGGTCCAAAAACTCTCAAATAAGCACACCTTGACGCGAGAGCATTTCTTGCGTCATGAGAGGAGCAGACAAACATTTTGAACGAAGCGGTACCTCTTGACTTGCTGGTATATGAGCGTGTTAGTCAGACCTAATTAGTTTCGGCTGGCAGAGCATTTGTACTAAAATATGTTCAGTCTGGCCACAGCCAGAGCACGAAAGCATGTGCGGCCTCCGCCGCTTCAGTCCGTCATCGGAAACCTCAACGCGACTCGATTGCTCTTCACTGCATGCCCGCACAGAACAAGAGCCTCTCAGGCGCTGCCGTCTAGGTCTCGCCTTCCTGCGACCGACACCCGAGCCTCACCTTGCGTTTTTCTAGTGCTTCTCCAGCAACTGACTCGTGAGTGCTTCAACGTAAGCATACACCATTTGGTATTTAGCGTGTGAACCCTAAATTCTCGCAGGAATGCACCGAATCTCGGATTACGAGTGCGCCTTCTGCATGTTTGCTTACATAGCTTCTGCAATGAGTGGATGTATGCATGCTCGTTCACACGGCATAAAATGCAAGCTGAGCTAGCAATACCAAAACTATCCACTTCTCTCCGCACCGGCTACACCTTTATTTGTTCACAAAGTACAACTGCGATGCAAAAAGCGCCCTGGATGCTGCGTTCCCTGCCTGCGCCGGGTATAGACAAGCGGCGCCGACAGCTGCCGGCTGCGCTCACTAGACAGGGTTATATCGACGCTTCCCTCTCATGTGCGCTCGCTTTGTGATGTAAGCAGTCGTCGATTTGGGGGTCGCTACAGCCAGAACTACACTCGATGGCCGTATGCAACCTCTAAAGCTTCTGAATGCGCGCTCCGTAATGGCCGAAACTCTAGACCCGAACCCTGCGTACTAGCGCTACCGCTACTCGTAGCTGAACAAGGCGGCAGTTCGGCGCCGACTAACATTTCTGGCCGGGGTCATTGATGATGACAAGAGGCAACATATAAAAAGTAGCTTCTTGTTTCCCTTTTTCTAACCGGTTAAGCTATAAGCAAGCGAACTGTTCCTGACATTCACTCATCGGGTGTCAAGTTCTCGCACGCCCTCCGATCCGACCAAACAGATCGGACGACCATCCGCTGATCAGTTCCGTCAGCGTCGTGGAGCCGAAACCCTCACACTACGGTTATAGGCGACCGTTGGCCGTGCTGGTGTCGTCGCCGGTGTAATGCAAAATATCAGTGCGTCGATAAGCTAAGTAATTTCTTAAACCGTGCAGCACACTGACTGTGACCGTGGCTTATGCTCAATTAAACATGCCTTACTCTATATCGTTTTCGTGTGGTAACATATTTATCAAGCACTTCTGCATGAGGGACGGCCACTTTGTCAATCGTAAAAAAAAAAGAAAAAAGACATGACCTCTGATTTATTGGAGCCTGCATTGCAGACGATGTTCCGCCGCGTATCCTCTTTGACGTCACAGGATCATTTAAAATGGTTGTCGCTCTCGGTTGGAGGAGTTTCGTATTCCCATTTCTATCGCGTTTATTTTTTTGTAAAATGCTCTGCGCGCTGGGTACTAAAACTTTGCGAGTAGAATCGCAGACCTCTATATTATTCATAGAAGTATAAGACGGCAATTCATCGAACGACACTGTCGTCGCCCCTTTAAGGAGTACCTCGTTCTTTACAGCATGCTCAATTTTCTTCATGTTAGAATTCCTTATATCCAACACTTTGCTCTTATTGATTAGTATTGATATCTCTACCAATTATAAACTGCGCCCGAACGCTAAAGCATTTTGCATGAAAATGCTGATAGCACTTACAAATATTGTTTGTTTTATTGTTAAGGATGATAAGGAAGTAATTGCTCACTGCTGTCAACCTAACTGCAGCCATACGGCCACGGCGGAAAGCTGTGGTTTCTTAGAAACTGTATAGTTGAATAAAAATTTGTCCTAGTCAGCGGAGCGAACGCGGGACACTGCCTTTCCGGGGCAGTCGCTCTGCCAACTGAGCTGACCAGGACGGTCGGCAGATAGACAGTAGGGCGAGGGCGAATTGACTCCAGGTTGTAATAGGAATTGTTAAATATTTAGCAGAATCCCCAAGGTGGAGTACACTCGTAATAAGGCAGTAATTACTCTTTGCCATCTACCTAATCGCAGTCATACGTCTACTATGAAAAACTGTACAGATTTCTCAGAAACTTCGCATTTAAAGAAACTTTCGTGCAGGTCCGTCGTGTGCCTTCGTTTGCCATTTAGAATGTTTAAAATAGCCACCCAAAAAGGGCCTGCTGTTGAATGCTAATGCTATGGTAATGACTATGGTAATATAGTTGCTGAAAAAGTAATGACCATGCTATTTTTTCAGAACCCAGCGGCCTGTTTTAAGTCTAAGCTTGTAGAGCGGACTGATGGGAATCTTTTTAACAACAACAAAAAGAAACGATGCGCGTAAACTCGGCCAACAAGCCTATTCTTGCGTGAAAGTGTGCAGATCTTAACTGCTAACCCGTATTAAGAGATTTACGATCAATTGATTGTACAGGCAAATGTCTGAGGTGGGTTGTTTATTTGGTAAAGCAGCCGTCGGTTTTGGATGAACATGGTTCAATATTTTAAAGTTTCAATATTTGAAAGGCGAAAATCATAGCCGGACGGTAACTAATCAGAATTGGAGGGTGTGACACGTCCATTACTTAAAACGTCTTTCATTTTCAACGCGCTCTTGCTAGCGGCGTGTTTAAATTCATTGTTCGCGAATGAAAGCTGATAAGGACGGCGACATGCGATGCACAGTGCAGCGTAGTGCCAGTGCAAGAGGCAGTGTGTTCGGTTGAGCGATAGCTATGAAGTTCCGGACTCGTTTCCGAAGAGGAATGCGTGGCTTTGACTCGACTCAACTCAAAAGTTCTATTTTTTTTTAAGGGAAAGCTCCACCAGCAATCGAACCACTAATCCTCCAATCCCCAGCCTAGCATGTCGAACACTAATCCACGCAGACAACGTGGGAAACCGATTCTATTATTTTTGTCCAGTGTAAGAATTATTGTAGCAACGAGAAATAATGATAATGATGATAGGAACAGAGACAATGAAGGTGCGTCTAGATGATAAGTTTGATGATGATGATGATTGTGATAAAGGCGATGCAGTTAGTGGAAACGATCCTGTAAAGTGGCGTCGGCTATCTCCGTTCTTAAACAGACTATTAACGTCTATGCACTCTAGATATCTGGCTAAGCGACAAGAACAGCTGAAGAGTATAGGACAGATCGAAGATGGCGTGAGTGCTTAAATACCAGAGCTTACGGAATATGAGGTTAACTACTAATGATTTAACGGTGACTAAACCTGCTTAATTTTTTCGTTAGACCTAGGGTTTACATCACACTCGGGTTCATAGAAATGGCTGTGAAGCAAATATTTTGCACCAAAAATCATATGCCACAAGAGGATGAGAATAATGCTGCCCATGAACATTTTTTAGTAGCGCAGCATTAGAATCCTGCCCCCTTCTTTCCTACTACTGCCCGTCGTCGTGATCAGGAGAAAGAAGAGTAGAAAGATAGGTGAATAGGTTAACCGGCAAAAGAAACCAGTTTGATATACTGGATTCAGGGAAAATAAATTAAGGGGTATAACAGTGAAGCGTTGATTTAAATAACTTGATTTTCTGAAAGAGAAGCACGAGAGTGCCGATCCGCACAAACAGTGGTTCAGAAAGCTGGGGGGCGGGTCGTGTCTTCAGCCAGTTAAACAAGAACAAGTTGCGTGGATGGATCAGACATGAGCGTGAAGGAGTCAGATAAGGCATATGTTTTTGTTCTTGATGTTTTTAGTTTATGGTTGGGCGCGCACAGATCATGTGAGGTATGTGTGCTGTGCTTCTCCAATATTTGCATGTCTCTTTTTACCGACTCGTGATGAATTCTGAGGGCAAATTGAAGGAAGGTAGCCGTAACATACAACGTGCAAATAGTTGAATACTGCCATGCAAATTGAGAAGCCTGCGTCATATGTAAACCACACGCGTTACTCAAACATCGTCAAACAGATGTCCTAGGAGAACATCGAACGAGTAATCTCCTTAACCTTTTAGTTCTTCGCAACATTCAGTGACATCACAAAACTCACTGCCACGACTGCCTGGAGGCTAGAGCAGAAAGCACATTCTGTACTCAAGCAGCATACCATTCTGATCTACTTAGTTCCAATATCTCTGCCTTATCTCTGTAATATCGAATTCCTTCATGCTCAAGAGATGATCAATGTGCTTACGAGCAAGATGTGTTTTCACTTAACTTAGCATAGCTCTTGAAACAGAGATTTTCTACCGCCTCCTTTTGCACGAAAGGCTGCTCTGATGGCCAGTTGAAGTTCACCACCCCATGGCTCAGCTGTTGTCTCTCTCTCCTTGCATGCGTGCGTGCGTGAGTGCGTGCGTGCGTCCGTGCATGAGTCCGTATTATGTGACTGTAGCCGATGGGTGAACTTCGCTACATAACAAAAGGAATGCAATGCCTTCGTTATGTAAGAATGATCCTTACAAGAAGCAAGAATGATCTTTACAAATAAGACATCAGCATTAAAATTTTACAAGTAACAACGACGCTTCTAAGCAACTGGATTCCAAGCTATTGTACGTCCCAAAAAAACATAAAGATACGTATATTTCTTCACTGCAGAGAAAAAATATCAGCTAAATGATGTTTGATGCGACAGCAAAAAAAAAAAAAAGCTTCAGAAAATCTCCATCTTTAAGATATTTGTCAATTTTTGAAAAGAGTTTAAAATTTAGATATAGGCTTCTAAACACCACATTCTCTTTCAGGTATGTCATTGCTGATCTAGCGGTTCCTGTGGTTTACATTGCGAAAAATATTATTCAACTGTCAGTTATAAACTGAAGTGTATAACAAATCTCAATACGACTGAGGGCAATCAGGCGTCACAGGCCCCCATGTTTCTCAAATGGCTGGGGGAATACAGCAGTTTCCATTATGTTCTTGATCGCGACAAATTGCAAAAATATACACGAAGGTTAAAAAATTTTTTTTTTCCATCTCAACTCGCTTTGAGAAAAGAAATCTTGCGGTGAGTTTGTCTTATCTTACTCTATGTGGTCTCGAGCTGAAGCTCAGTGTATGATTATTATTGAAGTCCTATAAAAACCTATTACGCAGTAGTACTGAAAAATTGAAAAATGGACTGTGCTCTGTGCTCTGTGGAATGAAAGCAGCGAATATCAGGTCTCTTTCATCCGAACACAATACCGATGGCCTAGGAAGTGTTGCAAAGGTCAACAGCATCGACTGTATCGCCGAAGAAAGTTTGCTCAATATCTCATTCTGTTTACCAAGAATTCGAGTGGAGGCAGGAAGAAGATCGTTATGCTCCGACTCGGGAGCTCCGGCTATATGGTTCAGTGTTCCATCCCTACTTCCGCTCTCGCACATTTGTCATTCGCAACGGGACCGTCTTTGACGCATGGTCATTTGCGCCATATCGAAGATGGACGATTATTTAGTTCTCCGCTCCGAGCTGTTTTCTTTACTTCTTTTCACATTTCGCTTCTTGCTTTCTCTCCCTCCACTGCTCTACTATAAGGACAGCTGTTTATTTTCTCCTCCTCAATGCTCCAAATTCATGGTCATTTCACTGGCTTCCTTCGCGTTGCCGGCGCTTCTTTCATTGCTTTATTTCTGCTATTAAGAAGGCGCTCGTTTATTCTTAGGCATTTGCGAGGAGCGAAAAAGTCAACTTGTTTGTCGGCTGACCCCTTGCAAGCGTTACATTCAATGCTTATGACGATGAATGAAATATGGCAAGAGCAGCTTTGGACTTAGGTGCACATGAGCCAATAAAATGTGTTACAAAAGGGGGGTGGGAGGGAGGCGAACCGGTTCCAAAGTTTCTGGGTTGCTGAAAGCTTAACACATGACAAATATTTTGATACTTGTGCGGACTGAAACGAACTCCTAGGTCAAAACTCAAAGATATATGTCTCTCCCTTATTGAAAGATACTTTTTTCCGCCACCTCTTTCTCCTTTTCGGAGAACCGCATTAATATGCTTGGTAGCAAGCAACGTCACAGAAACAACTACCCGAGACAATATTTCGCCATATAACCTCATTTTTATATTTAGATTTATGTATAATGATTGCAGAGCCCACATGTGCATTGCTGTAAGAGGGAACATTGCGAAAAGAACACGAGTATGAGGATATAAATTTGGTACATGATGGAGCGCACTCACGCGAAGAAAGAAAAAGCGAGAAGAAAAGCAGAATTTGAAAAAAATGCAATAAACCATTGCCTAAGAAAATTAAATTCATTTAATTTTTCTTTTCAAGTTACTTTTTTTTTTTTCGCTCCACTGCTATGACAGGCTAATCTTAAAGGTATTTGTTTTTTTTTTTTCGGCCAGCCGTATTGAAGTATTGTGTGCAAGATGCGCTAATATATAATTTACAGTTTCATTGATAGTTCATTTGAAGCATTCAGCGGCAGGGCGCATTGGGGTTTGGCCGGCAGTGGTTTCTGAATAATAGCAGTCATGGCTATGAATGACACGAAATGCGCAGAAATCGATGCTCAACGATGGGTGGAGTTCAGTTTTTATCTAAAATAAATCATTGTCATAAGGAATGGTAAAATATTGACTCAAAGTTGTTCGCAAATGTTTGTCAAAAAGGTTAGTCTTTATCATCTTTGGCACCAAGCTTGAAAAAGTAAGCTTATATGTCTGGCATCACAGCCATCGAGTACCTAAAGTAATGTCAACACAAAATGTAAGCGTTGTTTTGTTCGTTTGACCTAATGTTTCGTGTTTTCGAGACTGAACCCGTTGCGAAGCTTACTGCTCTTTTTTATGACGAGTCGCACTTATTGAACTCTAGCCTGTATGAATAACCTCTTCAAACTTAAGCAAGCTAAAAGTAGCAACGAAGTCATGGGACCTCTAAAGTATTGACAGCAACGGCAGCATGAAAAAGAAAATGTGAACCGAATGTTTATTTCCAAGGTAGCAGCTCTAGAATGAACCTCTATAACAGCTGGATCAATAATCACGTAAAGCATGAAAGGAATTTAAATTGCAGACCTGGCGCGATTTTTCATACGATTGGGGCTCTAAGTGCAGTGTTTAATTCAAAAATGATTCACCAGTAAGCGCTCATAAGCCTTTGATCACGTATGAGGCACTTGTAGCAGCCTTTTGCGCGCAAAAAAAAATTGATGAGCCTTGTGCACATTTGCACACAGGGGTCACACGCCAGCACATTCGTGATGACGACAGTAGGTGAGCAGGAGAGGACTAGGCGCCCCTCATATGTACTGCGGGATTGTGTTGGTGACACTGATATAAATCTAATACCTACTGGACGACTGTCTATGTTGTCTATTTTCACAACCGCGGTGGTGATATGACGTCCTTCCGGTCAGCAAGGCGATAAATTACAGCATTCGCCGAGAGAACACTGCAGCAACGATGAGCGGCTCTTTTGCACTTCAGACGAACTAATTTTCGCCAACCAATATAAAAAACCACCTACGATCCTAACAGCAGCAAAAGAAAAAAAACATCTTTTTTTTTCATCGAATAACGCAAGTCCACAATGCAGATTGAAAAAAGCGTGATTTCGCACATCGTTGACTTTTCAGGTGCCTATTGCTATGATGATACTAAGCCTCCTTTTTGACGCAGCACTCCTGGCCTCCGCACTGAGAGCTGCGGTGCGTTTGTTCATAGACTAACTTGATGACTTTATTTTTATTTATTTAGTGTGTACTCTGCTTTGTTCTGACAGAAAATGTAAACAATTTTGTAAGCATAATGCTGCAACCAAAGTAGGTGGAACAATTGTGCCCAGCAATCCGTCCTTTCGTTTCCATACTACTTTGGTATAAACAATACATCTTTGAAACCTGTGTAAGAACTACTCACTTAAACATTTAGTCTCTCCGGCGAGGAAACTGCGCCTTCAATGATTAAATGGTTTCTTTGATCGCAAAGGCAAGGAAAGTCCCTTGAGTGGTGTATTAGTACCATGTTGCTTCAGGCAGTAGTAGTAGTAGTATGTGGTGATTTATTTCTCCGGGCAAGCATAAAACGTCCAGTAAAGTTAGGCACTTGGAGTGTCATTTGGATTTCAGGTTTTGTCTCTGTCGACCTAAAGGAGCCTCAATTTTACAAAAACGAAAGACGTTACTTGGATTGAGTGGTATCTTAACAAGAGATGTCGAGGACGGAGCTGCGTCATCCTGATATTTAAATATTCAACAAACGTGCGTGTGAGGATCCCGCGTGGAATGTACGTCAGTTTCGTGGGGGATACAGTTCCGCACAATGAAATGTGTCCACATGATATGACTTGTCCTATTAGCATTTGCCCGCTGTGGTAGTTCAATAATTAGCGCGATTGACAGCTGTACGTCCTATGATGCGGAATTGAATCTCATTTCCTGCGGCACTTTTAATTGGAGGCGAAAATCATGACACCCATATACTGTGCGATATCAGTGAGCTCTAAGTGAGCTCTAAAGTATCCAGGAGGTCAAAATTTTCGGAGCCTCTACTACAGCGTCTCTTATGACCTGCGTCATTTTGAGACATCAAACCCCACAAAAAAGAAACAAAATCAAACTGCTGGCATGTGGGGCCAATAATGTGTCGCCACAAAAAATAAATGTGTTTATGCTCTGAATATATGGCACGAGTTACTGGTAGTATTGATAATTAGCAGGCCACCCAGCGGCAGCGCCCACAAAAATACAGAAAAATTGATTATTGATGGTTGTGATTATGTGATTAACTTAAAAAAAATGAATAGACGATGTTACTGCAGCCCAGCGTCGTGCTGAAGAATGGAGGTATAATGCATCGGAATTGCTCTTGCAGATAAATGACATTACATGCCGCAAATAATATTGTCTGGAAAGCATTATGTTACGGGTTCAATGCCGAAATGGAACAGATGTGGGCTGGCTTTCAATCAAATTACTTTCTACGGCTGGAAAATTTTCTGTTTAGAGAAATGTCAGTGTTCTAATCTCTGGTCCCTGACGGGAACGTTTCTGTAGGAGAAGCTTATCGGGAAATTTATTCCAAATCTGAATGCCGTAGAGTCAAAATTCGACAATCGAGATAAGCAGAAAAGATTTATCGAGAACTTCAGCACA
Source organism: Amblyomma maculatum (assembly GCF_055883805.1). Taxonomy (NCBI): domain Eukaryota; kingdom Metazoa; phylum Arthropoda; class Arachnida; order Ixodida; family Ixodidae; genus Amblyomma; species Amblyomma maculatum. Next base: position 70,490,060 of record NC_139353.1, read on the forward strand.
CAAGAGTGAGAAAATAAAACACACTGGTGTAATTTTTGCATTACTACACGGGTGTGTTTGCAATACAAAATACTTGTCACTTTTCTGTCTCAAAGCATTGCATGAATCCGGGCGAGAAATTTGATTACAGTTATTTTTATTATGCTCGACGAATTTGCCATTAATCACTGCATATTAGTATACTGGGATAGCTCTGTAGGCTATGAATCGTATATTATGCTAAAATTCTGACCCGCTGCACAGCTGAACTTACCGCCTTGCGAAGCACGTATTCTTTCCTGTGCGTATAGCAGGATAAGTGTATTTTCGGGGCTTCTCAGTAAGGTCTTTTGGGAGGTGGCAATTAGGATATTTTTTTATTGAAGCGAAGGGTGTCAGTTGTCAACAAAGTGGCGTGGAGCTTACGTCATAACGGGCTTCAAGTTCATTCATTTCATTTCATTTATTAATACTGTCAGCCACCATATGGGGGGCTGTAACAGGAGTGGAAAATACAAAACGAAAAATGAGCAATATAGAACACGATGAAAATCAATAGTCAATCAAAAATTGTCTCTGAATACACACACAAACAAAACAAAAATGAATTACACAGAAATCAGAACAACAGCCATCCTAAACAACAGCAATAGAACCTCATCGCCCTGTGGTAGTACCATAGATGAAATTTTCTAAATGGCGTACAAATTAAGATAATGATGATGATCGAACAGCAGAATCTGGAAGAGAGTTCCACTCCTTACAAGTTCGCGGGAAATAACTAAACTTGAAGCAATTATTTTTTATAGCCGGCAATGGAATGAACCTACTATGACGATGCCTTGATGTCTCATTAGTTTTGATCTCAAAATAGTCTGATTTATTAATTTTTAGATAATTATTGATAATGAGGTAAAGAGTTTTTAGTCTTTCATACCTGGTTCTGCTTTCTAACATTGGTAGTTGGGCTTGTTGGCAGAGGTCTGTTGAAGAATGGTTACGGCGGTATTTATTATATATAAACCTTGCAGCGAGCCGCTGAATCCTATCTAGCTTGTGAATGTTAGTTGCTGTGTGAGGATTCCATACTACTTTGGCATATTCAATAATTGGTCTGACTAGGGTTTTGTAAGCCAGGCACTTTACATCCGGGGTAGCGCTGTGCATTGTGCGCCGCAGGTACCAGAGTGTTTCAAAAGCTTTGGAGATGACATTTTCAATGTGGGTATTCCATCGTAGGTCTGATGTAAAAGTTAAGCCTAGGTATTTATACTGATCAACTCTTTCGAGCATGTAACCATTTATTTGATAATTGAAATTAAGAACATTCTTTTTCCTAGTTACGGACATGAACACAGACTTTTTTAAGTTTAACTTCATCTGCCAGTCGTTACACCAATTGACTATTCTTTGTAGGTTTAAATTTAATTTAATCTGATCATCAATCGTATTTACGCTACTGTACAACACGCAGTCGTCAGCAAACAGTCTTATTGGAACATCAATGCTACTTTGCAAATCATTAATAAAGATGAGAAAGAGGAGTGGGCCTAAAACGGTACCCTGCGGCACACCAGAAGCAACAGGAAGAGTGCTAGATTCACAGCCTCTAACAAATACATACTGTTCACGAGAAGATATATACGCAGAAAACCACTGTGTGAGTGTTTGATTTTTAAAGACCGCATTAACCTTATATAACAATTTTTGGAGTGAAACTTTATCAAATGCTTTCGCAAAGTCAAGGTATATAATGTTTGTTTGACCACGTGAATTTATTGCTACTGCGAGGTCATGAACTATTTCTATTAGTTGGGTAGTTGTGGAAAGTCCCTTTCGGAAGCCATGCTGGCGATAATACAGGATATCATGCTGGTCGAGGTAGTTGAGCAGGTGTTTAGATATGATATGTTCAAGCAACTTCGAAACTGTACTAGTGAGCGAGATTGGGCGATAATTGTAACAGAATTATTTCCGCTTTTATGGACTGGTATAACTTTTGCTCGCTTCCAGTCAGTTGGGAAGCATCCGCTAGTAAAAGAAGACTGAAATATTTTGGTCAAGTATTTAGATACCCATTCAGCGTACCCATATAAAAATTCGTTAGGGATACGATCTGGACCTTGGCTTTTCTTGATGTCAATATGTAATAGCAGATTTAGAACACCTTGCTCATCAATTTGTAAGTCAGTAATAGGAGGCCTTTCAGTTTCAGCATTAAAAGGAGGCAGTACTCCATTATCACGTATGTAAACAAATGAAAAATATAAATTAAAATCTTCGGCACGCTTATGGGCGTTCTCCTCGGTCTCAGCATGGTGCAGAACCTTTGACGGATTTATATAGCGCCAAAATTTACCAGGTGACTCGCGAACAAATTTCGTGAGCGCCACATTATAGAATCTGTCTTTTGATTCCTTAAGAAGTCTCTTTAAATCCTGGCTCATGCGGCGAGTACAAAGTTTATTTTCAGGGTTTGGGTTGTGTGAGGAAGCCTTACGTTTACGTTTAATTCTTCGTTTAAGATGAAGAATGTCTCTAGTTATCCAGGGACTCGTTTTATTGGTGCTCTTAAAATTCTTAGGAACAAACTGATTAAGGCACCGCTCTGCTAATTCCGAAAAGAATTCCCATAGTTTGTCCGTACTAGCATCAGAGTCATACAGCTGCACAAAATCTTCATATGAATAATCGAGGCAGTCAATCACAGCAGCATCATCAGCGTCATGAAAATTAAAGAAATGTTTTTTGGACAAAGTACCTGTGGAATCTGGTGATGCCTTTAAGGATAATAAAAGCATCCTATGAACGGACAAGCCATCCAAGATCTCACATTCACAGAGAGAGGTTTGTATACGTTCCGAAACAAAAATCAAATCCAGTATAGATGATGATGTAGTACATATCCTTGTGCAATCAGATACAACTTGAACTAAATTATGACAAAAAGCCAGATCAAGTAACTGCTCACAACTAAGCACTTCTCGTGTTCCAGGTAATTTCGAACACCAGTCAATGCCGGGTAGGTTGAAATCTCCCAATAATAGCATCCTACTATCGTGAGGCAGGTAGGAGTCAATAAATGTTCGCAGATTTACCAAAACGTCTACCGGGGCATTTGGGGCCCTGTAAACACCCCCAATGAAGACTGTTTGTTTATCTAGTTTTATTTTGACCCATAGCGCTTCTACGCCATTTGAATCTGGAAGTACAGAAAAAGCTATGTTGTCCTTGATAATTAATGCAACTCACCCACCTCTGTCTTCTCGGTCCTTTCTCACTATTTTATAGCTAGGAGGAGTAACTTCAATGTCGAGTATATCCCTATGCAGCCATGTTTCGGTGACTACTACTATGTCTGGTTCATATTTTATGATTATGCTTTCTAATTCGACAATTTTATTTAATATGCTTGTGGCATTAACATTTATGACTTTGAACGGTTTTGATCCTATGTTCCTGCGTCAATCGCTACTCCCAGAAGAGGTATGACATTTGTACCTTTGTTTCGTAGTTTCGTCCCAAGCGTAGAGGATATTGTTCACCTTCATCTTATCGAATACCATCTTAACCTTGGCCCCATTTTTCCTTTCGGCTACAGTGGAATTCCAGAGGTTCTTCCGTATATCATGCACTCTTTTAGAATAGTCCTCTGAAATGCTTATTTGCCCTCCTTTAAGCTTGTAGCAATTATTCATAATCTTAGTTTTTTCCCTGAAATCACCAATCCTAAGGATCTTTCACTGTTTCAGCATCAGCCTAGCTGAATACAGGAGTAGCAAAAGATGACATCTGGAGCTCCGAATTAAATTAGGATGATCATTCAATGACATATGAGCCTGGAACTAGAGTTATAGGGCTACAACGTGAGACTGTATTCAGATTTACCTCACTCCCGAGTGGTTACACGGGCTAACTTTGCGCACTCGCTGTGTTCTCTGTGTTTATTATGGCATCAGTTATTTATGGCGGAGACCACCTTCAGTCGACCTAGAAGTGAATGGCATTTCCTTTGCTTCGGGAACCCGGCGTGTGTCTGGGCAGCCATGGGAGTATTGCCCTGTGAAATAGGGCAAAAAAAATTTGCAGTCAGCCCTTTCTTCTTTTTTTTTTTTTTTTAACTGACGTGACTCAAACCATTTCTACAAAACCAGCCAACAAGGCTGGGCTGACATCGTCGAAAACTTCGCGCATTCCCGTGCTGACAAATCTTACGATGAAGGTAATTATCATGAAGCATTATGCAATTTATACGGGTATCGGTAAAGTTCCTCGTTCAAACTCTACTGCAATACGGAAAGTTTACACAGTGGCCTACTTCCATCAGTGATCTTGCCTAGAAGCCATCTCATCGTTTTTCTTGCACTGCTCTAACTTTCAAACTCAGACGACTCAGCAGTCCCGATGGGAGCTTCGGAATATGTGGTGGCATAGGATGCACACCAACAGCCAGCGAAGTTTCTTTCCAGCCGCATCGACACAGAAAGGTAGCAGTTCCAAGTTTTGCTATGTGTGAAAATAAAGATGGGGCATGAAGTGAACACTTTTTTTTTTGTGACGTTTGCAAACTTCACTTGTTCTTGACAACCGCACGGCCTTTTCCTACAACTGGCACAAGGCCATAGGTGAAGTCTCTTTCTGATATTGCAGGAGGGGCTACGAGGCTCAGTAGCACCGAAAGAGGGCACATGCAGATAAGCAAGCCATATCTTCTTTTTCAAGAAAAGAGACACTGTAGCACATTTTGTTTTGTATTCTGGATTTTTGTTATACTTTATTGTTTATATATTCGTAGTTCTCCCTTTTGGAGCGAAGCTCCCCTTCTCGTATGCGGAGCTGAAAGTGATCAGACATCTGGCAATGACCTCTAAAGGGAGGCACACCGCAATCACCTGCGCCGCTGCGCCGACTCAAGCGTTGCCAGCTCCCTCTCCTCAGATATCTCTCCCTCTTGCCCGCTCCCTATAGACCAACACTGATCTGTGACATAAGCACGACACGCACGATGCGGTGGCGCTTCTGTCGCTAGGCTGGGCCGACGGGGGGGGGGGGGGGGAGTATAGGCTTAGCACTCTTAGGAATACATGGAACCGAAATATTCCAAAGCAGTTTTATCCTTTCACAGGTCACCTGTGATGTCGTTATTCGGTGCAGAGCAATCATGAACATCCTAGAACAGATCGTAAAGGTGTGAAATCTCATAACCGAGGTGGAGTATCTTTAAAACACCGCGAAACGTATGGGGGTGCGAGTTGCGAGGGCGAGCCATAGCAACGCACGCAAACACAACCAATTGACACAACTTGCCGGAATATTTTTTTCGTTTCGCAGAGCATCATAGGTAGTGACCGGTCTTTGCACATTGGCCAGCACTTTGAAAATGTTGTGCCAATGTATGCTGCGACTTGCGGAGGCAATTTACTTTTAAAACCCCTCGTTATATAGAATCTGAGTTAGAAATCGTTGCGGCGCGGAACAAACAAAATATATGCAAAGGATGATTTGAAAAGAAGCTGACTTTTCCCCTATGAAAGCCGTCATTTGGTCAGAGCTGGTGCATTTTCTAGGACCATGAATATACGTATGCGACGACATTTCGTGTCTGACATCTCTGTAAATTACATTTCTCAATAAATATGTGCGGCGCGTTTCTAGACAAATCCCAAGTCTGGGAGGCGAGTCGCCCAGGCGGTTTTTTTCTTCTTGTTTTGTTCAACGTATTGTACTGCGTCCCTACACCATGTTGCATGGCTAAGTAAAATAAAATACTGCAAGGGCTGGCGGCACGCACGAGCCGCGACAGAGCGTAATGATGCCGTCGAGACGCGGTCCATCTTGTAAATTGAGACGAGTAAAACACAAAATAACTAGCACGACATCCTTGCATTCTGAAAACATAGATTGTGGCTAAGTAGAGGCCGTAATTATTCAAATAAATTAATATGTAGGAATTGCGTCGCGATATATGCATGCGGTGAGCAAGTCGTAAGCAAACATTTTGAGAGGCTTCATATTCCGACGTCCGTGCATGCCCTGCATCGTCTGCGCCGTACGGAAAGAAAAAAAAAAAGAAAGACGAGGAAACTGGACAGAAAGCGCAGAACGATATATGAGAGGCACAGTGAAAATAAGCGAATAAATAACGCATATATATATTGTCCGTTGATGAGCTTGGGCGTACACACCTGATTCTGAATACTTGTATGGCTCCAGGGACTTGTATGCCTGGACGGGGTCTGCAGTGAAGCGATTTGCAGAAAAAATCAAATGCACTACAATATGCCGAATGGTGACTGAGCCCCCCGCGTCAGTCCGGAGAACTTCCCCATGTGATTGAGGCGACACAAATAGGTCCGGGTCATGTCCGGGTGCAAGCTGTCAATGTACAGCTTTTCATTGTAGCGCTGTTTATCCGATTCTGACAGGGTTTTCACGTAGTCCGACATAGCTGCAGCGCACACTACGATCCCTTGCAAGTACTGTAAGTCTGACGATTTACGGGACTGTTCACAACACGATAAACTGACCGCGCACGGTTGCAGACGACCATGCCCCATCGGCGTCGTCGCTAGCAGACGCTCTGGAGCTGACGGTGACCGCGGTGAGTACAGTGGATATCGCCTGCTGCGCTGTCATGTGCTGCAATTAGCGATTCTCGTTCAGACCATACTGTCGTATGGCTTTGGAAACTGCTTTCTAAAAGTAAGTCTGTCTGTGATGTATCACTCGAGTGACAGTTTTATCAAGCTAATTTACCCATTGCGGCATGATATCAGACTGTTAATAAAACTGTGCAACTCGCTACACCCAGCTTGCAGTGAGCCTTTGGGGGTCTCCGGATTCACAACAAAGATTATTCGGGGACTTTAAAAGTAGTCTACCTTCGCAATGACACAGAATACTTTGTCACAATTTTTCTTCAAAGCGCTGGCCAATGTTTAACGACCAGCCACCCCTTCTAGTGTTCTGCGAAACGAGAAAAATGGTGCGGTAATGTTGTGTTTACGTGTGTTTCTACGGGACGCGCTCCCGATTCGCACCTCCATACGTTTCGCGATGTTTTAAAAATACTTCGGCTCGGTATTGAAATTTGCTATTTTCATTATCTGTTATAGGATGTTCTTACTTGGTTTGTATTGAATAACGACATCACAGGTGACCCGTAAAATGAGAAAACTGCTTTGGAATATTTCGGTTCCATGTATTCCTATGGGCGCTAACCCTATTTTTCACCCTCACTCGGCGGCGGCGCCGCGAGCACCCCCTTTGTTTCTAAACGCGGTGTTGGTCTATAAGTACGCAGTCGAGTCGGCTGCCGCTCGTAACGCTCGCTCTCGACAGTTGTGTCCCGTGGTTCACCAATGACTCACTCTTATTAGATAAGAGTGAGTCAAGAGTGAGATAAGAGGCGAAGCCACCTAAACAACGCGAGACAAAAAGCGGGGAAGGGCGGCTAATCCTGACCCTAGTTCCCAGCGGCTTGAGGGTTATCTTGAAACCGTATTTATCTCTTGTGCATGACGTCATCGCCCTTGCCGCTGGCTTCGCCGGCTCGACGATGACTACTGCGAGGCGCCTCTCCTTTCTCTGTCCTCTTTTTCTCCTTCCTCCCCTATCTGTAAGAGATCGGCGGAGGGGACCCAACGTAGAGCCAAGTGGCAGGCCCGTGGAACAACATTAGACAACAGAGAGATATGAAGCCAGAATCATTCGCAGGATTGAGTTTTTCAGCACAGCATTAGAGGCGCCGGGCTACTTCTAACGATCGACAGAGAGTGGCACGAAGCCACCTTGGCTGGACACAAGGTGCAAAACTAGAGGTGAATACAGGTCTCACTGTGTGTCATCATGTTCAAGCGAGCTTTCTCCCCGTATAACCTAGGTTAACTGAGTTGAGCTAGATCAATTTTCTGCTTATTTTCGCTGCGAAGTCCACACTGGAAAAATTGTTTCATGGTATGTATAACAATAAATTAAAGCATAAATATCCGTGAAATATATTTGAAACACTTACAATTCGATATATTAATATTATCATTGTTTAACACAGCATTTACAAAACTGTTTATCTAAGGTCCCCTCTTATTCTCGTGCTTTTGAACGGTGGCTGTTTCTTATTTTGAGACCCATGCGCTCAAAGATGAAAATATAACGCAGCCAAGCACATCGCCTTCGGGCTTTTAAAAAGAGATTAGAGGTCACTGAAGAAACTGAATCAGAATTCGAAAGCATTAGCGCGGCAGCGCCAATTTGTTTTTCTTCATTTTTGTTTGTTTTTATTCCAATTATTTTATATGCTTAATTTACTCTCTATTTTTAATAATAATAAATATGTCATTAATTAGGAGTTGATTAGATTATATTTAACTTCATCACAAGTTTTCGTTATTTGTTTACAAAGTTTACTAATGCAAAGTTGGTTGCCCGGAAAGAGGAGCTGCAGTTCTGCCGCACTCTCTTTGCAAACTCCGGAACCGCTTCGTAAGGGAAAGTCATACACTACACCGCACTAATTTTCACACACACAATCGTGGCTTCACTTTTTACGTCCACATTTCGGGCCCACGTCTTGACCTCACAGAAATAGCTGTATAATGTTTTCGAGTTAATATATACAGGATATTTCACACAACTTCAACATTTATTACTTCTTTTCAGTCACGTTAGGAGGGATTTGGAAACGATTAACCTGCCAATTTTTGCTGCCAACGTACCGGTAACGTGGCCGTGCTTTCCAGCATTCGAAGAAACCTCGCGAAATAATAAAAAAGAAATGTCACGTGACTGTGCATTACGTTATAATTTCGCAGGGCTCCGAATACCGATTGGACGAACGAAACGTATGGGGTGATCTTGCCCAAGTGTGCTCATTTTACGGGCTACACCATAACGAAAATAAGAAGAAAACCAGTCTGTCTTGACTTAGGTGGCTTGAATGCATTTTCTTCCTGTCGTGTTTACGCATCGTCGATGGAGAAAAGACACGCGCTACTGGTAAACTGTTAACTTCGTTTATTCACTAGATAGGAGGGTGCGACCAGCGTCGGCCGAGGCGTAGGCCGAACTGCCGGGCGAAGAACGGAGAGAACGGAGGCCGGGGATGGGGCTTGCTTCCCAGAACCAGAGGAGGGCGAGGGAGCCCACCGTGGGGGGCGTCCCGCTGAGCGCAGGCAGGCGGCGAGTCCTCCCGGCGAAGCGCAAAGAGGGGTGCGGGCCTGTTCATTAGCGCGCACTGCTCCATTCACAACAGAACGGACGAACACAGCACTTGGAACACAACACTTCCTTCCCCCTTAAAAAGTTGCCTGATAGCGTGCAGGGGATCGGCGAGGACGCGTGGAGATGCGCTGGCTCTGTGCGCACAGGGAAGGACCACTTGTAGGCTGAATGTTGCCCGCTGTGCTTTGTAGGTCTGCCCTGGGTGCAGTCTTTTCTTCTGTGGAGAGATGCCAGGCTATGTGGGAGGATGGTTCAGATGTCCTCGCTGCTGCCGGACCGCTCTCGGAAGGCGTCGTAAATCCACGCAGCTGGTTGAGGTGTCGGCGTGCCACCGTTCCATGTATGCTGACAAGCCAAGAGCACAGGCCTATGCGTCGCACAACAGTAGCTTCCTCCCAGCGTGGTTTTCTGAGAAACTGGCGGGCGAGGACGCGCTGCCCCTCAACAAGTGTCCCGCAGCGCGGAATCGGTTTTTCTTCCCGGGTCGTCTCTGTTTCTGACTCGGGGAGAATAGCTGTGAGCTACGTCCCCATGTCGAGCTCGAGCATCATTTTCGCTGGGGCCTGTCGTGTTTTGTACTGTTGTGTGCTGCTTGAAAAGAAAACGTGCAAGGCGGCGCTGCAGCGACCCTGTCTGGTCTCTCTCAAGGGCACGTTTTAGCTCGGCCACGTAGCGCTCGACTTGTCCGTTTGTCGCTGGGTGGTAGGGGGCCGATGTGACTGATGAGATCCCGTTGTCGCGATAAAACTTGAGAATCTCTGCAGATACAAACGGTGTTCCGTTGTCCGACACTACCTTGCGGGGAATTCCGAACGTTGCGAACAGTGATCGGAGGTTGTCAATGACTGCTGCCGAAGTGGTCTGTCGCATTTCCCTTATTTCAAGCCATTTGGTGTAAGCATCTACGAGCACAAGGAAAGTGCAGCCTTTAATTGGGCCTGCAAAATCAACGTGCAGGGTGTGCCAAGGTGTGTGTGGCTTTTCCCATTCTGGGAGAGGAGCTTTCGGCGGATTGCTCCGGCTGCTTTGGCAAGGCTTGCAGTTTCGGACTGTTGTTTCAATGTCATGGTCAATGTTAGGCCACCACATATAGCTTCTGGCACACACTTTCCTGGCAACGATGCCCCTGAGTCCGGCGTGGATGAGAGAGATAGCTTGCGCGCGTAGCTCTCTCGGAATCACAACTCGGGATCCTAATAGGATGCAGTCGCGGTGGGTGCTCAACTCTGTAGCTCGCCTGCGGTAAGCGTCGAAGTTGTCCCCTTTGAGTTTGTGCACGTTGCCTTGTTGAACAGCTGTGTAAACTTGGCGTAGAGTTGCGCACTTCTGCGTAGATGCTGCAACTCTGCTTGCTGTAAGCGGAGGTTCTGGCAGTGCTTCGAACATAAGAACGTCTCCGGGCGGAGGCGGTTCGTCAACTGTTTCGTTCAGTGGCAGGCGGCTGAGCGCGTCGGCATTCTGATGTTTAGTCCCATTGCGGTAGACCAGATCGTAGTCGTACGCTGAGAGCTTGATGCACCAACGTGTCATTCGCGGAGACAATGTCGGTGGCATGGGCTTTTGTGGCCCCAGAATGCCCAGTAGCGGTCGGTGATCCGTTATAAATATCACCTTTCGGCCGGCAATATACTGGTGAAAATGTGTCGCCGCGTAGACGATGGCCAGCCCCTCTTTGTCCAGTTGCGCGTAGTTGCGTTCCGCTTGTGACAACGTACGTGAGGCGAAGGCAATCGGGGCCCCCCTTCCTTGGTCGTCAGTCTGCGAAAGAACCGCGCCGACTCCGTACGGAGATGCGTCGCAAGACAAAAGCAGTGGCTTCCTTTCGTCGTAGTGGCTGAGGACTGTACACCTTCGAAGCAGGTGTTTCAGGGCGTCGAATGCTTGCTGATGGCGTGGCGACCATGTCCATTTCACATCTTTTCGGAGCAGCTGGTATAAGTCGTTGGCCACAGTAGCTCTTTGTTCTAAGAAACGGTCGTAGAACGTTAAGAGTCCGAGAAACGCCTGTAGCTCCTGCTTGTTTGTTGGTGCCCGTGCTTCGGTGATCGCTCGCACTTTGTCTTCAGTCGGGTGGATGCCTTCTGCATCGATTCGGTGTCCTAGAAATTGCACCTCTGACACCGCAAAACAACATTTTTCTTTGCTTAAACGCAAATTTGCGTTCGCTAGCCTTTCAAGAACGTGCTCTAGGCGCGCTGCATGCTCTTCCGTGGAAGCGCCACTGATTATTACATCGTCCAGGTAGACACAAACTCCTGGGATTCCTTGAAGTACTGTCTCCATGAACTTCTGAAATATGGCCGGGGCTGCAGCTACGCCAAAGGGCAATCTCTTGACCTTGTACAGGCCTTTTAGTGTGTTGATTGTCAGTAATTCTGACGTCGGTTCGCTCACCTTCAGTTGTTGATAGGCCTGGGTGAGGTCTAGAGTGCTGAAGACTCTTGCGCCGCGTAGTACACTGAACACTTCTCCAGGTGTCGGCAGAGGGTCCCGCACCCCTCTTTGCGCTTCGCCGGAAGGACTCGCCGCCTGCCTGCGCTCAGCGGGACGCCCCCCACGGTGGGCTCCCTGCTGAGCGCAGGCAGGCGGCGAGTCCTCCCGGCGAAGAGCAAAGAGGGGTGCGGGCCTGTTCATTAGCGCGCACTGCTCCATTCACAACGGAACGGACGAACACAACACTTCCTTTTTTTTTTATCCTTGCAATAGCTAGCTGAAATCTCAGTCCGAAATTACTTTTGGTGTCCTGTGTTGACGCAGTTTTGAGTCTATGCTGATTTAAGCGTTCATCGGCCGATCCTTTTGAGACAGGGAGCATGAACATTTGGTTAACTCAAAATATGTTTGACCGCGCTGCAATATGGTAGCGCAAGACCTCAGTCGTATGTTATTTTTCATATTTGGCAGGCATTATTTATATTCCGAGAAAAAAAGAAGTGATCACGTACTCATGAGGTTAATAAAACAAACTGTGTCGATTTTACCTTTACCCCCTTCGGCAACTTCATTGAATGCACATGGTCCTAAAGTGATAATAAAAGCTTTTCATAATTATTCATAGATAATTAGCTAATTGAGTTTTATGCACAACATACTCTGAGGAGCACTGCATACCAATGAACCAAAATTTCCCATTTTTTAATCGTCAATTTAAGTTACGTGAAAAAAACCTGCATAGATACAACGCATGCTACACCACCTCTGACCTCGACATACCTTCATCATATCTATTTCCAATAAGTTTCTCCCGTGAATCTTCATATTCTGTGGCAGGCATTGATAACGGTGCTTCCCTTCGCTCTTAGAGTGTCTTTCCTGTAACAACTGCGTAAGATAATAAATTTCTTCACGTCTTCGAAGCCTTGTACAGGATTTATTCACATGGAAAACCTCTCCTGCATTTAGATCGGCCTTCATAAGGTCACATGTGTCCCGCTCGTGTATACTCTCATAATCATGGATTTAAGTTGTTTTGGTGCAAGTAGATGTCGGAATTTGAATGCTTAACTCTGATGCTTAACTTTGATGCATGCCGAGCTGTGCGTAGTACAAAAAAAAAGATAGAAGTAAAAATGACTTTTTTTTTTTTTGCAAAGCTTACTCTAAACGAGTTGGGCAAAGCATGCGCATGGAGCTGTTTACTTGCAATCATAAACTCTGAAAGTTTCAGGCAAGAAAAACCATTACGGACATCTCTCGCAACACCTGTGTTTCATGAAGTATCGTGGGAGGATGTAAAAACCAAAAAGTCATCGCAGAGTAATCAAAGTCAAATTCTGAAGCTTTCTCAGCCCCAAAGGTTTCAAGTGCATGTACGATTAAAATGTGGAATGCGTTTTGCATAGGAAGTAATGCCAGGCTCTGTGTTGGAGACAAAATTTTCTTAAATATTCTTGTTTGCTTTTTATTTGGCTGCAGTTTGCGAATGTGATCTTGCGATAAGTTAGGTGCGTATTGTCTCTTCGCTACGCTTCACGTTTCTGCGCACGCGATCTGGTAAACAAGACTCCTAGAATTTGTTGGAGCGTTCGCAGTGCTTTAACAGTTGGTTTGCCCCTGAATCGACTGAGCTATTTTATCCATGTCGCTTTCGACCCTGCAATTGCCCTCACCACTGCATGGCGTTCATTTGTGAATGCTTCACTTGGAGTCCTTTAAATCTCTGCGTGGCGTTGATAATGGCAGTTAGGTGCAACTCGATTGTCCTACAAAGATACACCGAGTTTTGAGAAATAAAAAGCGCAGGTAACTAGGAAGGTCGGTTCTAAGGCTTGGCACTATTGTTTTTTTGGTTGTCTTATCTTTTTCCGATATTTAGCTCGGCGCCATATACTGCAATTTGCTGTTTTCTTCAACTCATCCATAAAATGCTTTCCTTTGACAAGAAAAGGCACTCTTTTCAGAGCGCGAACAATAATAGAACGCTAGGACATATTGAAAAAAAGAAAAGATACATACAACGCCGTGTGAGCCAACAAGAGCTCACAAGTACTCTCTATTATCAAGAAAAAAAACAGGAAGCTAAAGGATAAAATCGAGTCTGGGAACTGTTTCTAATATTTGTGTTACATAATAAAACAATGCGCCTTGTTGTGAAGCTTTTTTTTCTTAGCGGCAGACGCGCGTCATGACGTCAGACCCGTTTAAGGTATGTAAAACGTTGTAGATGAAACAGATCAGGGTCATGTAGAGTGAAAATAGTTTTGCAAGAGCTGTAATCTTCCATGCTTTCAAATTTTTTGAGCAGGACGTCTAACGTTACGACTAAGACGCTAAAATCTTTGAAGTGCATGGACGAGACTGGGTTGAGCCACAAGAAAGGAACAAAATCAAAACACATTAGCTTCAAATATTTTTGCGCGTCCTCGTCAAAAAACAAAACACTAGAATCTGACACACCTCCGCCATTGCTCAGTACTGGTGGCGGGGCATTGAAGGCGTCATGCGTTTTGAATATTCCGCTCATTTATTTGCCGAACATCACAACACCTAATAGAAAACTTGCCCTTCATATTGCCACCTGGTGTTCTTGATGTACTTAAGTGGCGCTTGGAAAAAAAGGACGCTAAAGTCGGCTCGCGTGCTGTGTGCTGTGCGGAACTCTTTACCTGCTGGTGCAGCTTCGCCCCGTCGTTTAGTGACTTCTAGCCCTGTTGTCTGTGACAATATGAAGGGACATACCTTTTAAGGGAGCATTTTTTATGGTTTGTGCAACTCAATAAACTATCTCAAGATTTTCGCGATAAGGAGCGGTTCCGCTAGCTGGATGACTCCCAGTACATCTCATCGCCTTCTCGGCATCTATGCGGACCTATCTTCTTCAAGTAATTATAAAATAAATACTACTGCAGGTTCACATAGCTCTTATTATTTCGGGCCCTGTCTGACCTTGCTGTGCATGTACCACACCTGTGTAATATTAATTGCTCAGAGACATTTCTCGCTACGACCACTGCTCCCTGGACCTTTTCATTATGTACTTATTCTTCCTGCAGGCATAAAATTTTCAGGAACTGAAAATAAAGGGAATCATTCCCAAACCAGAAATTTTAAACATTAAAACCAGCAGGAACAACTACATGGAAAAGAAAATTAAAAGACGCGAAAAATATTTCCTGTTCGCCATAATTATTCTGGAAGGCAATCACATGCAGCGTGAATGTACACTTTACTGACAGCATTGTTCTCTCCTTCAGATAAAAAGCTCCACGTCTTGTTTTTTTCATGTTTTTTCTTTTCATAACTTTATTTCCTTCTCTCTTCAACGGCTTTCTATTGAAAATGTTCCCCTTGGCAGGTATAGCGTACGGAGATTCATTATTTTCAACTTGTTTTGCAATTGCCATTCCCGCTGTTTTTGAAGGGTAGTATTCTTTGCCTAGGCTGGCAGTTCTTCTATTCCAGCATCTCTTGACAAGCAGTATTTGTGTCTCTTATCTTGAACCTTTAGGATGTCCGTCCGGTGCGAACGAACACGAACGAACGTCAAATATACTTCATGTGCGGAATCATCACGTAGCTCGTATTGTACTTTTCCCTGTCTCAGTCCCCTTTTTACTTTCTTTTAGATGTCAGGGAAACAATGGCTCCAAGTTGAGTGAAATCAATCACCAAGGAAAATTCGTGAAGTTTTCATGAGCCCGATAAAGTCGGTTCGAGGCAGCCTATCTGGTTGAAAACGAGCTGTAGATCTTAGTATATGTTACAGGGCTGAGCTAAATGACCTTCCAGTCGGGCTTAGTCATCGAACTCCAGGGAGTCGATTGGCTCGACCCAACCTGTGGATAAGAGAATACACGCTGCCATATTGGGCCCTGCGTCTCTTATCTTGCCTTCTCGCTGCTGCAGTAGCAGGAGACCGGAATGGTGAGCTGTTCGTTTGCACTCTCCTCTTCATTCTCTTCCCACTGAGCTGTTTCTCCTGCGCGACGGTAGGTGTAGCTGCGATCGCGGCCCGACTAAACACCCTCGACCCGATTCTGCCCGCTTGTGTCGTGCTCATGTATGCTAGTGATGATCGCGCTGTCTAGATGGAGACAAATGTTCTTGTCGAAATACTGGCTTGCGAAATTCCTAAAAATATGTTCGGCGGTCTTTCATAGCCTCAAACCTAATAAACGTACGACATGGGCGCAGCGGACAAGCCGTATGCCCCTGGCCTCTCTCCTAGAAGTCGCTTTGACATTTCCTGACAATGTCGGCCGAGCAATATATTCAGGACACCCATGTTTCACGTATAGCTCAACATTACAATATATTATCTTCTATGGTCTTACATGTGTATTACCAAGCAAGATTCCTTTCTTTCATCTGAAGCTGAAGGCATCCTCCAAAAAGCCGTGGTTTGTCTTTGTAGAGAAGTCTTTCCTTCCATATCCTTCGCCGAACCCCTCGCCTTTGAGCAATATTCTTGGGCTACAAAGGATCTCCACAATCGCTATCACAGCTTTTGAAAAAAAAGCAACCGCCATGCGGCTTCTTTTCACTTTGGATACCTATGTCACTTTTCTATTGTCACAGGCTGATACATACCCTTTAGACAATACGACTTTATTGTAAATTCCAGCGAACAAGGAAGCGGATGGAGAGGTACTCAGGAGTGTTTAGTGTCAAAGCTAGAAGAGAACTTTCATAAAGGCGATGCGTGTTATGTTGCCAAAATGCATTCACATGAAGAAAAAAAGTGTCTTGTGTCGACAAAGCCCTACCACTTTCTTCGTTCCATCGACCTATATCGGAGATGACGATTTGAGAGCAGTGAAGAATCTGCACTTCAGAAATGAGAAAGCGTAATCGTTTGTGCTCTGCTACACATGTACGGTGCATCGCGCGCTCTTTTGAAAGCTTTTGTTGCCAAGTTTTGGGCTCGTGCTGCACAGTGGATATTTCCTTTCTGTGGCACTATTCCGTTGCAGTGTTCCAGTAAGTGTGGGGTTGGACGGTGCACCGTCGCGTCATCGTGTGCAGTTTCTTGGCGCGCGCTTTCGTAGCAGTACGCCTGCAAGTGTGGGATTGGCGGTACGGCGTCGCTTGTCATCGCACTCATTACGTTGTCATGTAGACTGCAGGAACGCTAGATAAGGAGAACACATCTCGCCGATTCTCCCTGACAGATACCGCGAACAGATGCCGAACACAAAATTTTCGGCATGATCCAATGGCCCTAATATAAGGCAGGTTTAATCACCGTTAAACCAATGGTCAGCTAACGCTAGCCTCGCCGCCCGTTATGTTATAGGTTTCAGCATCTCGTGCCATATTCTACCTCTCCTATACCTTCTTCAGCTGTTCTTATCGCCTAGTCACATAGCCAGGGTGCATGGACCATAAATACAAGGCTACGCGTAAGTCCGCTTAAAAGCAGAAATTTCTAAACCACATTACAAGACTGTTTTCACTTACTGCATCTGAACTGTCATCTCTACTACCGTAATCATTATTGTCGACTCACCATCACTGTCAATGCTCCTATCTTATTTAGCACTTCCTGCATCGTCATTGTCATCACTACTATTAAAATTATCACTCACGACATCATCATTGTTATCACTGCTGTCATTCTTAAGCTAAAGAAGGATAATTAGGATGCGTTTCCCATCAGCTAGATGTGGAGTAATGATTTGAGAGCTAGGTAGGAGATCGGAGAGATAGTGATTCTATTCTTGGTGAAGACAGATTTTGTTTTATAGCGACACTTTGTCACCTAGCTCCTTGAGGATCAAACGTCAACCGCCACTTACGTAGGCAGGAAGGGGTACAGGGAAGCGTTCGCTGCAAAATCACGCTTTGAAATTACGTCGTGACGTAATGAAAATTTGAATTGAACATTCACTCTTAGTACACAGGTGGACAGTTCGCTTCAGAAATACGCTGCAATCAATGTGGATAGAAAATGCGAATGCCACTACGACAACGGAAATACGAAAAATCAAATGTTTAAACTTTACGGGACTTGCAAATAAATTCAATTTACTTTATCATCTAAAATGAACATTTTGTAAGGAGATGGTAGATGCTGACAGCAGTCAGAATGTTTGAGAAACTGGTTGACTTGCTGATTCTTTCTTGTGATTTCTTTATTAACGGTGGTTTTACAAATCCATCAAAAACTAGGACAAAGTTAACTGTAAACATCACTATATAAGATGCGGGTGACAGGGATAATAATCGCATCGTTTTTGTCGTCTTTGTTTTAAATTTCGCCAATCTATATATCACATACAGGGCATGGTCAAGAAGAGCTAGATAACAAATACCAAAACAAAGCTTGAAACATTGCTGCTTTAAAAATGAAGATGAGAAAAAAATATCGGCCCATGTGTTTTGCTCAATTTGATATGTACGACGATAGTATTTGGCGCGTTTGTTTTTTTTTTTTTTTATTCGCAAGGGATTTTATGCAGGTTTGCGAGGCCTGGAGAGCAAATCTCGCTATAAAGTTTTATTTGAAAGGCAATGGATGCTATTCGCATTGGGGACAAACTATATTTTTCTTAGCTTCCTGTAGTTACCAAATTTCTGAAAAATTCTTCGAATATCCAGAGAAATCAAGTTAAGATCGTTATGAATGAGCGGAGGCTGTATTCTGGGAAATCAGGCCTAGCCATTCGATCTCTAGATGAGACCTTAATCACAGGCCATAATAATTTGTTCTGTCTGCAAGGGGTGACACAACAGGCCGTGTTCACGCTCATAAATTGAATGACGGTGCTTTCACCTCGTCCTTATCTACTGAAATGCATCAGTGCCAGTCGGTGCTGACACGCTCGTAGCGAATTCGATTAGGCTTCTTCTGTAGAACCTACCCCCGTTTTCCACATGAGCCTTAATTCCCTCTGAAACGACACAATGGGTGGGATGTGTAATCGAGTATACGGCTGAGAGTTGGGCAATCGCACTTCACTGTGAAATGATCTTCAAAACAGCGTTCTCTACACCCTCTACGTAATTAAACTGAGACATCATCTCGTTCTCCCAAATGAATGATATCGATCGAAGAGGCGTTTTAATGAGGCTTTCTTCCCCACCAGAACACGGACTATTTATTGATCCCTGCATCTTGCAATCTCATTTCATATACTATAGAAGTAGTCTTGAAGTGGACGAATTGCGTGGAATGAGCAAAAATTGGAGGATCCCGTATTGATTTCTTAGAACACGAAGTTCTCCAAGCGGCCATCTGGTTCGTCGCATAAGCTTTCACGTAGTAGTTTAGAGAACTACGTAAACATGTCTCCCAAAGTGAGTTTTCGCATAAAATTGGTTCCCAGTAATAAAACCACTATAGATTCGATTCTCGAACAAGCTAATTACATCCCGCGGACTGTGCGGGAATACCACGGAACTTGCAACATATGGTAGTCAATACTGAATTTCACTGAGCTACTGTTCGGATCAGCAAGGCGCTTTATTTGGCCAGTTGAAGTTTACCCACTTTGGCGAATCCTGAGTAGCAAAAAGATCGACAGATAAGAGGAACATAGCCCGTAGCGTCTTTGTCCTTTGTCTCTCTCACGTCCATGCCTTTTTTACTCCCCCGTCTTCACCAAAATGAGGCAATCATTCTGGTAGTTCATCTTGTGAATAGTCGGGTTATTTGGGCCTAATCGTGTTATTGTAGCTGAACATGTAAGAACGCAAGTGCAGCAGCAGCACAGGTGCGATATTCGTAAAAAGCGATCCACGAGGACCAATTCAACGAGCATGTTCTATAGGCTGAAACGTTCTATGAAATTAGGCGGTTGGGTTCTTTCTGATCCCTCAGCGAGTCAACGTAACATCGGAAACGGAGTTGTTTGCTTTTTATTGCTGAAGCATGCAATGCTTCTGTAACTCCCCCAGCATACGCGGCATGTCATAGCCGAACCGCGGAAACACGTAAAGCGGTAACGCTTAAAACAAAATGAGGGCATGGCGCAGTGCGACGAGCACACCGAGCTTATTATTTGTGGAGCGCGATGAAAGTATTTATAGTAAAGTATCATTTTTCTAGAACCTACAGTAAGGCAGCAACGGGCTGTTATAACGCTGCGGGGTGATCTCGCATTTTATGACCAAATGATCAGCTTGGTTAATACGTAAATTTATTTATCAAACATCAGTCCCTTACCGACCAGTAATTACTCGTCACCTGGCTTGAACTGCCCTTCATTTCATTGCCTCCATAGCTATTCTGCCAATTTGTTGAATAGTTGCCCTTCAAAGTTTAAAACCCACTAGTTAATGCTGCAGACAGTTCACTACCTTCATTTCAACTGCCATTCTTTTCAGTTTCAGTGCATTTGGCTCGTTGTATTCACCGCATACACTCCACATTTCGGCGGCCACCTAATGAAATCGGCAATTATTGATTCTCATATTAAGCAATCATTTTCCTCCTTAATATGCTTTTATTTTGCTTCTATTGTATGCCTTTTTCTTTGGTCCCTTTTGAATTTTTGTAACATTACAGACACACTCGGCAGTCACTGGCATCGTGTTTCGCTCAGAACGGGCGTCTGCGGCATACGCAACAATCAGACACTATTTTAGTTTGCATCTCCAAGAGGAATATTTTCAAAACAAGGAGAATTACTCTCATTCACAGACTCATTCACAGATAATTGTTAGCCCACAAAAGTGTCTTGCGAAGCGAGAGGTGTGCCAGTGTCTTTCATCGTATCTCTTATTGTGAAGGACACGAGCTGGCTTCTTTAAAATACACCTTTGTTAGTTAGCTTGAATTATGCGCTAAATTTGCCTTGTATTATTTCGTGATCACAATTCTCGAATAGAGACTTACATACAAATTTATGTTTACAAAGTAAAAAGTATATATGTTGAATTTGAAGTACAATGTTTGTAAACTGCAAAATTTTTATTATATATAAACTTAATGATTACATCATAAAAGTTTCTAAGATAAATGTGCAACTACCGAATCCTTATGTCGAATAATCTTTGCGATACATTTTCGTTTTCAATTGAAACCTTTCACTAAAGGGGTAATAATGAAGATAAAATGGATCTTTTGTATTATAATTTTCAATGTGTATGTTTGTGTTTTCCATTACTGCATATATATTTCGATACGAGTATGATTTGCCTTTATTTTTCAATGCAAGCACCAAAAACGCTGCCGAATGTTACGGAATAGACATCAGTGGTTCTTGTCGAATTTCCTAAAGAAAGTTCGCACAGCAAAAATTTTAACACAGCCAAGATTAAACGGCTCCAAGTTATTAGGGAGAAAAGTGACTTAAAAGGCAGCAAAGAATTTTTAAAATCTGATGACAGAGGCTAAAGGTCAGTGCCTCTCCCTGTACTTCTTTATTTAGGCTCGAAGGCGCCTTAAAGAAAGAAGAATACAAGAGAAGTTACACTACAGACGCCGTGTTTTGCATGAAGTGTTTGACGACTTCGGACAAAACCGCGCATTTTCTAAACAATCAAGGACTGTGAGGTTTATAAAAACGCATTGCACATGGTTCTTAACCGTTTTATAAAAGCATGGTAACTAATTCATCAAAGACGCGTCATTTTTCGATATGTTAAAATACTAGACAAGATATAGCGCAGAACACAAAAGCGCACAGAAAGAAACACACCATATGAACTTATGGTGTGCCCCAGTCTGTCCATACTGCTCACTGCTCAAAAGCATTTCTAAACATATTCCATCGAAGCAACGTATATACACAAATAGAAAATTAACGTTATATAACATGTGTTCATTGAGTAGACAGTAGAGTTTCGGCGGCGTCTGCTCATTATGATGTTGAATGACAAGCTGTATATTTTAATTGGAGAGTGGACGTTGGAGGTATCTCGTTCTGCGCAGAGCGTTGTTTAGGTATTCAACTAAATTACATAGGTGTTTTTTTTTTATTCCTTACTCAAATTCAGATCATGGCGCACCTTCTTTGGCCGTTTCGCGAGTTTAATTGCTTCGGATTAAGCCTCCGTGACGCACATTCCTACCTACAGGAAGCCACATCTATTACGAAAAACACAACTAGCTTAGTCGTATACTCCAAAAGGTAATTCTATAAATGACTAGAACAAACTGAATTTTCTTTTCTTTGAAACTATTGGTTGAAAGCGGAACGCTATTATGTTCTGCCTTTCGCGCCTTTCGCGTTGCACATCAACAGCAGCTTTTTACTCTCCTATGTCTATCTCTACACTCAATTCAGCTACATCTATGGCAGTTTTCTTTATTGTATTGGATTACTCTTTCGTTTATATTTAACCTTAAGCTCCCTCTCAAAGTGAATACCTGTATGTTAGAATGTGACGCGAGCACTATCTTTCTGAAGAACACTTTTGCCCTTTTTAAGAGATAAATTAAAATGAACAGCTGGTAATTCCGCGGACACTGCTTTCGTTGATATGTTTTGTTGCCAGATTCTACCATCAGGTACAAAAATTATGGAGAAAATAAACACTAATGCAGGGAAGAAAGATAAATGACACAGTCGATATAGCATTCTGGTAGGCTTGTTTGTCCTGAATGTTCATTGTGTATGTTGCCCCTGCAGTCTATAGGAATATTTCCATTATTATCAGCAGCTCCATAGTGAAACAAAACAAAAGTTCTGCGGTATATCGATGACTTTGTCTGTGTTTGGGCGTTCAATGTTGTATTTATGGAATAAAATAAAGAACTTTATCCTCCTCGCAGCCGCGAACAAGGCTGAAGCCTGCGACGGTGGAATGAAATCAGCTTCGCTGGTCGTTGTGTTAGACACACTACCGTGGCTTTTCCTTCCAAGCATGCTACTCTTGGAAGGGAAATCGAGCATTAACCTCTATGCAATAGCGGATGGTTGCTTGACTTCTCGAAATAAGTTTCTGGCTTTTAGCTCTGCCGCCGAAGCACATGATGAAAACATCATGGTTGGCGGTGAGCCCTAGCGTGCTTGGTGTTGATGATTCTGGTTTCCTATTTAATTTCGCTTCGAAGAGCCGTTTGCCAACAATGCAAATATTTTGCTAGGAATTACTACCACATGCACCTGAGGATTCTACCTCTTTGAAGTGTATAACGTACAACATCTGATAGCAAAAGTTTGAGTAACTCTACCAGTAGACTAACCTAGCCGCGCTTTGTGTCAGAGCACGTTATTCAGCAGATCTATACGAGTAATACAATGATGGTGCCGATCAAAATAAGCTTAACCGCGTTACAGCTCTGTCAAATTACCTTTGTTTTCTCGCTTGCATCGGCAACCGTACTTAATAAAATGCACGAAACTGTTTTTTTTTTTTTCGATATATTACAGTGATTTGAGGTCCCTGATGTGCCTTCTTGAAGTTTGATTTTGTGCTGTCGTGGCCGGTTCGATTTCAGGAATTAGGTTCAGTGCGTTGAGTTGGTCTGTTGCCTGAGTGCCAGATAGTCTAAATATGAAATTGTGATGCTCAGCATGACGAATGCGAGCAAACCTGATCTCCGTACAGCAACAAAATGAGAAGAGTTGTCTCTGCTTAAGTAGAGGGTTTTAGTTGCAAGCTTTATTTTACCTTTTTGTATCCCAGCTGCAACCAAATAGCTTTAGGAGTCGTTAAAAACCTATAGTTCGCTCCATTCACGGGCATGCATGTTGTTTTGTTCAGTTTTGTTCGTATTCATTCTCTTACTCTGCACCAGTGCACAATGTAGCTGCAATGATAGGCGCAGGGTGAAAACGCTTTCACTCTAATGTGGAGTAGTGTATAAAAATGGGCCGACAGTGAGTGTCGCAAGTAATGAGCATGTTAATGTGAGGAAGTATTGGTGTTAACCCGAAGTATTAAACCAGAGACTACTACACCGCACAAAATCTTGCCTTGTTTGAATTTGGAGAAGCTGCATAGCAACGCAAGCATTACAACACCGCTGCGCTTCCATTTCTGCACCTCCTGATCAAGATTTAAAAGATATAGGAACTACAAAACAGCGTGCTTTTCAAGCAAGAAGAAATGCGCAAAGCGTCGCCTAATTCATTTCCCGCCATTGTGCTAGCTGTAAAAAGCGACATGGAAGAAAATAGGAAGGCTATTTTAATGTTTTCATTCGTAGAGTGGAAATGCCAAATGCGTGTGCGCTCTTGTGGAAAGAGGAACTTCATCTTTGCGATCCTTGACACAGAAGAACACCATTCACGCCCTGTACTGCGAGACACAATACAGCTCTTGAACGCTGACTGGGTTTGTGTCTTCAAGAGATTGTTCTCAGAAGAGGTCGGAAGCTGGGTGGAAAACCGTCTAAAGACATGTTGTCGCGACAAACCCGCTAGGAAAGACTCTTTACTTAGTTTATAGAACAAAGATTTCTTCCCACAAAAAACTCAAGGCCAACCGCAGCTCTTTGCTTAATGGCTTGGAAGTGTGTGTAGCCCACTAAATCTCAAAACCAAAGTTTGCGCATGAAAGGATGAAATAGTACACGGACATTTTCGTGTTTGCATTGCTCGTGTGAATGGTAGTTTTTAGAGATAAACAATGTTTAGATTTAAGTGGCTAGACAGTAGGAAGCGTTAAGGCACCATCTATAAAATACGCAGCATTTTCGTCTGTTTACTACCAGCACAGTGCAAGTTGATGATTGCCAAAAAGACCATGTCTGAATGAAACTACAAAACGTGAGTGGTGACATCTCTGTCCATACATTCTGAGCTTTTCCATGTTTTTCCTTGCGCTGTACTTTAAGACAACCACAAGCTTCAGGTTAATTTGAGGTCCGGCTGGTATATCATCATCAGGTCTTGCCACGACTCCGCGTAGTGCAGAAAGCACATTCACTGGTGCAATAAGACGCACTTCTTTTCTTTCTTGTCAGGAACACGGCTTCTGCCATGACATTGTGGGCCGAATATTTCAGAAATTCGAGTGGTGGGCTCCTTCGTGCCGTGTAAGAAATGTGTGTGAGAGTGAAGATATTTTTAAATTAAGTTTCTGTTCGCATACAGAGGATATTTGTTATACGCCAATGGATTGAATTCGAAAACATTTATTGTCAGCAATGAGCGATTTGTGGGCGCTACACTTAGATGGCCTCAAGTCCGTTGCTCTCGGCGACCTTTTCAGCCCACTCAGTAGCCCTAACTTGCGTTAACGGGTCTGAGCTGGTCAGTATAGCCCCCCACCGCTCTAAAGAAGGGACTGGTAGTAGGTCCGCTGGTGGCAGCGCTTTTTTGCAGCTCCATAATATATGATCGTATGATGCTATTTCGCCGCAGTGTTTACAATTTGGATTGTATTGTGCTGGGTACAAGTGCGCTAATGTAGAAGGGCTGAAAAAGGCACGCGTCTGGAGCCGACACATGGCGTTCGTCGAATTTCGTCTCACGTACTGGTTCTTGAATAGTAGATTTGAAGCAGATTGCCATGACACAAAAGAACGTGCTACTCGAAGAACGGTTGTGCCACAATTATGATAACAAAGAGTTTATAGCTGCGGAAAATTGTTGTCCCTTTGTGCTGAGTCTGAGGATATAGCGGGCCGTAAGAGAAAAAAGTAGTGATACCCTGCTACAGTGATATCTGCCATGCATGCCGTCATTCCGCTTTTATATTCGGTGGCTATAGAATCCGCTTCTGCAAGGGCGACTTTTGTGGGTGCTATTGAGTGTTGCCAACACCGAGAGATTCTCAAGGTTCTCACCTTAAAAATTCTATTTTCTGACGGAGTTAAGCCTTGCGTGATTTCTCAGTTTTTTCACAGGCATAAAACAGGCGGAATAAAAGAATTTGAAAAGATATGTATCATAAATATTTTCTGCAAGGTGAAACAGAAAAATATGAAATAAAGCAAGCGCAAAAAGTAGGAAACACAGCATAGCATATAATTTCTCTCAATATAAGGGAATTTCGTCGTATTTGAAAACAGCGAATGTAAACTGTGAAATCACAAAAGAATAAAAATAGGAAAGTGCAGAGCAGAACATTTCTCGCAGGGCAGCTGCCCCAAAATTTTCATATCTGACAAAATTAATTCTCTACAGCATACGCTCTACATCTTACATGACATAGTATGAAAGC
This sequence comes from Amblyomma maculatum, assembly GCF_055883805.1. Taxonomy (NCBI): domain Eukaryota; kingdom Metazoa; phylum Arthropoda; class Arachnida; order Ixodida; family Ixodidae; genus Amblyomma; species Amblyomma maculatum. Next base: position 70,515,758 of record NC_139353.1, read on the forward strand.
ACGAAAGTCGGTACTCTGAAGTTGTGGTTATCATGATCATCATCGTCGTCATCATCCGGACTACGCCAACTGCAGAGCGAAGACCTCTCCCATTTTCCTGCAATTAATCCTGTCCAATGCTATATGCATCCACATAACCCCTGCACACTTTTTTACCTCATCCAATCACCCACTTTTTCTGCCGCACCTACTAAGCTTTCCTTCCATTGTAATCCAATTGGTTACCCTCAGATACCATCGGTTATAATTCCGAATAAAGTAGTCGCATGAATTTTGGGCGATTATTATTCAGCAGGCGCATAGAGATGACACCTATATGTCTGAAGCCAGTCGTATTGGTGCTATTCAGGATGCCTCAATGCTCATTTTTTTGGTAAAATGAAGAAAGGCCGGGTGGCTTGCATCGTTCGATTACCGGTCTTAATACGTTGTCCAGGCTAATTATTTGAAAACACAGTGAGGTTCTAGTAGTAAAAATGTAAAAGCTTACTAAGTTGGAACTGCAACATCTTCGACGCACGAACAAAAAATGCCCAGGTTCATTATTTGCTCTTGATAAGTACTAAACGTGTAGATGAAAGCACAGATAGTGACAATAAATTGCTTTTGAGTCTTGCTAGCTACTGCTCTCTATCAGCAATTTTTTGTTAAAGAGAGGAGTGCCTGCGATATTCTCTAGGAATGTAGAAAAAAATTTCATCATTTCGACTTAAACGCAAGGCGGGCAAACGGCCTCAGTTGTCGGTGGTATACTAACTAACCCATCCATTTGAGTGGGGACAGAGAGCGAGCACATATATAACAATAGAATAAGATGTCACTGTGTAAGGTTCAACAACCTGTTCTCAGAGTTTTTCTGACATTCGAGTGCCTTTTACTTTCTCCCATTGAATCTCTGAAGCATTCATCTAGGAGAAGAGAAAATTGTCAGGGAGTGCGATTGTAAAGTGTCAGCAAATCAAAGACGAACACGTTGTTTTTATTTTTTCATTTGATTGAACTTTATTTCTCGTCACAGTGAGGTGGCAGTGACGGGCGTTCTCCGTGCTCTGCGAACCAAGACATATTGTACGGTAACTTGGGTTTACATGTGTTTCAAATGGCCACCCTCCCAACTCGGACCCTTATACATTTCTCGATATTTTAAAAATACTGCGGTACTGTATTATCATTTCTCGCTTTCAGAATCTACTCAACGATGTTTGTGGCTGCTCTCTATCCAAAAACGACATTCAATGTGCCCAGTAAAATGAGCAAATATTACTTTAAAACTTCCGCTCATTTGTAATTTTATGGACGCTAAGCCTACTTATCACTCCCAGTTTCGTTGGCGTCGTGAGCGCCCCCTTTGTTTGTAAAAATGGTGATGGTGAATAGACAGGGAATCTTCCGTGAAGAACCAGTCACTGCAAGCTAAAGATCGCAAATTTGTATTCGAATGATCATCATATTCAAACTTTTTAAAGCTTTCCGTGAAAAAAAAAATTACAAGGGTTCCACGCTGCTGAATTAAATATTGAGCGAAAGCATTAGCTGCGGGTGACCAAGCGTTCTCTTTCTTCTCTTTTTCTTCGTCCTCAGCCCACATATAAAGTCCCGCTTTAAACAAGCCGTATAACGTGCCTTAGTGGCCTATAGGGGTAACGTGAATGCCAGGGTCTTAGCAGGCTGATTCTGACATAACCGTCCCATGTGAAACAAAAGACCCAAGTTGGCAGCTCCTACCAGCCCGTCTGTCACGTGAGGTGTGACGTCACAGCGTCACGTGGGTAAGACATAACTGCGGCCGGGACACGCGAAGGCTTGAAAGTGCGAGTAGTATTGCTTTCGCAATAAAAGAATAAGTATCCATAGCGTCTCTAAACCTGCGTGCAAGTCATGTTTCAAGTCGTGTGCAATGTAAGAGGACGTTTAAAAACCCGGAGAGTTGTTATTTCGGGGCCATTAGAAGGTTACTAAGATGTCATGAGTAGCTGTGAGTCGTTACCCTTAGATATGTTTCAAATAGAAAAAGAGCTAATTAGATTACACTGTCGCAATCACAAAAATGAACCGAATTCACTCACAAAAGCCTTCTTTACCACTGTGAGCCCGGTTGCTTGCAGTTTTTGAGCTTGGATTTTTTATTTCTTCTCAAACGCAAATTTACGATCGACAACATAAGATGCGACCTGATCGGTGCCAGACCTATACTTAAAGATGAAAGTGACGAAGGAAGCATTACCACCATCGGTAACGATGCGAGGAGACGTCCTTATGAAGTATTAGTCCCTTGTTGCTTCTTAAAAGCAATATAAATAGTTGGATGCCGACAGACCTTACCAGAAGGGCCCGGTATGATGCATCAATGAACGAAGAAAACAGTCGGAGAGCTTAGGAAAAGAATAAAGGTCAATGTTTTTTTTTGTTTTTTGCAGTATGCATGAATGATTAGTACAGTATTTTCTAGTGTAGACGTAGTTAAATGTAGAGTAATCACTACCTCCAAATAGCGCATCAGCTGTTATCACCAACTGAACTAAATCGATGGCTATTTAATATACTTTTTTGTGCTATTGTTGCTTCGTAACCGAAACATGATGCTCGGTTTTAGAGGCGGACGCGGAAGGACCTTGGCTACTGCGAGCATCAGGAGTATGTTACAGCGAGCGGAAATGCACAAACTGCCATATACACAAGGTACTTGTCTTGTCGGCCCCCCCCCCCCCCCCCCCCCCCTCCCCCCTTCGTCTATCTTTACTGCATTTTAATAATAAATTGTTCACTCCACGTTAAACCTGTATGAACTCTGGACAAACTATATTACCGTTATAATATGGTTTCGCTGCCGAAGTGGAAACACAAAATAAGAAAGAAGTGTGTTCTGTCAGCGCTTTCTGCGAGACCTTGCTATTGCGGTTTATTTGCATGTGTTTGTGTGCCACTAATTTTGGACAGTGAATGTAAAATTGGTTTTGTATGAAGTTGATGGCTTTTGTGATCAATCCCAAGCGTTATTTATAGAACGAATCTAGGTGCGGTAATACATGGATTATATTTCGTGAGCTACCTTTTGAGATTCGTATTTTCTGGCCCAGTAAAACAAATTGGGAAGCGTACAGGATGATATTAACTAAAATAGTAGCACACTTCACAAATTTTATTGTTCTGAATTCCTTTGACATAACTCATATATAATGAAACAAGTTCTCCAGTTGTTGTGCTTGTTCACTTCTTCCCGCCTTCCGAAAACAACAAAGAGAAAAACTTGTCTTTTTGAGCAAATAATTAGGTAGATTTGGTTAATTGACAAAAAGAAAATAATGTCGAATGACACTTAAAATTGGTATTTATACTTCAAAGTGACTGCATTCGTGTTCCGTTCGAGTCGTGCGATTATTCGGTCTAGCTTTGCAGCTTCACCTAGCAGGCTCGCAGACTGCGGCCTGCCTGACTAAGCTTACAAGGGAGATAGTTAGTTCGCTAGCTGCCTGTTAGAAAAATAGATGCATCTTAATCTATTGGTAGCTTGTGCTTCTCGGGTCCAAGGTTCTCATTTGACTCGCAGCCCCCCCCTCCACCCCCCCCCCCCCCACCCCCGAAAATACAGAAATGCTTTACTTCAATCAGGCTCACTTGGCTGAAGAAACCACCACAAGAAATTCAGTGTCGATTCCAACATTTTCGAAAGTTCCTGAATTTTTTATTTCAGCATTTCACGATCAAGGGCCACGAAGCAAAAGTCGGTCACGGCTACGAAGCCTATATTTCTGCCACAAGGAGCCTTTGTCGGTGTCGCGTAATATTAGATAAATCTTAATATGGAATATCTGGCCTTCCTCTTAGGTTTAGGCACAGCGTGAAATGAATAAGACATGCCATTAAAATGTCTTACTGCATGTTTCTTTGTGCACCAACTTCCCAAACTGTTACATACTGAGTACGTAACAATATTATTTACAGAACAGTAATAAAGACCTGTAAAATATACACCTCTCTACAGAAAGCAAGCTCATATTAAAAAAGAGTGTGCTACGGTAGTGAACAATATTTTTGTTACAAAAATTGGGAGCAATTTTGAAAGAACAGTGTTTAGGTTACGAGTGTTGTTTCAGCCAAGATCGAGCCGATTGCACAAACGCTTTATTTTCCGTCTTAAAGGGGACCCCCTTGCTTTCAGCTATGATGACCTTGTAAAAGCGCAAGGAAAAATTGTTCCGCGCTCACGTTCCTAGCATTTTCCGTTCGTCATTGCCAAAGTGTGCTTTGTCATCCACGACACCATTAGTGTCGTAGAGAGAAGGCGACAACGCACTGTACGGGACCATCAATCTTTCCGTTTATTCAGGTAGTACCTCTGCAAGTGGGAGTCCGTGCCGACTTCGGTAACGTTGAAGGAGAAGAGTGCTTTAACGGCTATAAGCTTCAAGAAGACGAAGGACCAACATTCATGTCTCTTGGACAACACTTATGGTGGCATTATTTATCAAGCCCAGAAGCGACAGATGATGCAGGTGTTCCGCACGACCAGCGCAAAACATCGTCTCTTCCCTCTTCCCTTCACATTCAATGGCTGCGGTTCTGATGTTTACATTGCTGCCGTGGCTGGTAGCATCTTTTCGTATTGTTCCCAAATAATGTCTTTTGAGTAAAGGACAAAGAGGAAGCGGAATAAACGTATATTTACCCCTGTTTCTTTACGCTTTTGGTGATAATGGAAAGGCGAGGTGAGAGACTCCGCCAACAGTATGTCCGGCACAAGTGAAAATTAAGAATGTTATATCGTAAGGATTGTAGTTACAGCAAAAAATGTCTAACAGGGTAAAGAATATACTATTCATCTATGTGTAGATTATTCGCACTTTATAGTTCTTCTCTTTTTTTATCTAACAACTTTTGCCGCGAACATATTTTCGACAGAAAATTATTCTGTTTTATCCTATATACCCAATAATCTTACTTATTTCTGTCGCGTAATTCGCTTCCGAATTTTCAAAGTGGGCATGGTAGGCTTCATCTAATATCATATCATCTTTTTAATTTATTCCTGAAGAAAGTTTCATGGAGCTTTTCATCAATACTTTCGCGATTGTTGTTGATCTCTAGACTTGTTTGGCGATGAAAGAACATTTACTCATACAATATAGTAAACGGTCTACCTATCCCTGTCTTCAGGAAATGCTGCTGCTTATATGTAATTTAATACAAATGATCCAACACATAATCAGCAATACACCTCAATATTTTCGCCGAATTTTCTCTTTGCCTGCAACTACTCCCACTTGTTTTATTTCCTATCGAGATTTTTACACATAGCCTGTTTCGTTTTCCTCTCTTATTCACTTTTAAGGTCTGATTATATATTTACTGGGCTATTTACTTTTTGCTTGCCCTATTTATGATAAATTTTGTCTCGGAATATACCTTTTATAGCGATATGTTATTTTCAGATGATGTCATTTGAAATACCCTCTAATTTTGATGTTTCCTCATACCGTATACTTTACTACTTTGTACCGTTCTTTCGCGTTTTATTTCTCTAGCTGCATTATTGCATTGGAGCATATCTGACATGCTTCTCTCCGTGGTGTGCACACTCATTCTCCCAACATTCTATACATCTACATTTTGCACTCACCAGCGGGGATCTGTTGATCCTATGCTTGAGCCGTAGCATAGTGGGGCGAGGGTACCGCCGGAGGGCCCTGGAAACGCCTGACCGATTTCTGTACAAAGGAGGGCTTCACAATGTTTACTCGAGCTTGACTGCTCTGGACATGTCCTTTCTTCTCGCCTGGAGACGTCCTTTGGCTTCAGTATGGAAGTTTGAATCAATTCTACCTACTAGATGGGCTCTTCCTAGGCCCGTGGGCAGTTACACAAATTCAGTCTTCTTTTTATGCCACTATGTAGCGCACCATATTTCACCAAAGCAGGTGCCCCATAAGCCTGCGATATCGGTGGAATGTCCATGTCCTTCACGAAATGTTGATACACTCCTCGCCTGTGTTATCATTTGCGAAATTTTACACCCGTCTGGCCATGTTGCGGAGTATTCCTCTTGCTGAGTTTTGTTTTTCAATTCAGCCGTACATTTGGCCTTCATTCTCATACTTTCAGTGGTTTACAAAATATGCCCTATTGCAAAAAACAGCGTCTCCCAGCGTCTTCCAGTGCGAAACCAGTAAGATGTTTGCGCTGGTTTTTCACTGGATCTGCTGGGCACGCTGAAGATCTGCGACATTCACTTGAGCAGTAACGGGAAGACACTGGTTGCACTGGTACGATGAGAGAAAAATGCTGGAATTTGCTTTTTGACGCTGGGTGTGTCACTGGCATCCGAAATGCACTGGGAGAAGCGCTGGGGCCGCACTGGCCCTAGTGCCCCAGTATAGCCGGTGCGACCTCCGGCGTCTACTGGAGTAGCATCCCTCAGGAGCCAACATGACAACAGCGTACTCGCAATCGACCATCGGGCCGCATGTGAAAAATATGGTTCAAGCAAGCGTTTTTTGCTGCGAAGTCGTTTCGCACCTTTAAGAAAACAAAGGCAGTATCTTTTTTCTAGAGTTTCCATGTTTCGATAGGTCGTTTCGAGCATTTCGAGAGAGACCCCGACGGCCGCACCTCTGATATCTCATGACACACTCACGATTAACGTAAAGCTAGAACTGGAATTGAATAATGTGGGCTACCATGCATAACAAACTTCACAGCTGATCTTAAGGGCACTCTAACACAATGATCACTGCCAAAATATTCAATGCTGTCTTAATCGCAGGAGAGCGTAGCCTGCACCACGGCCCAATACAAACAGCAGAAAAAAAAATAAAACGAGGAAGAGAGCAGTTTACTGGGCGATGGGCCCTTGAGAGAAAAAAAAAAACATGCAGCGCTTGTAATGCACAATATTTTGCATGTTTTTCAAGCTTTTGCGCTCCTTCTCACTCTGCGTGTAAAGCAGCCGAGCCCTCGGTCATCCAAACGCTTCCCGAAATGTTTACATACAAATAAGGTTTAGTTACACTCAATATAGGGTCGTCGCTGCTGCGCTTGCCTGTACTGAAGCTTGGTCTCACTGTTTTCCTTGAAGGTTTGTACTAAAGCTCCGTATTCAGCGAAACTTAAGCCCACGGTAGCAGAGCACCACCGAAGAGCCGGCGTTGGTAAATTTGCCTGCGATATCAAGCTTCGCATGATAAAATGATTCCGGTGCTCAAAAAAGCGCATAGGCTTCCAGAACAAGTTAGTTGCAAGTCGTGAGAGCAGGCAGCAAGCTCCAATGGTCAAGACGATGTAATTGTTAGAGCGGCAGCAATGACTTGTAGACTGCGAAACATGAAGTCCCAACCTTATAAATGCGGTCACGACATAAATTGCAGAAGTGTTTCAAAAGATTCCAGTATATCAGTTTTCAAAATATCAGGTATGGCACTGGGGCGCTGGGTCTCAGACGCACTGGATTTTGCAATAGGGTATATGTGGCATTTTCCTCTGTTTTCTCCTATACGGTATTTTTTTTCTTAAATATCAATAACTATGATTTTTCCCACTATTAACCGGTTCACAGTACCTTTAGTGCTGCTTCATCATTTATTTTTTACATCATTTTCAGTTTTGTCTGCTTGGAACATCTATTGGGCATGGTCAAGACCAAGTGTACTGATGGACGCCTTCTTTATCTGTACATTTACTCTTTCCTATTTGACTCCTATCTTACTTCTTACGGTTTCTGTCCTTCATTTATCCAATGTCATATCTGCTATGTCTTTTTCTACTTGTGCAGTTTTGGTTCTTGTTCAAATTACCACAGGGCGCCGTGTTACTGGCACGTTAGATTTTGCACCGCTCTTGCTCTTCCTCTTCCATCAATCTCAAATCAGAATATTTTGTATGGTTTCTACATCTGGGTATTCCTTGCTATTGTATATTTTTCTTTCCTGTAATAATTACGTCTCTACCTTCTTTCTCCTGAACAGTTTATTTTTTTTTTTTCGCTGCTTGTGTACTATCTCTCACAGGTGTACTGTCTCGTCTATTCCATGTCTCTGGGTACTGTACAGCTGTCTCCCTTAAGGCACACTATTCTTTTTTTTATTTATTGCTTTATTCTTATTGTTGTTGATCCTTTTTTCTCCTCTATTTTATGTCTCTGTGTACTGTACAACTGTCTCCGTTAAGGCCCACTATTCCTTTTTTATTTATTGTTCTCATCTGATTGTTGTTGATCTTTTTTTTTCTCTTATTGACCCGGCTGCTACCACCCGGAAGTGTTCGTTCATCTTTCTGGCAAAGATTCAATGCTCCGGTTTATCTTTTTCGCTCATTCTATGTTTGTTTGACTTTTGGCTCCATGTTAAAGAATAGTCGAAGGTGGAAGAAGGCACGCGGAATAAAATGCATGCACTCAGCTGTTATAATTGGGCTGAGCTGACTGGCATAGAAGGTAAAATTTATAGCGAACGTTGTTAAAATATTCGAAAGTGAAAGGCTCTGCAAATTACTGAGGTGGTTACATCTCATGACATTCCTCGAAACCTGAAATTGCCCTACTTCATGTATTCGAGATGATTACAAAGAAACAACTGCATTGGGTGAGTGCCAACTGATGACCGTTCTTAGCCATTTAGCACAGAAATAATTGTTTCGGCATCGACGTGACAGCACGTAGCACGCTTTATTGGCGAGCGAGTGCTCGAAGCGAGAGACATGGAACTGAGTTTGTCGTGCTCAAGACAGCAAACTCTGGGAGAAGGACGCAACACTGCATTCATTTTGATCTATTTCCATTTTTCCTCCTTGCTCAATTCGCACGAGAACACTTCTTTAAGTGACAGGAATTACCAGGAAGTGAAAGTAAAGAACAAACTGTGCTCCGGCGTGTGTTACAAAGCACTGTGAGTTCAACTTTCGCTGCCCAGTTCTTCAGCTTCATTGGCTTAAAATTGAGAAAAAAAAAACAATACTGTTATGTGTAGCCTGTCTAAGAGCGCACTAAAATTTAAATCCGTACATATTTGCGGGATAGAGAACAAAGAAATATATATTACAGTAATAAAATAGCAAATGTGTAAAAATAAATGCTGAATAGCAGTTTTCTTTTCATGGGCTACAGGAAACACGGAAAAATTTGGTAACAACGTGTGAATTGCTTATTTAAGAGGTGTTGTGGAAATGTCACCTAATTTTTTTCAGCCGTTTGAAAAACGTAACAAATATGCTGACATTCGCTTCCTTGTTGTCGCCCATTCAACAAGACGGTGCGTCCTAAGTGCCTCTAAAGCAAGCCAGTGCCGATTATAGTTATGCACACTGCCAGTAGTTAGAAGTGTCATTGGTCATCGCCATTCAGCTTAGTCCTTTTATGCGCAATACTAAGGTGTGCTTTTCATGGGCATTTGTCATAATCTTTTACAGTCCGTTTTAGGACTTTAAAGTATAAAAATGCTTCTGTAGTGCTTCTTGGCCCCTTGACATTATTGGTGAGAGCGCATAGGTTGTATTAAGCTATGTACAGCAATGAAGTGTGTTACACAAAATTCATTGAAAAAATTGCAGGTGGTTAGCTACGATTAAACCTGGTGTAAACGCAATAGCTTTATCCGCGTCCCTCAGCTCGGGCTCCATGCTGCCGTAATGGCCTGGAGCCGCTGCGCGCTCCTCTTGATATATTGTCACAATGGGATGTCAGTTATCACGTGACAACAAACATCATAGCTCATCGCTTTGACCTATGACCTTGACCTTTGGTTTTAATGCTTGTTACTATGAGATGCGACACTATAACGAAATCCCACATGTTTCGTGGTTTGACCTCTGGCTCACTTGAAGGTCATATTCCTGTGAACGGAGATCATGGCTTTACATTGCGTAGTGAATCAATATTTGTCGCATGTAAAGATGATAAATATTTTATGTGAGGGAAAAAGTCTATAGACTAGTTGCAGGCGTCGACGTTACAGCTTCATTACACACTTTGTATGAAACTGAATGTTGTGTTTAAATCAAAATATTTATTATTACTTGTCCTTCTTTACACGGTACAAAGAATAAAAAACCGCTGCTAGAGTTGCTCAAAGAGGCGAACACAGGATTTTCGTCAGCAGGGTGTTTTGGGCACAAAAAGGTAGTTGTCATATTATAAAGCTTATGTGCAGAGGAAAACTAACTGTCCTGTAGGCGGACGCGGCAAACATGTACAAGTAAACACGAGACAAAAAATGTATGCTCTAAAGAGGCATAAAAACAGTAGAGAAACAAAGCCGCTATTACTGCTCGGCTAAAAACGTATACAATAAAATACCTTGCGGCGACGCCTCTCGCGTTTGTTGTTAAGGTATAGGGGAGAAAGAACAGCGGCACGCAATATTTCTTCATTCCTGTGACAAATTGCGCATAATTTTTTCTCTCACTTCATTTTTTCTCTCGCTCGTGCATTAGAATTTATTCGAATGCAGTGCAGCTATGTGGCGACACATAACACACGGGCAGACAAATAGGAAAGATGCCATTGCGTAGGTCATTTCGCAGTGGACAGCAACACCAGCATACAAGAAATCACTGCCATCTTTCTTTTTTTCGGGTGGTTTACCAAAATGCAAGCGTCAGCTACTGTCATTTTCAATGGCACTCTATAGGAGAGAAAAAAATATGAGGCTGGCCAGGAATAAATGGGTGGATAATTTCCCCGGTCAAGACGTCGCAACAGGTTTTTAGCTCGACATCATTGCGCCGTTTGGCTGGCTAGGCCTAGTCACTAAGAAAGTCCCGTAGAGCAACGTGTACGTCAGTTTAGTCACGCATGCCAGGGAGAAAAGTCACGAGATTCTGCTGCCTCCGACACGAAAGCGCAGAAAGAAAGAAATGAAATTATAACAAGTACACAAACGCGCAACATAGAAGTAGAGTAGACGATGTCGAAAGAAAAGACCAAAGGCTTTCGCCATTAAGCTCTTAAGCGAAACAAGCTGAGTCCAATGCTTTAATTAGACTTTATGGTGTTGTTATTTTCCGCTCTTTCAGTTTCAGCAAATTATGTTTCTAGTGAGTTCAAGGCTGTTTTGAATTGTCTCTTTACGGGACACTGCAGGCTGCAACTAAATAAAGGGTCTTGAACTTCAGAATGCATGTAAGTAAATTACTCTGGCCGCCTTTTCCTGCCGAAGTGAAAAAAACCGAAACGAATGGTGCACCTATTTAATTGCGCTTAAAATGAAAAAAAAAAAGGACGTGGCTTCCTACACAGAAATATTCGAGAAATTATTTTTGAAACGCCACCGAAATATTTAAGTGAATATGTGAAATGTGTCGGGTGGAAGCTGTGTAATTTTAACAAAGACTGTACGGGTCTTATTTTTTTGCTTATCGATTGATAGTCACGCACACGTGGGATAAAGCTGGCAGAGCGTTAAGCCTTCTCTGAAAGGTTGCCGAACTTCTCTCCAACGCCCAGCGCCGCTTTTAAGCGTACAAAGACGCCTTGTGTGGTGTCGGAGAATTATAAATACATAAAAGCATTCAATGAAGGCGGCGATTAGACTGCGCCTATTGCTAAACGAACATAAGCGCTGTTTTGCGATATCTGGCTTTCAGTTGGATGCGAGATCAGTGAGAATACATTTTCCATCTCACCACCCCTGACGTTACTAGCAGGTTTCTGTGCACTTTTGCGTCCCTGTAATAGAAATATTGGCCGCAATAGCGGATTGTATAATCAATTAAAAGCTAGCGCCGTATATTATCCATGCTTTAACTAGACGAGCTATAAATCCGAACCCCGAAATTCGTAATATTGTCGAAACGTGATTCTGTATTACCTTATATGAAACCAGGTAAATATAGACAGAGTGATCTAGGCTACCATTCTTTTTTATGCAATATTTATTCTCTCCTTCCCTTCCCAAGTGCAGAGAAGCAAACCGGTGTCTCTTCCTTCGGATCTCTTTCTTCCCCAAATGGAGAGAGGGAAACCAGCAGATGAGCTCGAAATGGACCTTTAGTGCGCCAACTGTTAAATAGGTAGAAATGGGATGCTCCGGGGCAATAAATACAGTACTGGCCATAGAGGTGCAGTTCGGCAATCCCATCAATAAATGGCACGAGATCACCTACCAATGGCTTTCAGGTCAGAGTGGCCATAGCGAGCAACCTCCGCGTGCACGAGGTGGCATGAACCGGCTGCCAAGACGGCGATTCTGTGTTGATCACCTATACCAGAAGCAGAGTCGCCAGGTTTCGCGCATCTGCGCAGGAGTTCACGCTCGTATTATGGAACTTTGGCCAGCTTGCGAACACCTGCTTAAAACCCCTCGACCCTGAGCTGAAGCTCCGCTTTCACCAGGTTTACCCATACGTGAAGCGATTTTGCTGTGCCACCTGTGGATTAGTGTAGCGTTCAGTAACTATTAGGTTCATGCGTAAGCATCATCATCATTATCATCAGCCTGAATATACGCAGTGCAGGGCGAAGGTCGCTCCCATATTAACCTTTTCCTGTGCTAGCTGCACTCACTTGACCCCTGCAAACTTCCTAATTATCAGCCCACATAAATTTCTGCCCCCCCCCCCCCCCCTCCACCCCTGCTACGCTTTCATTCCTTTAGAATCCAGTTTGTTACTCTCAGAGATCATTGTCAATCTTTTCTTCGCACTAAATGTCCTGCCCATGCCCCTTTCTTTTTCTTGATTTGCACTAGAATATCAGCAACTTGAGTTATTTCTATGAGCCACTCTGCACGCTTCCTATCTCCTAACGTCACCGCTACCATATTTCGTTCCTTATCTCTCTACGTTGTCCTCGACTTAAGTAGAGCGCTATGCGTTAGCATCAATGTTTAAGCTCCATAGGTGAGTATAGGTAAGATGCAACTGTTGTATACTTTCCTGTTGAGCGATACTGATATGTTGCTAGTCATAATCCGTCACTACCTGCCAAATGCGCGCCATCACAATCTTATTGTCTTTGATTTTTTCCCTTTCGTGATCTGGATCTGCGATTATTGCCTGTCCTATATATATTATTCGCCTACTACTTCCAGTGCTTCGCTATCTAACGTAAACTGCTGTTCGTTTCCAAGGCTCTTGAACATTGCTTTAGTCTTCTGCATAAGGATTTTCAAGCGTATTTTTCTACTTTATCTGTCGAGGTCATCAATCATTTTTTGTAGTTCATCTCCTGAGTTACTTAGCAACGCAATGTCAGCTATGTCAATGTCAAACATTGCATGGCTATCTGGGCGGGTTTCTAATGTTCGTGACCTTGTTGGCGCTGTAAAAGAGGAACCAGCCGTTATATCGGAAAATGAGTCGAACCAAAGGATAGAGCATCAAGGAAATATGTGGAAGTGACAAAATGGATGGCATGGGTTAATCAGGTAGTTAATTAGAGCGACTAAGTATGTAACTTGGAGCCAAGGAGGCCGCCAGTGAACTTCCGGGTTCGGTTCTGTTTCCGGGTCTGTGGGTCAGTGCAGAAATGCGACAGCCTGAGTGTTGCTGCTCCCCACGGTACATCACTCCCTTTGTCAAACACAGTGAGCGTTCCGCAGAACGCATCAATATTCACCGGCGTTCTATAATTGGTTTACAGGGGAGGAAAGCCGCAGTATCTGCCACTCTCGAGATCCCGCTGACCCAGCTTGCGGACAACAAAGCATTAATTAGGCTCACGCATTTCTCCAGTACAGAACCTGCAGCGTCTCGGAAAATTTTCATTTATGATGGGAATGGCTAATAGCTCAGCATGCGCCAGCTGCCGGTGTGACAAACCTATAGCCGGCATTTTCTGTGTATCTACCACATTCAGTGCCGAAACGCAGTCTGTGTCGTACGCGAGACCGTCGAGATGGACGCCCGCTGACACAAAGGAAGTTTCTAGACCACAGGCCGAGCTGATCGCCGTCGATGAAGACGTGCCAGGCACTGCGCCGTTTCTTGAGGACGACGTTACTGTATGATAGGCTGATATTTTACTGGAAGCTATACTGTCGTCCTATTCCTATATCTTCGTTTATTCCTTCCCCTTTATATCCACTCACCCTCTTCCCCAAGTGCACGGCAGCAAACGGGTTTCTTCTTCACGTTAACGTGCCTGCCTTTCCTCTTCCTCCTTCTTCTCTTTCTTCCCTGTTTACTTTCTCGTCTTCCTTCTCAGTATCTTGTACATTTACCAGTCTCGTTTCCTCTCGGCACCCAAAAGTTTCTGTTTTATTCATGTGCCATTAAGAGCATGAAGCACGTTTTTTCTCTGCGGTGTTAAGGCACCGAAGTCATGGTAATTGCGCATTAATCGAATCTAGCACGCCCAAGTCTTCCCTGCGTTAGTAGATAGCTAGCTCTCCCATCCTATGAAATATTTATGTCTTGAGCGTTCCCTTGACAAGAGCTGAATGTTTTAGGCGGCCATCGTCGCTTAACTGCATTGGGTTCTAACACACTGACACCTAACACAAGCCTACTGCAGACGGAAGTAAGCTGAACTTGTGGCTACTGGATCCACGTCCTAATTTTTGAGTAGTCTATAGCTTATGCCTCTATTAGGTCTGCTACAGCTTCGAGGGCGTAAGCGGTGATTCTCCCCCGAAAGCATAAGTAAGTGTCCCTTGCCCAAATAGAATCCAGGGTTGAGTGGGAGTCTCAGTTCGTAACGCTTGTTCAGTGCTATTCGCAAAAATACAAGATATTGAAACTGATGAGTCGAAAGCAAACCATACTTCTAAGCTACTAACCAGGGGTGTTGAAACCTGTATTTCACTTCTTCCAGTCCAATCACTAAGTGTCAAGCAACAAATTTTGCAGCCGTACGTTCTGGCAGTAAAAAGTAGAACAATAATTGTTTCACTTAAGTTTTACATTAACAAACGCAATGTTGAGCTAGATTCTTTGTAGCGCGGTATTAATGTGTGACGAGTGTTAATGTATATCCGTGCCACATTCTATAGTTGTTCAGGCTATGTCCATCCGTGATATTGCCCTTTTGGTAGGCGTATTAGATGGTATAATAGAAGGCAGTGCAGTTAACGTGTTGCTTGAACGCTTATATTGCGCCTGCGGAATGCTCTCACTTATATTTTGAAGAATTCAATTAATTTTTGGCGATTAAGGCCACACGATTATGGAGACGTTTTTCACACGAGCTTTTATATGCGGCCATGAGTGAAGAGTTAAGGCAGGAAGGCGATGGTCAGAAATGGCATTTGAACTTTCACTTGTTTCTGTCGGCTTGTCGCTGAACCACTAGTAAGGAAGACAAAGAACCCTCAGCGCTGCGGAGTCTCTATCGCCATCGCTTGTCTCCAGCGTTCATCTCTTAAAAGTCATTATTATTTGGTCCCACGGCTAATAATAGCACTACTTCGTACGCGGGAGGGTAGAACCAGAAGCTGCAGGTCACAGCTTCAGCGCGAGAAAGGGACGCCTGAAAGAAGCGATGGCGACAGAGATGCCCACGGGCTGACTGTTTTTTGCCTTAATTACACTTTTTTTGTTCTCATTTTTTGTGCAGTTTACCTACTCATTGGTGGTTGGAAACCACTAGCAGAAAATAGTTTTTAAGTGCGTTTTCATATTCAAATATAACACGAGCAATTCTGTGGTACTCAGTTATCAGAAAGGGGTATGGTGAAATCGACGGCGCCTGCTCTAGGATATTCAGACAAAAAATATGTTCTCGTTATTTATATATAAATGGCTTCTCTTTATATCCTCTGCAGCGTATCACAAATAAAAAGCACATAAATACCAAGAGGTTTTAATAACGTGTACACTTGGTCAATATTATTATCATCATCATCATCATCAGCCTGACTATACCCACTGCAGGGTGAAGGCCTCTCCCATATTTCTCCACTTAACCCGGTTCTGGGCTAGCTGCATCCATTTGACCCCTGCGAACTTCTTAATCTCATCCGCCCACCTAACTTTCTGCCGTCCCCTGCTACGCTTTCCTTCCCTTGGCATCCAGTTTGTTACCCTAAGCAACCATCGGTTATCCTCTCTTCGCCCTACATGTCCTGCCCATGTCCATTTCTTCTTCTTAATTTCCACTAGAATGTCAATAACTTGAGTTATTTCTCTGACCCACACTGCACGCTTCCTATCTCTTAATATTACCCCTACCATTTTTCGTTCCATAGCCCTCTGGTTTGTCCTCAACTTAAGTAGAACTATCTTGGTTAGCCTCCACGTTTCAGCGCCATAGGTGACTACAGGTAAGATGCAACTGTTATATACTTTCCTCTTTAGCGATACCGGTAAGCTTCTAGTCATAATCTGCGAGTGCTTGCCATGTCACATTGATAGCATCGGTCATTACGTGTGCAAAGAAACAACAAAATTAATATTAGAAAACGTGCTGAATTATTACACCGAAATTTATTTGAAAGCTACCCGAGCCAGGAATCAATATCATTGTTCACCGCCAAATATTATCTGCTTTTCATTTCTACCTTCGTCTTATAATCCATGTAATATCCCACGCATAAGCCCTAAAAAAAAAAGAATCATAAGAGTAGCAAACATTAAATAGTATTGAAAGCACAAAGCGGCTCGCGGGGATTTTGTCAATTAAATACTATTTAATGATAGAGAAGAGATTATGCCGAGAGTTTTTGTCACTTTGCATGTGCTACAGCTTCCAATCTTTAATAACATAACCCTTTGAATATTTCCATTATATTACCTAATGTTAATACAGGTTTCAAGCACTTGGACCACTAATCGCACTTCAGTTCATTTGCTACTACTTACAAGGTGGTCATTGCAGTATGCTTTATGTACGGCTAGCCTATGAACTTAAGGAACGGCCGCCGTCACTGAACGTTAGCGTAATCTAAGAGCGTTGCAGCGTTGGGGCGTTAAGTAATATATGCTGCATAGCATCAAACCCGTCACTCTTAAACGCGACTCTCAAATATAAGATGTAAAGTAGTAATTAAGGCATGTCAAAACGGTACTGCTTCAAAGTGCAAGGTTCAGAACGAAAAATAAAGTACATAGGACCGTAGCTTCCTGTAGGGCAGTTCATTATGGTGCTACACACGTGTAATAAAACTGCAATATATGAAGATGTACTTCAATTGTTTCACTTCTCAACTTTGCATGATAATGAAGATTGTCTTCTATATTGAGCTTAAATCTCTCACGTATGCACGAAATAGAACCTGCTATTTAACTTCGCCTTTCTAGTAATAATACTAAGCTGACTGAAACCTATATTGAGAAAATGCCGACTGGCAATTAGTTATACTCGTCTATAATCGGGTTTGTGCAGTCCTCTGTGACTGGTCGATTTCACTTCAATTCAGACATGTAGAAATGTACCAGGATTGAAAAACATTTCTTATTAGGTCGCCTTAAGAAGACCGGCACCAGAATGGCTGTAATAGTATTACGGAGTCTGCGATGTGAACAAAGAAGAATAGACATTTGTAGCACGTGACAAAGAAAAAATAAATATAACTGCAAAAACGCCGCGTAGCAACAATTATTTCCTTCTAACACTTGAATTTGATATGCTCGTATGAGAGAGAAGAATCCATGCTTTTACAGAATCATACGTACGTGTACTTCCAGGAACCGCGCATCTTTGCACATTACGGCGAAGGCGCTAATTTCAAAAATGCAAGTGGGCAGATAAATCTAAGGCAGTTGCGGCAGTAAGACAAAATATGCGTCTTCGGTCACTAAGAATGATGGCTTCCAAGTCGTTCCATGCGAAGTGGGCTACCACAAGTGCGCAAGCGAATATGATCGAGTGCGAGTAGGTACATGAGATAAAACAATAGCACCATAATTGAAAAGAAGCCATTGAGATTACGACATCCTGGAAACATGGGAACAAAAATAATCAGAGCAGAGCTTTTTACCGTTTTGAGTAGTGCTGCATCCTTCCCCGGTGACCCTAACTCAGACTCATTTCTTTCGTAATCACTGCTTTGCCCATGGTCCCGTAGGGTAAGTTCGTGCCCTTCACCGGAGACACTAATGCTTGTGACTGCAGGTCTTTCGCAAACTCCCCAAGCATGAACGTTAATGTGAAATGATCAAAAAACACACGGCGAAAAATTGTCGGCTCGGTTCGTTGGCTCCTAGCTGGTCAGTTGGAGCTACAACTCGGCAAAATTTGACGGTTGCCCAACACGTGGGTGATACTTGCTCTGCCTAATTTATCACTAATCGTTAATGGCGGACTCGCGTTTAATGCTTTCTCTGGTGCGGCTAAAAATCAGTGCTGAAATAGTTGACAAATACTCGCCTGGAGCGAACTTTGCAGTAGATGCAGAAACCTGGAATGTAAATTACTTTGTTGTTGCTTGGAATGCACATTTATTGATTTGTGTGCAGCCGCAAGTGTTCAGTGGGGTCGTTAAGGCGATATTTGCGTTTAAGAAGCACATATCACATATATGTCAGTTGTTCTTAAAGAAGTGCTTATTAAATTATAGAGGATGCAATTCACGAAAACGTCTGTTATGTTTTTGAGCGACGCCCAGGTTATTATCGCATATTTGGGCACCTAGCTTCTAAACAGTGTTTATCAAACTTTTACTCTATCAGCATTCATTCATAAGGCAAAATTTTGTTGCCTATCAAATAGCCTAAAGAGACACTAATCATTCCAATGTTTGCTCTCCTTAAAGAGTAGGAGCTTTTCGGAGAAAATGTCTTACAATCCAGGTACAAAAAGAAGATACATGTAGTATCGCTATCAGCAGCAGACGTTTGAAATAATATGCTAGCGCAGGCAGGCACCAATACTTCTGCGCAGATTCGAGTGCTACGTGTATCGGCTTCCATTGAAATGGCCGCAGAGCACACCGTTTTTGTGTAAGGTGCTCACCAGAATGGAATATCGACAAATTTTGAAATGCAATTATTTTACCTATATTCATCTATGTTTGTGCAATCACATGCCACATTGGCTTCACCCAGCCAGAGATATTTTTTGCACGATAACAAGGACTACATAGAGCTACCTTTGGCGTATTTTTAAAGCTACCATCGAAAAGAGAGCTACAGAAAGTAAAATCGCTTCGGTTAGGGTAAGAACGAGCAAGACAGCAAAATACATTGGGTAAAAAGCACGAGTTACTTCAATATAAATTCGAATCACTGCCAGCCAATGAAGGTGACAGGTTATGTTATCCGGAAAAGAAAGGAGCAATGTTTTTATGATGGAAGCTGTAGCAAGGATTTCAAAATAAGGATAACCACAATTTGTCAATAAGTGCCGGAATTAGGGCTAAAATTACTGCATATGTAAAAAGGTGGCAAGATAAAATTGGGGATTTTCACGCATTTGTATTCGGCTAGATAAGTGCCGCTTTTGGCTTTTTTCTGCTTAAAGCAAGCGTTTTTGAGGTAGTGTAAGCAAAGGCGTACATTTTCATACACATCTTTGGTGTTACCGCAAATTAGTTAGCCTGGAATAATTTCCCTTCCGTAGTATGAGAGAGAAAAAGGCCGACTGTGCATTTATCTCATTGCTTTTCCTCCGTTCTTGCCATAGTGCAATAGAGAAGTTATATTTAAGTTTAAGTAAGCGATAAGATATCCCGCACACTCAACATAAAAACAGCCTTGAGGCATTCACCATCCTTACTGAGATAGGGAGTATTAAGGTTTGCCCCAGTAATAGAGGAAGCTCTCGAATATACCTGCTTGTTAATAATACAATACATAATTATAGCTCAGACTCGTGGCCGAAGCAGGAAGGCAGGTTTCCACATGTTAGTAAGCACTAATCCTCAAAACATCAACAACATTGGCTCAGGTT
Organism: Amblyomma maculatum; assembly: GCF_055883805.1. NCBI lineage: Eukaryota > Metazoa > Arthropoda > Arachnida > Ixodida > Ixodidae > Amblyomma > Amblyomma maculatum. The sequence goes on from NC_139353.1 coordinate 70,535,511, forward strand.
TTGAACAACTCCAAGAAAAGTAGCTGCCTACCTGTGGCTAGAAAAGGACACAGAAGGGGAGGGAGCATACAGGTTAAGTCACGCTAGTACTAAGTTTTGCGCGGAGAGGCGCAATATGGTTCTATTCTCAGGGCATGGCCAAAACCTGTCATAGCTGAGGCGCCCAGAACTGTGTTCTATGCTTATGTGTGGCCTGGCTGCTGTAAGCCTGAATTTAAAGGCGAACAACATATTCGTAGCATTGAAAATGTCAATATAAAATACTATAAAATGTTGTAGCGGGAAAATAAAAGCGCGAAGTGATGTAACGGTGCTTCTATAAGCTCAAGTATCTATATTTTCTAGTGTTGTGGAAAATAAATATCAGTAATTTAAATTTTCACTCAATCTTTTGCGAGTAATTTAAGCGAAATGTGGTGCAAGGAGGAAGCACGGATATTGTTTGTAAGGTCTGTGCAGAAAGTTACCTTAAAATATGATACAAGCTCACTTCAATGGGTAAATCTAGAAAGTGTGTGGCAGCAAGCTAAGACCGTTCATCAGTGTCGCCGGCTCCGGTAACAAGCTTTGAATACTCAAGCGAGTTTAAACTCGAGAACTGTGAATGTGACGAGCACAGGACACTGACTAGCACGGTTTGGCCCCCGGGGAAAAGCTTCGCCACTGCTCTTAGCTATCCCGCGCTCTTAATGGGCCGACTGTTGTAGCGAGCGTGCTTTGCCCAGAGGCAACTCGCACTTCATTAAGACTCTGTTCTCTTCGAGGTACTCATCTTCACGACAGCTGCAAGGAGGTTGTAACAAAAACATCCTTATACGGTTAATATGAGAGTGGCTTTAGGAGCTGACGTGGGCGCATTTTTTTGAAATAAATTAGTTTCTAATGAATCTTATGCCCTTCTGCAAAGAACGACATACAGACAAAACAGAAAATAATCGAACAGTTGAAGGAAAGTAAACGTGATCCCTCAACTACGCAGGGTTTATGCGAGGAATCCAGTGAACACCTGTGGAGTGCTTTGGTTGTATCGTGTATGCGTTGTATGAACGCGGCAAAAATACATAACACGGTTAATCAAATCGCAACATGACAAAGAAAGGCAAGTAATCCTGCTCGAGTAATATGATAGCAGAGGACCAGCAACGACCATTAAGTAAAAAGTTGTTTGTGATGATATACAGAGATTCCTGGCGACTGTTGGATCCTTACGTACAGAATACTGAAACCTTACGCTTGACGACGTGCAGGAGGTGAACGATTCGTTAAGAAAACATTCTCTAGACATTTTGAACACACGGGATATAATTGCGACAGGTAAAGTTTCTCGCCAGCGCAGTTCAGAAAAACTGGTTGCGGTATTTCATTCCTCCATTACTAATCAGGCAGAATAGATGCTTGAGCCAAGTGCTTATAACACTGCGCCGTACCGGTTAAAAATGCCTTTCTGCGATAATAGAGCGTGAAAGAAGTGGTAGTACTTACATATAGCAATTCTTCGGATGCGCTGAGTAATGACCCCAATCTGATTTGGTCAGCAGTCAAGGCTAGTTACGAGACGAGCGGGTCTGCACCGCTGTGCCGAACATTTTACATAACAAAGTACGTTCTTCTTTATTTTTCTTCATTTCGTATTTTCCCTTTTTCTATATAGTGCTTTTTGTATATCCAACTTTTATATTCTATATTCAATTTCCCATCTGTTACCTTAGAATGACATCATATTTGGCGAATTTGGCGATAACCTAACTGCATAAGAAAGGGTTATTAGGTTTCGGCCTGCCATATCCTGTATTCCGGAGCATTGAGGGAGTATAATCAATTCATAGGTAAAAGGTAGTTTAATATCTAAATGTATTTACTAGAGACCTTGATAGAATGATTTTAATATTGGCCGTAGTCCATCACGCAATGGAAATTTCTTTTAGAAGGATACGCAAAGAAAGCTCACTCATCCTGCATTGTGCACCTTGCCGTCGCAGGGGGGAGAGTTTGAGAGTTTAAGGTTCTGGCATCCAGGTCCTTTCTAGGAAGAAACAATCGTATCACAGAGTAAATCGAGGACATCCTGAGGAAATACCTTGTCAAAGAACTCAAGAATATGCTTTGCTACATGGCGCTACATATGGGACTTTATCGCGTGCCTCCTTACTTATATGCGTATTGCTTGAATGGCTGCACTCAGACTTCTTGCGCAACTTGGGCCACATAAAGTGCTAAATTCAGACGCTGTCTACAAACTGAGTGCTGATATAATGTATTGCTTGAACAGCATACGTTGTTGCAGACGTCAGTTGGTTATCCATGATAAGCAATACAGATGGATATAGACCACCAAGCGCGTCAGCTTGCAGACCGTTTTAATTTCATGAAGCCCGGTGGAATAGACTAGAATATCCAAAAAATGTCATTTGAAATTCACTGGCCACCACTAGGCAACAAAAGCCAACTTCAATCATACCATGTCATTTTTTAGCATTCTTTCTTATATATTCGGTGTAACGACTCGCTGCTGTGCTCGGGAACCCAAGTGTTCTTATATTAACGACGCAAATGAATACCAGTGATTAGGCAGTTGAGAGGAGGGGAAAACAAATTTAGGTTCCTGCAGCCATGTGCGTTTAAAAGTAATACGATTGAAATGCTTTTGCTGGAAATTCAATGAAATGGCTTCAAGCATGCCTGTATTAAATTACCTAAATATGAATCCCTCATTTTATTTCAATACATTACCTCGTGCGGCTGCTACGTATTTTGGAAATCATCGGCAATGCTGGACCATTGTAGCCCCACTGTTTGCCGATGTCTTTCAAACAAGTGGACAAACGTCTACTGCTTGCCGGATACTTCACATAGGAAATCGCGGAGATCAGCCATCTGTTTCTCTCGATTAGCTCCAAGCACTCTGTAAATAAGTGTACCGCCGTTTACTGTGGCCAGCGGTTCGAGTTGGAATAAAATGGCTACTCAGATATAACGTCTTGAACAATAACTAAAATGCTATTCTCAGAAAATTAATTGAATTGTTTCTAGTGCGCCTATATTAAATTAGGAATACAGGTTTTAATTTGAATTATGACTCCAAATATTATTTTGAAATCAAATACAGCCAAGCCTTCGGCGTGGCGCACACAATATCGCAACATTGAGGGACAACGTGGTCCATTGTCGGTGGTTTTTAGAATGGCTTGACAGATATTAGAACAAGACGAGTGAAATTGGTCCAATATAGCCAGTTTTTAAAGGCGGTTCTAAAATTTAGGGAAGCAGGGGTTAAAATGGTCCAATATCGCCAGATTTGCAGAATGGTAATATGAACTTGGGGAACACTTGAAACTTTGTGCACCATTGGATGAGTTGTGGATGGGATTAACCGGTGCTGGGCAAGCACAGGCAATGCTGGGCCTATGTCGGAAAACAGTTTTTCAATACATTACCAATATTTGACGACTGTCGTGTGCTGCCTCGCAGCTGATCATCAGCGGCAAATTCGAATTCGTCTATCAAATTATTTGATACTGCTCCACGGTTCCCTACAATATTTGTCGGCAAGCTAGAAAAATAGGGGCGACTAAACGAGCTAGGTCTAAAGCTAACTCGGCTAAGGATCGGTTTTTGATGCCAAGCATAATCATACATAAATTGGCAAAATTGGTAAATGGTGTACTTACTGAACCTTCAATATCAAATTAAACGGCCGGCTAACGAGCTCCAGTGGCCGCTTTTCAATTACAACTAAATGCAAAGCCCCACATACAGTGCGATATCAACATAATCAGCCTTATTATAACGGCTGCTATGTGAAGGCCGCTCTCATACCCCTGCAATAAACGCGGCCCCGTGCTAGCTGCTTTCACTTCATCTGCAAACCTCTTGACCTCATCCATGCGTGCACAGAACGTTTTGCCACCCACGCTCTTGTATGCCTTCTTTCGCTTGAAATGCAGTTTCTTAATCTTAGCGACCAAAGGTTATTTTCTCTTTGAAGAACATGTAATGGCCATGCCCATTAATATATATTTTTTTCAATTCGACAGAAAGTTATTACCTCGAGTTATTTCTCTGACCTACTCTGTACGCTTCCTATCTGTTAAAGTTAGACCTATGCTATTGTCCGTTACATGGGTCTGTGCGCTGTCCTGAAGGTAAGTAGAACCCTCGTTTTTAGCTTCCACGTTTCAGTGCCTCAGGTGAACAAAGGTAAATTGCAACTGGTATATACTTTACTTTTGAGCAATACCGGTAAGCGGCTAGTCGTAATCTGCGTGTACATACCAGGTACGCTCGATCCTAATAATATGTTCATAGGTATATCCCTGTCGTGGTCAGGCTCTACGGTTACTATACCTGTTCTAAACAGACATATTCGCCTACCACTTTCAGTAATTTGCTCCCTACTACAAACTAAAGCAGTTGCACTTACTTTAGTGTTCTGCACATTGTTTTCGGCTTAACGTTCTGGTTTTCCTGTAAAGGTTATCAATCTATATTTACGATTAGATCTGTGAGTTAGTTATCAAGGCACTATCGTGAACCAATTGCAGATTAGTGAGGTATTCTTCATCAGCACCTATCCCTTAGTGCTCCATTTCCGTCTCTAAATACTTCAGCTAAGCAAGCTCTGAACATAATGCGGCTGAACAGTTTCTGAACATTGATTTTTTTCGGTTAAACTTCTTAGAGTCCTCAATACCGTGCCCGTCATAACTTGAATGATTGACTTCCTGAAATTTATAAAATAAATAAAACATGCAAACGTAAAAGGTCATTGTAAAACGGTGTGTTTTAGACCCGCTTCACATGTATGTCTGGCGTGGTTTGGTTTGTGGAGTTTAATGTTTCTAAGCGACTCCGGCTATGAGAAAAAGCGTAGTGGAGGGCTACGGACTGAAGTCGCCTACCTGGGTTCTTTAATGTACGCTAACATCATACAGCCCACGAAAACCTTGCTTTTCGCGCTGCGGCGCATCATTTTACACACATGCGCTACGACGCATGTTTGTAAGTTGATGAGAGGACAACTTGACAAGCTGATTGCAAGAGACAGGAATAACATCTACAGCTCATTCGTCTAACAAAATGGCCCGCATATATCCGCACGCGCGCTATCTGCTTTAGGAGTCACTCGTAGCAGACCAGTGGTTTATTTTAACTTCATGTATTTCAGGTCCACATTATTGAGACAGCCACCACTGAAAAAATTGGTAAATTGGATCTAAGTATGGCCGAATCTGATATTCCTATTTCGCCCATGTTCATTTAGAACGTTCACCATAAAGGCTTTACCAGATTCATCATTCTCTTTAAGGGTAGGGGAAGGTGAGAGTGCCTGCCATTGAGTCGCCCTTATCCGTTGCCGGTAGAAATATTTAAAACAATATTGGCAATATATAGCTTCTGAGCGAAGCTTTCTTGATTTTATTTAAATATAAAGAAATGCTCTAACGATTCGTCATAGTAGAAAATAACTATCAATTGTTTTCGGGCTGCCCTCATTGAGCATTCACTGAAAAGTTGTAAGAGACAGAGGTTTTTACTCAATTAGCTCTTCTCAGTGAGAATTTTAGTCTTATTTTACGCTCACCGTTCAGGATCTTTGTGGAAGTTTCATAAGAACAGTGAGAAAGATAAAAAGCAGAAATGTCTTACACAGGCATGGCTCGTTAAAAGAAATAAAAATGTTCCCCTTTCTTTACCAGCAATGACCTACTGGTGTTATTTTGGCAGTAATGTTTTATTCAATAAAGTTAAACCAAAGTGACCAGGCTAATGTCGTGCTATCTACCGATATATGCAGCATCAGCCGGGACCTCAGAATGTTTTCGTATGTTTCTAAAACCTGCAATGTGCGCTGATTATGGAATATTAAGATTGTCGAAACTGAACATTCCGGGTACGCACGCATTTCCCTAATGTTTTTACGACCTCTTCTTTTTCTCCAGCCGTCACTCTCTGCTGCTGTTGGGATAACTAATGAGCTGTGTTTGGTAGACGTTTCTGAACATTAAGAGTTGCGTGTCGGTAATTTGAATCGATATTGGCTTGTGGAGTCAAAATTGTGTTATCCTACACGTGTGGTTCCTAACTTACCGCTTCACTAGAAATTTATAACGCCTGACTCCTACCATATTCTCGCTTTTATGCTTGAAGATTGTCTGTGACAAAGAAATTGTTGAAAGAAACTCCGAAACTGAACACGAAAAGTTACCGGCCGTGCTTGAGACCTTTGTATAAATTTGGTTAATAATATTTTCGAAACATTATTTTTCAGAGTAATACAGCGCATTCCCCCATATTTATGATCGTTACTAATAACATATGTAATGACATGAGTTAGTGTGGTTTAATTGCATTTCTTTGATAAATCTTGTGCCATACGCTGGAGCATCTAGATGGACACCCATTGACTGAAATTACGATTTTAGGTCCCTGGCCACTGCGATCGTCTGCGGTGAAGGCCTCCCAGGCACTGCTCCGCTTTAGAGAAGCACAGGCCTAATCGAAAGACTATGAGTTTGCTATGATATGACTCTGACGTGATGTGATGTGGCGTGTCTGTTCTGTGACTGTACTAACTTCAACTATCCCTCTATCACAACTTTTATATCCACTCATCCCCTTCCCCCCGTGCAGGGTAGCAGACCGGTTGCTTTTACTTTCCTCCTCATCTTCCTCCTCCTGTTTTGATAAATCTCAACATTTGAGACTGTGAGCTTGCTTGAAATGTTAGCAAGAAAATACTGCCATATTGCTATTTTTATCTAATATTTGTAATACTTGTGTTCTAAAGGGTTATCTTTTGCATTCATATCTCCTAAATGGTGCGATGATCTTGATGTGCTTAAAACGTATTAGTGAGTCCATAGCCAGCAAAAAGACAGGAACTGAGACAAAGACGTTTCGTAACTTCCAAACTGCAGATTCGTTGAGCAAACAGGCGCAAGAACACGCGCAAAACCAATTGCTGCCTATCTAGCTTGGCTGGCCAAATGGGAACCATGTGCTCTAAAACATTATGTTTTATAGCGCTTCAAGACATGCTTTTCAAAGTCAGGCTCGAGGCGAAAATTGATAACATTGATTACTGGGGAGCCTAGGTGTTGTGCAATCAAAAGCTTTGGCCAGCTTAACGCATATTTGACAAAAATTCGATGCAGAACACACGAGCCTGACAACTGAACTCGCGGGCTGAACGATGAGAGTGTAGTGCTCTTATACAGAGGCGTCCAATGCGAATTTTTTGCTCAACCCTGTGCTAGAAGCTATAGGCTCTGCAAAGCTGAGTCTGTGTTTGTTTCCTTCAAGGTGTGAATATTTTTTTGCGCGTCGGTGTCCACCGTTTACGTCAGCAGCACAGCTGGCGGGGACCACATGCACACAGTCCGCCTCAGCGCTTTACTACGTCATCTAATGGTAGCGCACTAAAAAAAACCCAAGCTATATTGCTAACTTTCTCATTACTTGGCAGCAGTAAGATACTCCTGCTGCTAGCGTTAGTTCTAAATTATTGATCCTTAATGATCCTTTTAGACATCATAAAACAAGAAAGACATCTGTACGTCGACTAAGTAAACTTTGAACTTTCCTCCTAATTTGTCTAAAGAAACAAAAAAAATTGGTGGGCAACATAGTGTAACGCGTTATTGAAAGGAGACGCAGTTAGGATAAGCGTCCTGAACCGAAATTCTTCTGGTAAATGACACGAAAGAAGTTCTCCTTTTTCATTAGTTTTCTACGGACCCTTTAAGCTTCAGGATGCAAATTAGATTTTATGTACCGCTTTCCCCCTTTATTCATTCCCCACCTCATTTACCATCGGCTATGAGCCATTAACCCTATCCAATGGCAAACAATTGCGCAGTTAAGTAGCCTAGTATACGCCAGAAGGAGCACTTGCAAGTTAGCTTCTCAATATGGGAAAGTTACTCAAAGCTCGGGGAGGGGAGGAGGGGGCTATATTTTTGCATTTAAAGTGTGCTATGGCTGTAAGGAGTATTTTACTACTTTCCTCTGCAGATAACAGTAGGGCATGATTATATGAATGAATAAGCGCTTATTTGGTATACTACTACGGCTTTGTATAAAAAAAAAAACAACCTTGTCCTTGCATCCAAGCACTAATTTTCCAACCAGAGAAGCAAACTTCAGCTTCGTGTTTATGGTATCATGCTACAGCGGCCTGTATTCCGCTCTAACATGCATGCTCTTCAACGTTCAGCCATAACGCACGGTTTTTTGGGAAGAATACGCTACATAAATATAAACGTTCACTTGTTTCAAAATAGTATAGGCGTATTGTTAGCGGCCTAGTACGCAGCATGCCTCACTCTAGACCGAAACGTGTGCATGGAAATCGTGCCCAAAAACTACAACATTTGTTTAAACTGAATCAATTGATGTGTGATTATAAATACATAAAACATGCAGCTGCCTCTAAACCGCACTGTAGTTTATATTCTATTTGCTTTATTATATATGCGTGATATGTAAAGTTTGAAACACGAGCATTACGAGACATTTGGTATCCCCACCCAAAGTTATTGTGGCTGAGAAATCATGACCTTGTCGATTGAATTAGGCAATGTTAGTTTACAGCACCTTTTTTGAGACATGGCTCAACTACGGTATAAAATATTATAATCTGAACCATACTTAAAAATAGAAGGTAGTCTATGCTTGAAAATATCTGAGAGTTTACACCGAATAAACAAAAATAAAGCACTTGTGCAGTCTCCACAGCCGACGTAACTACTTCTCTGTCTCTGGATGGGACAATTTTTCTATTTGTCTCTGAAATATCTACGCGAAAAAAGTCTTACGTCTTTAAAATTGAACGGCAGGACACGCTACATTTTCGGCGTACGCTCATTCTTTCTGTCACACAATTTTTGCTGCCGCGACACCTGGCTGTTTTAGAGGCTGCACCCTACCCTCTCATCAACTTTTATAGAACTTTACGTCCTTCACTGTAGAGTGACCTTACTGATTTGAGACACAGTGAACTTGTGGTTCTTGGAGTCTCTAGCAGACTTTTACGTATCTATATATGCTTGCTATTGCAGTAATTAGCTCAGATGTTATGTTATCGTTATTTCGAAGATCTTTACCATGAGAGAGGGACAATTCGAGTTGAGAGAAAAAAGAAACAATACGTCTTCAGTAGCTTTTGAGATTATAAGTGTGACCATGGTGCGCTAGCACCGAAAATCTCGCATATTGTATGGACATAGTACTAACTATTAGGTGGCCCGTTTAAATCAATTAAATGACTCAAAGCGAATAAAATGTTTACTCCAAAATAGCAAATACGCTCTACCAGCTGTTGCTTTTGAAACCGGTGGCATATCCTTGTTTGTTGCTTTTAAAGTTTAATTGAGGTTCCCATTTATGTAGCATATTGGGCATAGCGTCCCAAAACGACTAGAGCTATGACAAACGGCACTGTTGAGGGCTGCTGAAATACTGAACCCATGGAATCTATTAACATGTACTGACGGGAGCACATAATCCCGGCTCCTTGCTTTACGATTCCATCGTAAAGGGGGCGTCGTGGCCGGAATATATGCACCTCCAAATCACAACTTCCACGGACCTACTTTTCCGTCTGGGGGTGCTTCGCACCTTCCGGGAGTGGCCAGGAGGTTCATACTATTAACCAGTACACAAGCGTGGTCGCAAACGGGACATGCGAGTGTCTGTTCAAGTGCCAAAAAATCTCACCACCATATCTTCTGCTCCGGGCAGTCTCAGCGAGCAGGCTTCGCGCACATGCGCAGGAGCACACTCGCCTTGTGTAATTCCGGCCTGTTCGCGAACTCCAGTTTAAGATCCCTGTACCCAGACCTGAAACTCCGGCTTCCACCCCGCTTACTCTGACATGAGAAAACGTTGCCGTGCCGCCTGTGGGTTGGCGTAGCGTTCACAAACTCTTCTTTGTTTCTGATAGGTAAGGCAAATAGCCCTGCGTGTGAAACCTGCGGGTGTGATGAGATTATAGGCCACATGTCTTGTGACTGCCTCACATACAGTGCGGAAAGACAGTGCCTCTGCCATGCGGTGGAGCGTCTAGATGGACGCCAATTGACTGAAGTCAAAATTCTCGGTCCCTTGCCGTGGTGATCGTCGGCGGTGAACGCCCCCCATGCACTGCTCCGCTTTATAAAAACCATGGGCCTGATCGAGAGGCTAAGGTTTTGCGGTGGTGTGAGGAGGAGAAGCAGGAGGAGAAAAGGATAGCGGAAGGCAGGGATGTTAACCAGAAATAATGAATTTCGGTTGGATACCCTGCACTGGGGAAAGGGAAGGGGGAATTGAATGAATATGACTATGGCTTGATGTGACGTGATGTGGTTGTGATGTGACTATACTGACTTCACCCATCCCTCCCTTAGCCATCACTTTTATATCGACTCACCCCCTTTAACCAGTGCAGGGTAGCAAACTGATTTTTTTTTACCGGTTAACCTCCCAGCCTTTCCTCCTCCTCATCTTCCTCTTCCTCCGGAGGACAAAACTCTCCGTGCCCCCGCGGGTTTGCGACACAAGCTGTGGGTGGACTCTGCACCATGCAGTATAAATCTAAACCTCCACGAAGGCCGTCGTTTAGCTCGAGTGGCGGCGCTGCACTCTAAATACGACTTCAAACCTGGGGTCTAAAACCTCGATGTGGCTGATCCGACGCGTCCGGGCCACTACGCGGTAACGGTGGCGCACCGCAACGCACAGGTTAATGGCCTTTCTTTCTGAATCAAGAGTGCTTACCGGGCTAAGGAAGTCACAATTTCAATCGCAGTTTCTGATCCCAAGTGCTGAACTGTCATCACCGGCTCGAGTTCGCCTGTGAACGTTATATGCGCGTTGGCGGGGGCACGCTGGCTCACTACTTGTTTTACAGTGCGGCCCGCGTATTGAAACCCCTGCCTAAGCACATCGTGTGAGCACCAGCCCATTAGGACCTCCAACGATATGAAGGGGCCAACGCCGCGCCCGCGCGCTTATCTTCCTGCACTAACGGTTCGATCGCCTGATGACGAGATAGGCCGACCGCTGCTGTGATTCCGATAATTTACTGACGACTGCAAATCTCCGGAAATGGGGATATCGAAGGCCAAAGAACGCCTTCTGTGGCAGCTGCAGATCCACACTTTCTAGTGTCCGGCCCAGGCTGCTCGCCATGACCCATTAAATGTAAATTCCGCACTGTAAACAGAGCCTGTGCGCTTTATCCCACATGGTAAGGGCATGCCAATCTAGTCCCCAATCTCCTGCACGCCTGCACGCAAGAGAAATGCGTAAGAGTACACACGCTCACGCGTAGCATTTCTCTTGACACCTATGGTTTACCGTATTAGAAGGCCCAAAGTGGTGCAGCAATATTGTTTTTAGCTTGGTTTGGTTTTGCTTGTGGAGATTAACGTCCCAAGGCACCTTTATTTTATATGTAACAGTGCCCTTCAAGATCAGTCTTCACATATTCAATTTCCTTTTGCTAGCTCGGAAAACAGTGTCGTCTATCGCTAAATACGCTTTAAATACCAGGACAAGTAACCATCCGTGCTCTGGCTACAACAAATAAAGCGATAACTTTAATTTAAAAAGATGTTTAAACAAACTAACTGCAATTATTCCATAATATCGAGGCGTATGTTAACCATCATAGGAAACAATAACTTTATTAATCAGAAATTTCAGTATGCAACCTTCAAACTATTTTAAATTTGCCTTTATACAGCTGAAAAGTCTGCTGGAACTGTAGCAGACAGAAATCTATTTTCTAAGTAGAATATATATGTTTAGCGCGAAAGAAAATAAAACAGTCTTTGTTATCTTTTTCTATCCACATTAAAGACCTATGTTACTACTTGTTTAGACTTTACAGGTAACGCGTGACGTCATTAGCTGAACGGCAATATTTACAAATTTCCACTGCTGCCTAATTTTCAATTTTCCATAGTCGGATAACTAGCCCTTATAAAGCATGGTTATAAACTGTGAATACATTCGCCATTCTGCGGCTCGCCGTTATGTATTATTTGCTTAAAATCCAATTTGGTGTACGAAGGGCAGAAACTTCCCTCTCATTATTTGGCTGGCCCTCGCTACCCTAAGTGTGCTCAGTCATATGTTTATTTGAATAAATAATTCCTGTTACGGTGCATGCAGACTAATAAGTATGCTAACAGCTTACAGTGACTACTTGATAAACACTCAGCCTTTTTTACATCCTAAAACAAACGCAACTGACGCGCATTCTGCCCAAAATGCAGATTTGTTTTAGAGAATTGCAGGGGCCTTAATCCTACGCCCAAGGCCGGGGCTCAAAACTTCTTTATATGCGACTTCTTGGTGGAGGTGATAAGTGACTGCAATATGTGAAGCAACAAAGGATGAATTTTAGATGTACAATACCGCTATTAGTTTTTTTTTTTTTACGTATCTACACTAACAGCATTATCTACATCTCCTATTCTGAGTTCGCTGAGGAAGATCATATTTGATTCTAGTTAAGCAACCAAGAAAAACGCTGTTTAACTTAGGCTTCCCACATATATCAGTGTGACATTTCTAATTCGTGATCAGCAGGTAAAACATAGGCCACGTTTTTGATCTTTTGCAGATATTCTCTATCATTAGTTGTTCAGCTGCACAGGTATTTAGTTACAGCAATCGATAGGTGTCGACTAGGAAAAGTAATGGCACGAAGTTGATGACTTTGGTGGCATTTGCGATTACAAAGATGACTCTGGAAAGTAAACATCCTGAAATACCTTCTCCTATCATCATTCTCAGAGACAGTGTACTTTCACTGGCTGCCATGAATCAACCTAGCTTATAACCCTACAAGCTTTGTTCGCCCAGTGCGGGTTCTTGACTTCTGGCAATATTTATGGTGGCTGTTTTCTTCCCGCACGAGCGAATGGTCGGATAGAGCGTGGGATAGTTCCTGCAGATATATGCGTCCTGGTTGCATTCAATCCCAGATATACGTTTGCTTTGCACGAAAATGCAAAAACAAAGCCAAGGTTCTCCTCTGAAAGACTGCGATAGATACGGCGGAGGTCGTGTCGGTATTGACTCCGCGCTGCGCATTTTACACGTGAAGAATAGCTGAACTACTCGAATCAATAAGGAAAGTTTGTTGTTCAGAGAACAAACCTTTTCATCCAACGCGCTTCACTTTCTTTGCGTATTCGAGCAAGAATGGAAATATTTCGGTCGACCTGCAGCGCTTCCCTGAACAAAACTGGAAACTCAAATTTTCATTTCCCTCTCCATCGAGGTTCCCCCTTCATTATCGTCATATACTAGGTACAATCAGCGCGTTGATTTAAATCAATGTTTCATATCACAAATCACTTGGAGAAAAGCAGTTGAGTCAATAGTGAGAAGTAAAGTATTTGTGGTCGCACAATTTAAGCTGGAAACTTGTAGCATAAGTACATAATGAAATTCAAGTAATGTGAACGAGATAAGTGGGTTTATATCGTTTATACGCTGACTGAAGGCCCAACATTTACGGTTACTGAAAGTTTGCCCTTGGTGAAGCCAAAAATGCAGTGCGAGCAGTAGAGCACCACGAACATTTAATTTAATTCCAAAACAATTTGTCCGACGGCTATATTACAGCCTACGTACGGCACCTTGTAAGAGGCGGAAAGATTCATTATTTAGGTAAGGAAATTTTACCTTATTACATTCAACAATGTATTTAGGTGCAAATTTTTTTATTCAAAGTACAGGAAGGTGCAACGTCCTTCTATTGATTAAGTCGCGAAAAATACTCCAAAGGTGTATTGGCAGCGGGCGGGGTTAGGAAGGAGGGGGCAACACTTACCCAGCGTTAATAACGGTATGACAAGAAAGCGTTGAAGCCTTTGTTTTCCTGGTTTGTCGTGCTGATACTCTCATTTGCATGCACTTTGCCGCTCTTATATGAGCATTTTTTAAATATTTTCTTTGCTTTATCTGACACACTAATCAGTACGCAGTCAGTAGAAAGAATACTGTAGGAAGCACCACCTGGACATAGGTATGAAGACGTACTTCACCCGAGCCGTACGAACATGCGCGCGTGTCTGCATGGCCTAAACGCAACGCTTACAACTCGGTATCCAGAGGTCCTGAAAGGCTGTATTTCTTTACGCCCTCTCATCTCACCGCATTTTGCTATCGAAAAGCAGAGAGCGCGAAAGACTGTCCCCTCTAGTGGGGTCACTTCATCATTGCCTAGATTTCGTTCCGAGAATGCTATCAGCTAAGAATAAAAAGATTACCTATATTTTATTTATCTCTTGGCTTTCGAATTTTCTATTCTGGGGGGTGGTGTCGGGGCTGGGACAGTTACACATGATTCAGGCATATAGCGAACGCTATAAAGGCTAGTCGGCGGCGCATTTTGGCTAAGTGTCGCTAGCCACTACTTTGCATGGGCCGTAGCTATGACAACTAGTTGATCCGAGCACATTCTTGGAATCAGTGTACGCCAAGAATGCGGATCGCCGATCACACAATACGGTTTGCAGCCAGTGAATCAGCGGCAACCACCTTCAAGTCAGAGTTTGTGAACCATTTGGTAGCATTCGGTATGCATATCCAGGCCTAATCGCGTTCACCCACAATCAGTTTTTTTCGCACACTACTTTTTGCACCAACCATTCCGATTTGCTGCTCTAGGTCGTACAATATACCTACTAACTCATGCTGTAACTTTGTTCAGAAGATAATGTTAAATGTAACGTACATACATCGTACTCAAAATAACTCAAACAACTCATATATCCAACTCACCCCAATCCAGGTACGTCAATTGAACCTCCAGAAACGCGGGGATTAGCACTATAGAGGTATCTTAGCGCTGAATTTTCATAAAACTTTGTTCCGATTATTTCAAAACGCAACATACAGTAGCGTAATCTTTAATACGTGCATTCCTGTGCTCCAACCTTAAAAGGTTATTGATTTTAGTGTGCAGGAAAGAAGCAAATAGTGTTAAAATCAGGGCTCACTGAAAAAGATTGCAGAAGCTTGTGCATCTGAAAACACGTTGATTACTCTGCCATTTTTGCACTCAAGGGCTTCAAATTAAGTTTGCTTCTTCTTAACCAGTTTCGGAGTGACTCACGTTGTATGTACAATTTTGCCGTTTAAAGTGGCTATAAAAAGGCAAGCTTTTATGTGCTGTAACTGTTTAATCATCAGTAACACACAATCCGATTTGCAGTAAGCAGGAGCTATATATACAATCTCAATGTTACCTTCCTGAAATTGGGACATGCAACAAATGCAGCAATCCAGTGTTTTAGAATAAAAGCAAAAATGACTGAATTCATCACTGGAAGACCCTCTCGCCTTTATTAATGCGATTAAAAATATGCAGATGACATAATTCGAACATAACTCAGTTTGGCTGATTTCATTTCCCGCATTTATTGAATTCAAGTTCATCTGCATCAGATGTTGCCTTCCTTCTCAATTCAAAATTTGCGGGCAACACGTTGAACACAAAACATTTTATTTCTTAGTTACTAAATTCCAGCTTTTTTACCGCGCCAAAATACACTGAACGTAGATTTGTGTCTATTTAGGCCGCAATAGAAGCGCCTCGCAGCATTTTTAAGGGTCTGTATTTTAGAAAAAGAACATATAATAAACAGCAGGGAAACTGTGCCTCCCAGCTATTACCTAGTCGCAATGGTAAGTACAAAAGTAGGGAAAGAACATTATATTAACAATTGGCTTTTAGGAAAGGAAGAGTGCAAGTGTCTGTCACACACTGTGTGTACTTACGAATGGGGCAAAAGAGAAGGGAAGAAGGCGATAGGGAAAGGGAAAGAAAGAAAACTCTGAGGGTCCGTTAACTCGGACCCTCTCAAAATTGCCTCTACAAATTACATCAATGCTGTCAATTCCAAACATCAAGTACTTCCCGAAATTTCATCCTTATAGCTGCCGAAATTTCTGAAGAGGAATATTTGGACGATTTCTTCGCCAGATGTATATGTTCCGCCATATCAAAAGCGCAGTTTACTGCATTGCGAAGTGAGGGCCTGCTGAAGTCATTACTACTTGCCTGTTGCATTATTTATCCTCATTTTTGATTAGCACTCACAAATGCAAGCCGCTGGAATCACTTTTTTTTCTTTTAGGCTATTAAGTAGGTTGGGACGTTGCCGACGATAAAATTACATGTCTATATAGGCGAAACGCCTTCGGTGAATACAAGGACGACAAAAGCAAGCCATTCCCGGGTGAGAAATCCTTATGATTACATATTCGCTGATATGAAATGGGAACATGGTATGCCTCTGTTTTCCAATAAGAACAATACCACGTCCTGCGACCACCTGGAGTTTTTTTTTAACGTGCACTGATATCGCACAGAAGACGGACGCCAATCCGTTTCCAGAGTCCTCCACTACGGCGTCTCTCATAGCTTGAGTCGCTTTGGGACATTAAATCCCACAAACCAACCAAACCGCGTCCTGCAATTCTTAACAGCGTGCAAATTGTGTAAAAAGATTGCATGCAGACACTATCCTCGCCGAGAAGTTCCACATGTACTGCAATGACTGCCTATTGTGAAATCCTTTCTGAAACATATGTTAAGCTGTAGAATAACGGCTAAAGAGTTACTTATGAGGAATCTGTGGCTGAAAGGATAAGCTCTACCCTCCGCCTTCGAAGATTTAACACCTCTGACGCAATCACTGCGGCCGAAGGATTACTCGAGCTCCAAATGTCGGTCAATCGGGTAGAGTAAGCACGGTTACGAATTCAGTAAGCTTTGTTATCTGTTTTCTTACATCGGGAACTTTGTAAACATTTTTGTCCACTCAAGAGTAGGTTATTGAATGCTATCTACTTTAATCAGACTTGAATGTGCTTGTACAGCTTTTAGCCTTGTTTTCTTTGCGATGCCAACAAAGCCGCTCGCAGAGAATATTTGAACCTAGTATATTCAGAACGAATCTTCGTTACTTGGTGCTGAAGGACACTCTTTTTACGTAAGTCGTAAGCAGCAGCCACACATTTTCCAGCAAGAATTAAACCCCCCGAGTCAAGTTCGTTAAAAGGCACATTGTGTAATAAGCAGTTCGGCCACCGCCATAGAGATAGTTCGCTTGGTGTACGAGTGTAAAGCAGTAGATTGCAGTAATGACATCAGCGCCAGTTATTTTATCTGTTATCTTACTCTCTGATTATATTGTGTGCGGTAGTTTCTGCTGGCAATCATTAATTATTACATAAATCATTCTTGCGTAGTTAGTCAATTATATTTGTTCGCTAATCATCCTCCTTAAGAATAACTGTAACCAATTTTGCGGAAGGCAAATATGGAGTGAAGGGATCACATCTGACTGATTTTACAAGAATTCACTCGTCTTAAAAGGCCACAAAAATGGGGGTTGTAAGTTCACTGATAAGTGTGTTGTGTAGAACGACGCCTTTAGAGCAATCTCCCAAAACTAAATTCACTGGAATAAAGCTGAAAACTTATTATTAATTTTTAAAACCGGCGGTTTCATTTAAATTCGCGGACAGAAGGGTTGAGCTTTGTGGTGAACTTTGGAAGGACTCCTCAAACCGCTGACGTCACCAGTGGGACTAATATATCACATGTAATATATCACACGTAATATATCCTCCAGTGCATATTACGTGTGAACTCAAGGCGTAGCATGCAGAAGGCTGCATGCAGTAAGATGTCTTCTTTTCCTTTAGGACAAGCATGTCTTCATCAATGTCTCAGCATAACAATATATTTCTTCGTGTGCTCTTTATTTTTTTCTTAGCAGTTGAAACGCTTTCCTGTCGCCTGAAGATGAAGAATTTGTCAACAAAAGCAGAGCCGCCAGACTATGAAAAATACTCTCTTATAGCATACGCGAAACTCCTGGCCGTTGTGATATTTTCACAGATTTCTAAACAGCTTTGTAATCGCTGTCCAACCTGTGAAAAAGGCCAACCATTTGCTAATTTATTTTTTGAGGGGCTGTTGCCACTCAATATCTCTGAAGTCAATACGGTCTTATTAGAGCTGGGGAATAAACTGATAAACAGAACCACAAACACACTCAGCACAGTAACTGCAAGCAAATTATCTTAATGTAATGCGATATATCCGAATGCATTACAAGATGTCCAAGAAAAAAAATCCGGCTTTCCTGGTTGCCGACCGCTTTCTTCACATTAAGTAAACGGAGGCTATGATGTCGACCCGCATAACCATTTTCTCGTAGCCTGAAAACTGCTTATCATTGGCATCGCCTTACGGCTGTGTTGAGACGTAGCTTACAATTCCCTCCAGAACAAGTGAACAGTCCATCCGCAAAAATAGCAGCGTAGCAGGATCAGAATAAAATACCTAATTGAAGCCCTGACTGTGACAAACAACTGATGCATTATGATACAATATATTAGCTCATCAAGGTGACTGTAAACGCAAATTTTACGTTAGACTGCACAGGCTACTATATATACACATCAAACACGAGAAGTAACATCTTTATTTTTATTCAGACAAAGGAGAAATCTAATACAAACTTTATGATCGTTAAGATCATAAAACTTTATATGATCGTTAGGCTAAAGTTTTGAGATATATGTCAGGGGCTTATGCGTTTGTTTATATTGTGTATGTATATATATATATATATATATATATATATATATATATATATAGATATATATATATATATATATATATATATATATATATATATATATATATATATATATGTATATATATATATATATATATATATATATAATATTTTAATATATATGTATATATTAAAATACGGCATTTATGCATTTCATCAACACAACACCCTTTTGCTATTTTTATTTCATATTTTTTTGTTTCCATCTACCTATCTGTGGCCTTATATTTTCCAACTCTTCATTTTCCTACGCAGCGTAGCAAATTACCGGATTTAAACGGCTAACAATAATGTCTCCCTTTTCGCTATACCTTATCTCTTTGTCTCTGCGCTAAAGAGTAGACCGCCTAAGTAGACACTCCTACGAAAATGAGAAACTGTCACGAAGACCTTTGCCGTCAAGGACAGCTGCTCTACAGTGATAAGAGTGCGATGTATTTTTTCTTCGTGTGAGCATGCCAACCGTTACACTTTTTAGAGCTTTAAATGCAAGTTTCTCTACTTGCTCAGCGTTGCAGGAAGCATCTGCCAATTATCGAAGTTCTAAACGAGGCAACGAGCTGCCACAGCGGTAGGCAAATAGGAAAAATCGTAGCTTTTGCAGTGTTGATTATTCTGTAACAATTGTGTAGGTGCAACTTTCATTTTCGTAATTTTCTACTTTCTGTAGTGAGAAGAGAGGAACAATCCTTATATGCATAAGAACTACCACTTTGCCCTTTGGCGTCTTTACTTGTAACTCTCACCTTTATTTCTCACTCATGAAATTCCGTTTTTCATGCGTGGTGATCTGCTTGATTGCAGAATCCCTGCTTTGCCTTTTCTATGGTAATTTTCGCAAGGCCACTTTTGTTTCCTGACCATGGCGTCTTTAGCAGCCAAAAGTAGGTAATTTTGTCTCTCTAGAAATTCGTAGGTTCTGCCCCTTTTCATATTCCCGAGAGGTAGCCTATGTTTATATAAGTTCTTCTGAGTTATGCGCCACCAAAATAAAACGAAAACACCAAGATTCGCAATCGCTGCCGCTAGCATAGCACTGTTGGCTAGTGTCCTGACGCAGTGGACTGGGTTTCGTATTATGAGGTTCAATGAAACACAAACGAACATAAATATCCCGCTATGCCTACATTGGTGTTAGCGGCACCTGTCTCACAGTATTTACTTGTTATATGTAATCTTTCAATCGCTTTTCATCTTGTCCCGAATATATCAGTATTCTTTGCCGTTAATTTCTGTCTCACGGCAGGGATATTTATGCCAGCAGTTTTGCCTGATATATTACTTAGGTGCTCCAGAACTGGATTCAGTCATTCCTTCTTCTCGACTGTCTGGCCCGCGCAGGAGACGCTGAGCTTACAACATCAATATTACGTTTAGATGCCACGTATCCGAGAGGATTGCGAAGTTCTGTGGCTTAAAAATTCCGTTTACCAAGAAATTGTATACGTCGTCGTTCTATTTCAGCAGTATTTGTCTATTAGGAGGGTCCGGAAGGCGAAATAAATATATGTATATAAGATGCAAGCATAACTCCCGTAATACCATACTACCGCGAAATGCCCTCCATCAATTGTGGAGCCTTAACTGACCCTTAACCTGAACCCAAAAAGAGACATACTTCTGAGGATTAAACGGCAGACGCAATTTGTTTTCTACATAATATTGTTACGCTGAAGCCTTCGTGCAAAACGGGACGTATGGGACGTCAAGGGCACCGTGTCAGTAGCCAGTCGTTTCGCACTCTGCGCGAGCACCACAACACTTTGTCTTCTTTCCTATCGCATAGCTCTTCATATTGTTTGCAGCCGTTACATCTCCCACTGCATAGCCGAAGCCCGCTGCACGAGTTATGATGACGCACGAGGGCGGCAGGGCTTCATGCGTGCAACGTGTTATAGTTTATCTTTTTTGAACGACTACCTGTGTCAGTGGGGCGTGCAATCTTGTAGGTCACATCACTGATGCGGTTAATAATAACGCTGGATCCATCGTAATGGGCCAACAGTTTCTGGTGAAGGCCACGTCTTTGTAGCGGTCGCCAAAGCCAGAAAACATCCCCCGGAGCGTATGTAACGTGCCGACGGCGCTCATCGCAGCGTTCCTTGAAGCGCTCTTGCGAAGCAATGGTCCGCAGCCGCGCCGTTCGCCGAGCTTCTTCTGCGCGGCACAGGGTCTCGGCGATGCACAAATCGTCACTTAGTCAAAATGGCCATATGTTGTCCAGAGTGTAGCGTGGTGCTCTGGCGTACAGAATAAAGAAAGCGCTATAGCCTGTCATCTAATTAGTAGCTGTAATAAAATCGTATGTAACAAAAGGCAGGATTGTGTCCAAGGTTTTTTGATCTGCTGCTACGTACATTGAAAGCATATTCTTCAACGTCCAGTTTATGCTCTCTCTCGAGCCTCTCGTTTACGGGTGGTAGGGTGCGGAGTGGCGAAAATGAATGGCACGTAGACCCAGCAGCTGTTCGGCAACATCCACCGTGAACTGAAGGCCCCGGTCACATATTATAACCCGCGGTGGTCCATGGCGTAAGATCACTGAGCGGAGCAGAAACAGCGAGACTTTATGAGCTGTAGCTGATGGAAGAGCAGCCGTTTCGCAGAAGCGAGTAAGGTAATCGGCACAAGCGACAATCCAGAGATTGTCAAAGCAAGATTTTGGAAATGAACCCAATTGGTCGATGCCGACTTGCTCAAAAGGTACGCTAGGAGGTGGCCCGGGATGCAACAGCCCAGCGGAGGCCACTGTATGATGTTTATGTAGTTGACATTATGTGCAACAGGCCACATATTTTTCCATGGTCGGTCGCATTTTAGGCCAATAAAAGCACTCTGTGGTGCGGCGGAGCATCCGAGCCTATCCAAGGTGACCAGAAGTTGAATCGTCGTGCAGTACGCGCAAAACAGACGAATAGATACTTTGGAGAATTACAAGTAGTAAATGTGGGCCAACAGACGAATAGTTCCGCTTCCACAGCATACCATCAAGTACACAAAAACGGCCGGTATCCTGATGGGTCTTCGCGGATCTTCGCGGTGTTGTAGAGATGCCTGAGGTCCGGATCCATCTGCTGTTCGATTTAAACACTTGAAATTCAAGGTTTGACAGAAACCCGTCTGTTAGGATATATTTATGGCGAAAAGCATTGAGCGCCGACCAATCGTTAAAATGGCAATGAAGCTTCGGCCCCGCTACGTGGGCCTTGTTCACAATATAAACACTTGAAGGTCCGGAAAGGGTTCAACCGCAAACGCAATGTAGTCGTCTACTTTGTCGGGGTCGCATTCAGTAGTGGCTGGGGGAAGACGTGATAGAAAGTCTAAGTCGGCATGGCGTTGGCCGCTCTTGTAACCACCTAGAAGGTGTGCTGCTGGAGACAAAGAGCCATCGCGCGAGACGACCATTGGGGCCCCGAAGGTTGACGAGGCAGCAGAGATAGTGGTGGTCGGTTATAATGCTGAATGAGCGGCCGTGTAAGTACGACCAAAACAGCCATGAATGCCGAATACCACTGCTAGATATTCCTGCTCAGTGACCATCTAGTTCCGCTCGGGCATGCTTAAAGTGTGGCTAGCATATGAAATAAAATATTCGTGTTCATTGCAGCGCAAAATCAAAATTGCCCCAATGCTAACACCTCTCGCATCCGTGTGAACTTCTGTCGGCGCTGCAGGATCGAAATGGCGTAGAATAGGGTGCGAGGTTAACAGAATCTTGAGTTCTCAATAAGAGGCTTCACATTCCGATGTCCATTCGGAAGAAGCACATTTGCGTAGCAGGTTTGTCAGCTGGGCTAGATTTCAGCAAAGTGGTGTATAAAACGATGGAAATAAGAACATAGCCTCAATAAGCTGCGAAGCTGTTTGATAGTCTGGGGTGGCTGAAACGATTCGACCACTGCCGTTTTCTGAAGGTCACTTCGCCTTGTTGACCATCAGGACATCTTGTTGTTGAACACTCCGTGTTCCTCAACAAGAAAGATGTCGAGCACCCATTCTCGCAAAACCTGCACTTCTTCGAATTAGGAACAAAGCCAGCCTTGCGCAAACAGTCCAGGACCACAGCTAGGCGTTCCTTATGGTCTCTAAATATCTCTCCAAAAATAACTTCATTATCTAGATAACATTCACAAATGTCCAGCTTTAAACCACGCAGCATTGTGTCCATAAACGTTTCAAAGGTTGCAGGTCCGTTGCAAAGCCGAAATGGGCACAACATTGAAATCAGTTTGTTTTGTGGGGTTTAACGTCCCAAAGCGACTGAGGCTATGAGAGACGCCGTAGTGGAGGACTCCGGAAATTTCGACCACCTGGGGTTCTTTAACGTGCACTGACATCGTAAAGCACACGGGCGCCTTGCTTTTCGCCTCCACAGAGAAGCGGACGCCGAGGCCGGGATCCGATCCCGCATCCTTGGGAACAGTAGTCGAGCGCCGTAACCACTGCGCCACCCCGGCGGGGGCATTGAAATCAGTACGCAGTGGGTTGTTTGTTCCTGTCGCTCGACTCTTAGATTTCTTCTCCCCCTTACTTACTATTCCTTTACTTCCGCCGCTCCAGTTCAGGTACCTCTGATGATTAGATATCATATACATGGGCTGGCAAATATTTTTTTAGTTCTTTTTGTTTATGTGAATAAAAAAGCCAATTACTACTACTACTATGAGCGCTTTGGAAAACAAAGTTTCCATAGGATAGAAAGAATTGTACGCCTAAAACTTCGTTTATTTTCCGTTAACGATACCTACCTATAAGAAGTCTGATTATTCAGAGTCCGTTTTATTCCACTGTATAAATAACTGTCTTCTCCTGGCATCCCATTTATCAGAGTAGAATAGGTATATAATCTGGCAAAGAGGGACAATGTTAATTTACGTGCCTCAATACAGCGCTAGCTCTACTATAAAGCGGAGGATATGGCTAATTTACTGAAAGCATGGATGCTTATCTCTTTCCAATAAACAGAACCTGTGCCGAATGAGATTAAGCATACAATATCTACCAAAAACAGGCCTCAATACACCGCTAGCTCTACTATAAAGCGGAGGATATGGCTAATTTACTGAAAACATACATGCTTATCTCTTTCAAATAAACAGAACCTATACCGAATGAGATTAGGCATATAATATCTACCAAGAACAGCATAGGTTTTTCGACTGTTGGTGCATGCACATAGCACAATATCATGCAGCAGAGGAAGGGAACACCAGATAGGGTTCATATTCAGTTCAGTTCAGTCGTTCAGTCGTGTGCGATTCTTCGTGAAACTATGGACCTTATCACGCGAGAGTTTCCGGTCTCTCACTATCTTCATAACATCACATAACTATATCTAGCGCCTCGAAGATGCCATCTAACCATCGCTTTCGCTGCCTACCCTTTCCCCAGTGACCCTCAACCTTTCCAAACGTCAAATCTTTCTCCAGCTACTCCTCTCTCCTAATCAGATGACCAAAGTAGCCGAGCTTTAACTTTAGAATTTGACCCTTCAATGAGCAGTCAGGGTTCATGGGCGACAATAACGACTGATTTGATCTTCTGGCTGTCCAAGGAACTCTCAAGAGTCTCCGCTAGAACCACAATTCAAACGCGTCTATTCTTCGGCGGTCAGCCTTCTCCATAGTCCAACTCTCGCATCCATACATCACAACTGGAAAGACCATAGTTCGAGTTATACGGATCTTGGTTGGCAGTCTCTGCTCATTACTAGGCGGTCAAGGCTAGCCATGGCTCTCTTTTCCAGAAGCAGGCGTTTCCTAATTTCATGGCTGCAGTCTCCTTCCAGAGTAATCTTGGAGCCCAAGAAGATAAGATCTGTCACAACTTCCACTTCTTGTCCCTTGATGTTCCAGGACTTGATAGGGCAAGACGCCAGGGTCTTTGTCTTTATAATGTTTAGTTTCAGCCCAAACTTCTCACTCTCTTCTTGTACGAACATTGGTATCATCATCAAGTGGTATCATCCGCATATCAAAGGTTGTTGATACGTTTTCCAGCAATCTTCACTCAAGCTGAAGATTGCGTCTAGACAGGCCTTCCTCGTGATGCACTCAGCATATAGGTTAAAAAGGCAGGGCGACAGTATGCAGCCTTGCCTCACTCCTTTCTCAATCGGAAACCAATCAGTAAGACCATGCCCAGTTCTGACTGAGGCCTCTTGCCCTTCATACAGGTTCCTGAGGAGACAGATGAGGTGAATTGGAATTCCCATCTCTTGGAGAACTTACTACATAAGGCCCATTCAGCTTCACTCTTCAGGATGCCCGGCTCGAGGTCAGTAGTCACAACCGTCGTATGAGGATTCATATAACTTGTTTCTATTTTGTCTCTTTTATTACGCCGAATTATTTGTACAAGAATGCCCACTTTCTAGTCTTACGCCATGGCGGAACTTCAGGAAGAGTATGAGCTCATCAAAGGGCAGCAATACGGACGTTATGTTTGCTTTCGCCGCCTCTCTTCGAACGTCAACAATAATTTTGTTTTTGAATTTTGTCACGATTTTTTTCAATGCCGTTTCATGATTTTACTCTTTAGGTTGTAGGGCAAATAATCTTTGGCAATCAGTGCGTTTTGGTTTGATCTTATAATTGCCCTAGTCGCCTCTCAATCAATAACTGTTGCAGAAGTCTTCGGCTTATATCGTATTCTACTGTCTTTGTATTTTGGTCGAGCCTTAAAACAATGCCACAATTGTCCATCGAAGTGACTAGAACAAGGAATGAAAGGTCGACTATGAATGGCAGATGGCACCGCGCTGGTGAGATGAGAACTTGTTCTTTCACATTACCAAATACCTTGCTATAGTTTATTAATTTCTGTTTTCCCCGATTCTGTCTCAGATAGCTATGTCCAGCTAGATGGACAACAGTGAGGACATTTGAATTTTGTTATTGTTTTTCAGTTGAATCTACAAACAGCAAAAACCAGTAGCGAATAATTTTGTGTTTGAAAGCCCGAAAATGCCGACAGGCACAAATTATACATGTTTTCTCATTTCTTATGCCGGTTGTACTCATTCACCGGAAATTCATTTTAGTGCTTCCTAAGCAGTTCGCCTTGCTTTCTGCAGTCCTTTTCCTGAATTAAACTTCTGATATATGTAAGATGTTTTTATTGATAACTATGATGATCAGTTACAAGCATGCATAATGAAAAGTGAAACAAGAAGACTTCCTAAATTTAACGCTAAAGGAATTTTTACACACAAGATATGGTTTAGGACTTGATGCTTATGTCCAGAATGACGAGTGTAGATGAGCTGGCGACATTTCGGTAGCGATTGCTACGGCAAAGAAAAGGACGTCATTACCAATATAAAAACAAAAATTATAGATGCTATGTCTGCTAGAGGATCGATTCAAACAGGCGATTTCACAATTATAAGGGAGATTGCGTTTGCAATTATAAATGCAAACCTTAGTTTGTATCTTCGTGCCTAGTTGCCGAGTGTTCAGCGTTCTGTTGGCTTAATGATTTTGGCGCCCCGCAAGTTGGAACAATGTTCTAAGATAGAGCCTCAGTTGCAATCCAGCCAGACATATATATTTCGAATGCACAAACATTCTTCAGTTTTACAATCTCAGATAATTGTAATAGATCTCGCAATATGTGCATCATAAACTAAAATTTCATTTACTCAGTGTCTGAAAACCGCCTTCACTCGTCCATTTTAGAGTGAATAGTATGACCAATTATTTATTTCTTCTGATTGAAAGTGAAGATACGATATTGTTTGAAATTATCACATTTTAAGCTTGGCATGATCATTGTAATTTGACGTTAAATTGCTTTTTGGCTCGTAATAATCCCCAAGACTTCAAGAAGGAAATAATTCTCCATTCCTGGCTGGCCTTGGAAGACGGCCTTCGGTGCACGTTAGTTTCTGTTCCCGGCGTGAAGCGACAATCTCCCGCCTGTCAGTTTAATCTTCTTACGTGTGTATGGTACTGACAAGGCTGATTACAGGCCAGGAAGTCTAGCCATGACGTGCTGTTTAAGATTGCCATATAACAGTAAACCCCTGCATTTTTCCCTTACATTGCGCATCCAAGTCACTTGTTTACCACACCGTAGTTATTGAACACATCACTTCCTAAAGGGTGAGAGTGTGCCTTAAATTCCCTCGCATCAAGTACGAATGACGTGCAGTGTGTGGTCATGATCTGAAGGAACGGGAAGGAATAACCTGAATTAAAGCAAATAAAATATTCAGCCTGCGGCCGTTTCAAATGTCATATATAATAAAGGAATAATTAGTAAGTATTGGTAAAAACATGCTTGGTCTGGTTAAGCTGTCTCCCTAAACTTCAGACAGATTACAAATATATTAAGCCATAATCCTAAAGCAATTTTTTTATTGCTTCACTTTATAACATGGAATGGTCTTCGAAAAGCAGTCATATAAATTCCGCAAACACACCCGGTGCTTTAAATTATTTTACTGACAGTGTTTAATATTACATTCTGCGTGGTTACAAGCTGATGTGGGGTTTTTCAATCTGCAATACGGCCTACCTAAGGCCGCAGCCGAATGGTATGAAAATCCTCTAGTAAAATGAATTTCACCATTAAAGGTTTTAATTGCTGCCTCCACACAGGTTTCAAGAGTGCTTCGGAAAATTAAGCTGTGACTTCCAGTCAGGGCGTCTGCTAGAGCACACGAAGACTGAACAGCCTTATCCGAATTCGCGCATGGAAAATGAAACTGCCACCGTGCTTCCAAAATACTCTCGAGCTCATTCATTTCTCATCTCCCCACCATTAAGAATGCCTCCAGTGATAATGAGAGGGAGGTAGGATTGCCCAGCAAAGAGATATGACTGCCTGTGCAATATCGACGCATTTCTTATTCCTCCCGTTTGTCATTAATTTCTGTATATATATATTGTTTACTATGAATAAAATGAATAAAATAAAGGCATGTTTAGTTGCAGATCCTCTACTTTATAATGTAGCAATTACTCATCGGCATCCACCCAAGTGAAGCCATTTGGCTACAAAAAAAAGCAATATAGTTTTCACAGAAACTTCGTGGTAAAAGAAAAATACGTCCTGATTCTAGCAGAAACATACCTGGCTTTGGCAAATGAGGCGGCCAAATCACAGTCCAATGTTCACCCACCGATGCAACTGTTCTGACAACCAACTGAATAGAAGTTGTTTCTGGCTCATTTTTGTAGATTGTACTTTTGTGTCTGAGGCACTGTTAGTTCGATACGTAGACCTACGGAAGTAACTCGGCTCATAATAGGAATGACGTTTGGGCTATGATCGACGCAAGAAAAGACACAAAAAGTCGGGGCGTTTGCATGTTATTGATTTCTAAAAATGTCTTGATAACCAATTGTGAAAGATCAGCAATTTATTCGCACATTGATAAAAAAACACAGCCTCAACTTGGGTATTTTTTTTTTTTGCCTATTCGCTTATGTGTCTCCCTTTATATAGGGTTTTAAACTTAAAAATTAATTTTTCCAGTTGTGTAGTAATTATTGCAGAGTCATAAAATAGTGCCCAATTCAGCAGATATACTGAACCTTTCTTGACATTGCTGTTGCGAACCTCGCACTTGATACAGACAGCGCGTTGTTAACATAATGAGGTACGTTTTATGAAAATTAGGACATTTTCTTTAATTGAGTGAGGTGAAAGTAAGTGAGCCTTTGCGATGGCTAAAAATGAAATATGTATAGAGCTTGAATATGTCTCACATGATTCCGTCGCTATCTTATCTCACGAGACGGAGTCTCTTTAACATGGCCACAGCTGGCAACATCTCGTTGTGGGTGCAAGGATAGCAAAACGAATGACGCATAAGGAAGATGTGGTAAACGTAGAACATTTCACTGTCGTGCTTAATAATGTAGCACTGGCTGAAGCCGTCAGGAATGGCATGAAAGTGTTCGTAAAGTTAATAAGTTATTAAGAAAGCAATATTTGCGAAAGCTGACGCCCGCTTAGGATCACAAAGATACTTCTAGCACAAGACATTAGGCATTTCTATTACCTGCACCGATGGAAAATACGGATATACTAGGCCCTTCTATAACCTGCACAAACGGGCCGCGCCAAAATACTGTCTTTACAATATTTCGCACTGTTCGCACTTCGTTATAACATTTATTTATTTTACAATTTCAATGTTGTCAGTTGATTATACAGGCCAAGTAGCACGTTGATCTTTATGCATAGCTCTTGAACTGTTGTTTCATTGCCAGTTTTTAAGCTGAGTACGAGCTATTCTTAACTGCGCATGGCAGAATATATGTGCAAATAATTTTGGCGGTAAATTTGATGAATACTGCTGACACTTCTGCTCGTTTAAGTAACATATTCACAAAGCGGTGTACATAGTTGGGCCGCAAAAAAATGTAAACAGAAACGCCCGAAAAAAGGCTTTGCTTTCTCTATTTGGCTCCGAATTTCGATTGCCTCATTTGCGCCCGGCGCCTGGTTGCCCACGCAAAGCAAATAATACAATACTAGCAAAATTACCCCACATGAAACCTAACAAAGCATCAGACCTTCAGTCCGCAGAAGCCAAAAAGAAATGTTATTGGACTGCCTACGGAACTAGCGTTTATTAACTATCCCTAAGAGCTGCACGGCGCGGCCTCGAAACCTTTGATTTCTTTTGAAAACCTGTCATCTAATTTGCTTCCTGACTCCATTTGCCAAAGCCATAGAGCGCCGTAAATGCAACAACGATTCTTATGCAGATTCTTCTAGCCTGACGTCGCACATTAGGCTGAGTTAATAAAGAACACTATGATAAAATAGATAGAAGGAACTTGTCGCTTTCGGCTGGCAGGATGCTGGGCTGGCAGAATATTACTGCTCTGTGGAGATTCATTAAGTGTTATTTGTAGCACTTTACAATGGTGGCTCGAATGGTTATTGCTACTGTGAATCACTTTGCCCGACGTTTTCGATTAGTGTTGATGTGTGCAGACACTGCATCCAGATTAGGAGACGTGTGGAGCATCCGGGTATTCTTTCGCAAAAAGGACAAGAAAACAGTTGTACTGCTTTGATATATGTAGAAATTCAACTATCCTTGAACCAAGTTACAGGAGCGTATCAATCGGTCGCAGGTGCAGTCGCTGCTGGCGCTTCGACACTGACTCACTTCCAAGCTCGTAAGCTTCTCGGCAACGAGCAATTATTTCCTCTCTTTAGTCCATGGTCTTGCCGGCGTGTCTTGCACGACTGCAGTCGCTGTCTTTACCGAAATACCGTATGTGAATGACGTATTTTCTAGGTTAATTGGGGAAACGGCGAAGATGAAACTTTGAAGATGACGATGTTCAGTGTACAGCGGGAGGCTCTTTGGAAACTGGGACTTGGTGCAAACGACGATATTTTTTCCACAGCGCGAGAGTGCGTTGCATTTTTACGAGAGGTATAGTTATCTGGTGTGATAGCCTAATGCTCTCGTGCCTCGCAATGGAGATGAAAGCAACGGTATTTGTCACACAAACCGATGTGACCCAACACACCGTGCACTAGTACCTGGCGTTATAGATGCAACTCATTAGGTAGCACGTCAAGGAATAAGGAGAAATGAAGCGAAGTTCTTCAAGAACGCTATGGAGCTAATATTATAAAAGGGCTGTACCATCTCTGTAAGATCCAAATCTGTCAATGGACGTATACAAATGTGAATCGCTTCATGTATAGGTCAGTTTAGTGGGGGAGAAATATTTGTGATGGGTTAACCATCATGTTATACCTGCCGACCAATGCGCCTAGGCATAAATGAACATTTCATATATTGACAAGAATAAGCAAGAAAGTAGGGCATTTTTGCTTGTAAATTATAGTTGTGCTAGTGGTACCGATATCAGGTCAAAGCACGCGTCAAGGTCAAAGTTGTGGTATGGCTGGAAGCGTTCGTATGCAGGCCGTAAAATTGGCGAGTCATCTGTAACGGAGAATAACTAGGTCGCTGTGGCTCATTAAAAAGTTGTCGTCTCATTTATCTAGGCATTCTTTACAATGAAACTATTGTGAAACTTAGCATATGAAAGCATATTTGCGCTCTGACATGATGTATCCCTGGTGAGTAGAAATGGGTCGCTCAAGAACAAGCCGGATATTTTGAGCGACTCTTTCAAAAGAGCGGCTGAGCGGCGGCGCACTAAAAGTGAGCGGCGGTTCTTTTGACGAGTCGGCTCTCTTTTTAGGCGATCCGATCCGTGTCTAACGTTTCCTTGAGAGTCGGATCTTCTTAGTGTGACTTCAGCGCCATCTATTAGAGATGTGAGAAAGCGTATAGCCCCCCCGCATGGCCTCCGAGATCACCCCTCTCCTCTGCGCGTGAAAGAAGCGATAGGGTGAAGGTAATCTCAGAGGCCATGCCTCCCGCCCTTCTTCACAAGAATCGCAAACATGCCCTCGCTACCCTTGCATTCCCTCGCCTTCGGCTGTCTTTTGAGCCACTCTTGCAAAACAGCGAGAATGAGCAGCGGCTCTTGGAGAGCCGGCGGCTGAGCCGGCGGCTCATTGACCGGCAGTTCTTTTGGAGAACCTGCGGCTCACTGAGAGGCAGCTTGTTTGGGGAACCGTCTTTCAGTGAGCCTCCATGAACTGTGAGCGGTGGTTCTTTTAGGAAGTCGCCCGTTCAGTGAGCCGTTAAGAACTGTTCCGCCAAAATCGGGTCTTCTGCTTGTTGCAACATCACCGCATCTATTAGCAACTCCAGTGGGCAGGCAGGGGTGGCTCGAGCCGGCATACGAAAAAAAAAAAGTCTGCTTTCTGCCCGATCCTCCACTTGCCGTCGGACGCAGCGCGGTCGGCTGCTTTGCCGCAGAGTCCAGGCTCTGTGCCGGCGGCCTGGCAGCCGCAACGTGCGTGCATGCGTAGGTTGGTAATCGCCACCTTTGTGCGTAATTTGGTTTGCTTTCGATGCTTGCTCCGCGTAGTTTTCTTAAGCTTCATTTCAAGAAGGTGAATGTGAATAGCCTGCTCCGTAGCCTGCCAAGCAGAAAAAAAAATCTGGTTCGTTTAAGTACAAGTGAACCGACTGCAGCGTGTCATGTGCTCTAAACGGTAAAGAAATGCCTTGAAAAATTTAGACCACTCCTCACAGCATGAATGGTGAGCGATGAGGCTAGAAGTAGAGTTCAAAATGAATGAGGCATTGAGCATATTGAACATGTTTGGGCAGGGGTCCGGGGAAGAAACATGTCTCCAATAGAAAAGAAAGAACGGGAGAAGCCGGGGAGTTGAGATCCGTGGGCTTTGAGAAAAACTGCCGCCACGGTGAATAAAAGGGTTATAAGAATATATGAAAAACGAATCAGAGAAACCAAAACAAGTGGAGGGCAGGGCCAACAAAGTGCTTTCGGAAAAGAAAAAAAAAGTCTAATGCAGACTTGAGCTACAAAGCATGCACTGGATTAAAAAAGAATGATGCATATACATTACACTTCAGGTTCCCCTGAATCCACTGTCTTCGGAAATATAGGGGAGACCTCGAAACAGTAATTTGCTTTCTCTATCTATTCAGTTTCTATATCTATCTATATCATCACTATCTATATTTATTAATAGTCCGCCCACAATAGATTTTGGGCTATGTTTAGATATCCATAGCATTAAGTAGTTAATAATGATATTTATAAGTGTGGTATATGGTGCTCATTATTATTAGATAATTTTTGAAACGATAGGTTAAGAAATGAACGAAATGATTTTACGAGGAATAGTTGCACCTCTAGTAAATTAAGTGCACTTATAGGATAAAGAATTGCAGTTATAAAACGGAGATTGCTGTTAGCTGGGATTTTGTAGTCATCACAAAGGGAGATAGAATAGCGACACAATTACTTCCACACTTCCGTTGAGGACAAGGCTTCTTTTCAGGTTGAATTGAGTAGCTATGTACATGGCAGAACGCGTGGAACGCCTGAACACGCGTAATGACCTGTAATAGAATTCTTCTGTAAAGAATAGGCGCCGACCTCGATGAGGCGGAAAGGCTTGAAGCCCCCCACCCCACTCCCTCTAAATATTTCACCTCTCCATATTTTACTCATGCATAACATAGTTTTAATAAATATGAATGCATTATTTATTAACCGTACTATATGTATTTTCACTGATACCTTTAAACGGTTGCGCCAGCACACGAATGCAAGATCAGTGAGAGTCGTGAGGCATGTTTCGAACAGCAGCGGTCAAGCTAAGGTACCATCCTTTGTAAGATCTAGATCTGAATAAAGGTTCCACAAGGCTCACTGAACGAGAAGGCGAACCGCCTCTCCAAAGTCAAAAAGAACCACCACTCACTTTTACCAAATTCTGCTCACTTCTTCCTAATAAGAGTGGTAGAAAAGACAGCCGAAGGTGAGGATGGCACGATACTTTAGCAAGAGAGTGGTTGCGACTCTTAGGAGGAGGGGCGGGAGATCAGTTGCTTTGTCGCACCCCTAAGCTCGGATTTCTCACCCGGCCACCCGGCTTCAACGGAACTGTTCAGGAGATCGAACGTGCGCGGATCAGTAAACGAGAGAAAAGGACAGCGTCGTGTTTCTCTCTCTCTAATAGAACCACTGCTCGCTCCTGAGCGACCCATACTTAAATGAGCCAGTGAGACGTTCAAATGAGTCAGCTCACTTATGATAGCTGAGCCGTTCTGAGCCGCGGACTTAAGTAAGCCGATTTGCCCATCTCTACTGGTGAGCCTGTAGCACATTCTTTTAACGAATCATTTTTTTCTGCCAATCGTACAATTTGTTCTCCCATAACGACCTGTAAGAATATCAAAGTAGTGGCCTTATTCGCGGATGCCCCAAAGTCGGGGTGGAGCACACGTGCATGCCTTCATGTATTGTTAGCAACACCTTACATTTAGAAGCTAAATGTCTCTTTGCCATGATTACCACACTTCTGATTTCTGAGCTGATTTAGAAACATGATCTGCGGGTTTGTAATATTCTATGCCACGTGCTTTGACTCTTGTGAGTACACAACTTTGTATAGCGTTATAGCTTTACCAAGCAATAAAAACCGCTTTTTCGCCTTCATCCCCTTCCAAAGTCTCAGACTTATATATCTTAACGGTTCGCGAAGATTCATTCTGACCAAACCGCTAGCTCCCTCCCCCCCCCCCCCTTCTCCCACGGTCCAACTTTAAATGCATTGTTTGTAATACGTTTAGAAAATAGTTCGCGTATACTGGAAGTTCCGTGCTTCGCTCGACCACTGCACTCTCAGTGAGAATGTGCATGCCGCTGTCAGTCTCAATCACTAAAAAAGAGTGCTGAAATAAATTTTCACACCGTTATTCTCTGAGCAGCATATGAATAACCGATGATCGCTGTCGTAAAACTATACAAAACGAAATAAATTTAGAGAATTTCGCTTCTTAGATACTATCTTTAAGGCTAAGTTGGGATGCCGTTGTTACAGGAAACGCATTGAGCCAGTCTTCCAACTTAAGAACATAAATTGTTTCTAATTAGACACATCGGGTCTTTTATGAATGTTTTCAACACTGGTTTTCCCACACATGTACAGAAGGTGGCCCCGCCGGGGTAGTGCAGTGGTAAGACGCCCGACTACTGTCGACTACTGTCCGGAGTTCCCGGGTTCGAACCCGACCTCGGTGGCTGCGTTTCGATGGAGGCGAAACGAAGAGGCATCCGTGTGCTGTGCGATGTCAGCGCACGTTAAAGATCCCCAGGTGGTCGAAATTACTCCGCAACACTCCACTACAGCTCCTCTTTCTCTCTTTCCACTTTTCCTCCCACCTTCAACCCTTCCCTTAAGGCGCGGTTCAGGTGTCCACATAGCAGTGTGACAGATACTGTGCCTTTCCTTTCCTCTGACCCTATTATTATTATGTACAGAAGGTGCCTATAGTTTGCATTGTGTTCCAGGTCACGGACCTGTGTGTCTAACTGGCGGTAGCTCGAGGTGCCAGAAGCTAGACTTGTGAATTTACAGTATCACAAATTTGTTACCGGCTGCTGAAACAAAGCCAGTAAAGATGGTTATCCAGTATTACTAGGTATAACGAGCCTATCAGTGATATTCATTTCTTCAATTCTTGCGTGCATAAAATCAGTTATTCTTGTTATTTTTATGAAGGTAAAACTGGTTTACTATAGCTGTTTTTTATTCTTCTAAAAACACATTAAACGATCATCTAGAGTTTCTGGCTTGACAAAAAACATTTTTTCATTATCTTCAGAAACACACAGACTATATATACCACACTTGAGGATGGTAAAATATGAGAACGTTTTTATACCTCGTTGATAAGATATCAGATACATTAGCGTGCTGTATTTGCATTTGCTTAACCAAGTTAGATTCCATTTTCTCTTATGCGTCGCAAATGTTATATGCGGAATTGTCGCTTTCACCTGCAGACATAATCTAACAATGTTACTATTGTAATAGATGCCACATTATTTCACCGTAAATTCTAATTAGTGCGGTTCTTAGAGGATTACGGGTATTCTCCTCTTGAACAAAAATCAAATGTTCAATGAGTTTGGCCAGGGAGTGTTATTCGCCGCAGTGAAGGCGATAGTATCGCGTTTTAACTCCATGCCCTGATTTCTGTGCCAGATGTATAAGAAACAAGAAAAAAAATGCTATCTGTTGACTTATTTCATCAGAAATATAAAGCCGTATCTGACAGGTTAAGATGATGTGGGAATTTTATTCTTGATAATGATGGTAAAGACATCACATCGCTGGAGAATACTCAGCGAAAATGAAATCCGGTTTAAACGTTTAACTTCTCGAGTATACAAAGGCGTATGAGAGACTACTGAATACCCCTTTTACACTTACTGGAAGATACTGCTTCACAAGACGTGTATCCCGGAAAGCAAACTACAGATGCCAAGGGTTTGGACTGCGCCCACAGGCGGAGTGGCAATACTTTGTCGGTAGCGTGCCTCGGTTTAGCTACCAAATGAGACGCACAGTAGTAACGAACAGTTGCGAATTCTGCGCCCGTTTACTGCAATTTCGGTTTTAAAATATGAAGAATTATTAAACATATATGATAAGCGTTTTACTGTAAGCATGTCCAAAAATGGAGTAAAATTTAGCATGGTTGTACCCAGCGATAATAAAGAGAAAACTGTTTGTTGGATAACTTACGCAAAACAAAAATAGAATCACTACTAAAGCAAATCAACAGCGCAATGAGGGAGGTAGGAAGAAATACTCGACCATTTCTTTTAAGTGTCTGCGTGACGAAACAGCAGTTGTGCGCTTTTCTAACCTGTGCAGGGTAGTCTTCCCAGATACAACAGCTGCAGCCAAGATGAGCGGATCAGGTATCGGACTACGTGTCAAGGAAGGCAGCAGTATACATAACGAAACGGGAAAGGAGCAAACTGCGGAAGCTGAGTCATTAGAAAGGGCGGACTGCTTGCTTCAGCCAGTGGAACTAAAAACAAGGAAGGACATGGCACAGATTATAGCATTATATTTAGCGACATCTTTCGGCTGACGACCGCGCAGTTGTCTTCAAATGGGGAACCGACAACTTTATTGCCCCCATTCGTTTCCAACGTGCAATGTTTTACATGTGCCGTGCCAGTCCTAAAACCGCGCTTATTTCGCAATATGCACTTTTGTCTAGAGGTTGTGAAAACCACGTTAGTGTCGTAGTAAACGCTGGTTTGCACATCAGCGGCAGGAGTTCAAATCATCTACAGAAGGAGGGAGCTTGCGCAAGGACATTGACGCTCATTTCAGCATTACCGGCTAATGCTTTTGGGAATATCCCACCACTTAGCGGCGCCAGGCGAAGGTACTGCTCAAAATCAGTTTTTGTTTCCCCACAAATGTATTGTTCTTTTTTTACATTTTCATGTTGTTGAGCGGTTGAGAGAACAGAATTTTGCAGGGAATTTCATGTTTCCAAGCGACGTCGCCAGTTCTGCGTATCGTTTATGCGTCCTAAATTACCCTTCTTGCAAATTCGAGAGGCATATATTGCTTTCTGAGGTTTAGTTCATTTTTGTATTCTCCGTCGCCAGCTGTCCTACCTTACCACTCGTAGAGAGCAAATGTTTATCGCAAGGAGTTTTGGTAGTTCTTTTATACATGTTACTCTCTAAAATCTTTATGAGTAAAGAAAATGCAAACGGACGGTTCATTGCTGGGTAGGCAGAATAACTGATGTTCGTGATATAATACAAGAAGTTGCCACTAAGGTAGTTCCAAAACAAAAGAAATGCAAGAAAGCAAACCGGTTATCTGAAGAGGCTTTGCAAATAGCTGAGGAAAGGAGGATGGCAAAAGTTATGGGGGAAAGAGAAAGATACAAGGTTCTCAATGCGGATTTTCAGAAAATAGCAAGGAGAGATAAGAATGCCTTCCTGAACATACAGTGCCAAGCAGTTGAGGACAACAGCCAATTAAGGAACACAAGAGCTCTGTACAAGACAATCAAAGATATCAAAGGAAGCTTCTGTGCTAAGCTGGGCGTGATAAAGGACAAACGAGGCAAGGACCTCACTGAAGCCTCAGAGATAAAGAAGAGGTGGCAGGAATACACAGAAGAACTGTACAAGAAGGACCCGAATGTGCAAACCCAACATAAGACGGTTGTGATTACTGATCTCGAGCCGGGCATCCTGAAGAGTGAAGTTCAATGGGCCTTAGCCAGTCTTGCTAAGAAGAAAGCCAGCGGAAGTGATGGTATTCCAGCTGAGTTGCTTCAAAACCTCAACCATGACGCTGTTAGCATTCTGCATACATTATGTCAGAAGATTTGGACAACTCTGCAGTGGCCACAGGATTGGAGGAGGTCAGTTTACATCCCCATTCCAAAGAAAGGCAGTGCCAAAGATTGTTCCAACTACCGCACGATCGCACTTATTTCGCATGCTAGCAAGGGGATGTTGAAAATCCTCCAAGGTAGGCTGCAGCAGTATGTGGATCGGGAGCTTCCGGACGTGCAAGCCTGGTTTCGCAAGGGCAGAGGAACTAGAGACCAAATTGCCAACCTCCGGTGGATCATGGAAAAAGCAAGATAGTTCCAGAAACCCATCTACTTCTGCTTTATTGATTATGCGAAAGCGTTTGACTGCGTAGATCACAGCAGATTGTGGCAAGCTCTCCAAGAGATGGGAGTTCCAATTCACCTCATCTGTCTCCTCAGGAACCTGTATGAAGGACAAGAGGCCACAGTCAGAAATGGGCATGGTCTTACCGATTGGTTTCCGATTGAGAAAGCAGTGAGGCAAGGCTGCATTCTGTCGCCCTGCCTATTTAACCTATATGCAGAGTGCATCATGAGGAAGGCCGGTCTGGACGAGTCTTCATATGGAGTGAACATTGCTGGAAAACGTATCAACAACCTTAGATATGCGGATGATACCACTTTAATGGCAGAAAGTGAAGTGGAACTCAGGAGACTTCTGATGCGCGTACAAGAGGAGAGTGAGAAGTTTGGGCTTAAACTGAACATCAAAAAGACAAAGATCATGGCGTCTTGCCCTATCAAGTCCTGGAGCATCAATGGACAAGAAGTGGAAGCTGTGACAGATTTTCTCTTCTTGGGCTCCAAGATTACCTCAGAAGGAGACTGCAGCCATGAAATTAGGAGACGCCTGCTTCTGGGAAAGAGAGCAATGGTTAGCCTTGACCGCCTAGTAAAGAGCAGAGACATTAGTCTGCCAACCAAGATCCGTATAACTCGTGCTATGGTCTTTCCAGTTGTGATGTATGGATGCGAGAGTTGGACTGTGAAAAAGGCTGACCGCCGAAGAATTGACGCGTTTGAATTGTGGTGCTGGACAAGACTCTTGAGAGTTCCTTGGACTGCCAGAAGATCAAATCAGTCAATATTGTCGACCATAAACCCTGACTGCTCATTGGAGGGTGAAATTCTAAAGTTAAAACTCAGCTACTTTGGTCATCTGATGAGAAGAGAGGAGTCGCTGGAGAAAGATTTGATGTTGGGAAAGGTTGACGGTCGCCGGAGAAGGGGTAGGCAGCGAACGCGATGGTTAGATGGCATCCTCGAGGCCCTGCAGATGAAGTTATGTGATGTTAGGAAGATAGTGAGAGACCGGAAAGTGTGGCGTGAAATGGTCCATAGGGTCACGAAGAGTCGGACACGACTGAACGACTGAACTGAACTGAGGCAGAATAACACGTTGCCGATGAAAAAATTGTCGCTTTATATAATACGGACTGATACTGCTGTTTTTCTACAATGAAGATGAACAACATATTTCTGTGTATGTACTCCAATCTAACATTTTTGGATTTTAGTAGAGTGAGGAAAAATCAATGTACTGAACAGTGAATTGGCTACCCGGAAACAATGGCAGGTCGACGCACCAATGGAAAACACCTGTTTTATACAACTTTATTGAAAGAGGGATACAAATAATGTGATAGTTGCAAACAGAACAACCCCACTCAGGTAATTCTAGTCTAACAAGTTTGTTTCTTGGGCTAGTGGGTTTAGAGTTTGCTCCTTTTCGAGAAGCCTAACGTTTGCTCAAGGTGCCCTTTGTTAGGACGTCCCATCTAAAGGCTTCTTGAATATAATTATAGAATAAAATAGGGGAATAAACTTTTTCCACCACCTTCCGGACTGTTGAAATAGCTTTCGTGTTTGATTTCAAATGCTGGTTCGGATCCTGAATTTCTGTCGGCTCAAATTGGCTAAAACTAAGTTGCGGTAATTCTAGAGAACATCAGTGTATGCTACCGCGGCCTAGATATTGAATTATTACATGTGCAATTCCGACTGATTTAGAGTTTTGTTTCAGTAGTACATCACTCTGCTGTGCTGGTGTGAATAGCATCGTTCTATGAACAAGTTGCTTCCTCCTGTCAATACCAACACGCAAGTATGAAGAAATGCACACATATGCTTTACAATGTCTAAATATCGGCCTAAAATTCAAAACCCTCCTGGAACGTGACACATGCATCAAGATTGATCCTTCCCAGAATTTCCAGATTTTACTTCCTGGCTGAGAAGAAAGCGTGCCTTGTTTTAAGTGCAAAGTTTTCCCCATCTAACTCCTCAAGTGTCGACAGGAAGATGGATAGCAGTGTTTTTCTCAAGTCACAGTCCAAAGAGGTATGCGACGCGAATATCAATGATCTTTTTTTCGTACACAGAGATGGTCGAGAAAGTTTTCGAGTCAGAGCAGAGTATTCATAATTGTTTTCCTGTAATTCTCTGAAAATGACATCAACGATTAATGTGAAAATTACCTGCCATGCTCAAAAATAAATTGGGGCTAACTATAGATGTTTAAGCTTACAAAGTTTCAATGACACTGTGCCTTATATTTATGGTGCTTATATGCTTGTTGATTAACTTAGTTCTGTGATATACAATACAGAGTGGGTTTCTCAAAGACATAAAACCATCAATATTTACACAATGAAAATGAAATGTTTTTAAAAATTTGTTCTCTCTCTAAGCATATATCACGAGGAGCCAGAGTGAACACTTCCATTGTAGGGTGAGTAAGGTTATTAGGCATGGCGTGGGAGAGCCCGTATTTATTAGGCCCACTTCGGCTTAGAGCCGAACCCATCTGATTTGCCAATAAGAGGGGCTCCGCCTCACCTTTAAAAAAAATGCCTTGATTTCATTACCAAATAATGACAAAAACATTAATTCTTAGATCGCGAAGTACTCCTAAGATGATTGTTCACTACGCACCCTTCTTCGGTTGCATCGGAAAAGATATCAGTTTGAACCGAGCAACCCTAGCACGGAAAATTAAAAATAGTTCTATAGGCCCATGCACTCCTTGTTCGCCTTCTTTACAAAAACAGGCAGACAAAAGAACCCAAAGAGGGTGTATAGTTTTATAACATTCACTTTTTATAACATTACCTTTTTCTATGATGCTAGGAAGACCTAAGCTATCTTAGCCGACCACACCATCTTTCCTACATGTTGAAAAATTCTACACATTTTAAAATGTAAAAAGGTTCGAGGACAATTGCTGTGTGCGATATAAAATTATCATGGGGTGGCCAAAATCTGGTAATTCTCAGAATACAAAGTAGGTAGTATTGAGCACAAACATGTATATGAAAACCTGACATTGCCAGCTGATCTTTTTCATGGAGTGAACTGCAGGGAAATTAATTCCAGGATATGTGTTCATATATTTGGGAGGAGAATGCGGAGTTAGAATCTTTACCACTCTTGAATGTAGAAAAAAATGTTATAGAGTCAGATAACGTCAATTTAATGCGCCCCTTGACGCCATCTCCCAAAATATATGCTGCACATCACAGTCCTTGTTATGTAAAGTGCATTCATAAAACCATTGGGCCCAGCTTGGATAGAAAAGCAACAGGATAATCAGCGTTTTAAGAAGTAGAGTCCCATGTGGTTCGTAAATTAGGTTCCCCGTCCTGCCCTCCTGTTATAAAAGTAAGAGGAGTTTTATTTTTACTCGACAAATGTTCCACATAGCAAAGTTGACAGAATGCCTAAGCTGTCGTTGAAATAACGGCCAAATGAGGCCTAAATGTTTCTGAGATTATATCCAATAGATGATACAGCCAGGATTTGCTCCTTATAATCCCCCGAAAAAACGCAGATTACAATTACATTTCGCAAAAACGAATTTCTCGTCAGATGAGCTAAGCGAAATATTAATCTGCCTTTTTATGTTGAGATTATTGATACCGGAAGCGCTTAGGAGGCCTGAGATTTAACGGAGGGTATTTGTGGTCGCTAGACTTTCAGTGGTAGCAGTTTCATATTATACAAAGATGTCTAAGCTGTAAGGAATACTCTCACCTCCATGTTGGTTCAAAAAGACGTCATTTTTTTTTAAGAAATAGCCGGAACTCGCGCTCTATTCTTTTTAACTCCGACGCAGGTAGCTCAGGAGTAGGCCTACCTTGACAACCGAACAGCCGAAATAAAGTCGTCAGTGTTATAAAAATTTCCGTACCTAGAGCGGTCAGATTTGTAATGCGATATTGTTAAAGGCACCGTTCTCAGAAAATCCGGCGCCACCACCTGCAGCTACCTCGCTGCTAGCATCGTAAGCGAAAAATCGCAAGCAAGGCGCTGGTAGGCGGCCGGACCTAGCAATAAAAAATAATGCAGGACAGAGAAAAGTTCAGCCTTCACTTGCGTTCTGCCATGAAATTGACAGAAATAGTGAATTAATACCATTTTAAGCTATATTAAGTATTTGTCCCAGAAGCAGAAAAACGGTGTTAAGCGCTGACAATGTTTTAAATTTTACTTAAGGTAAAATGTAACTGAATTAGGCAAATACTAAATTGAAGTTTTGATGCCTATTCCATAAGGGGGAGCCATATAAGCACATCTATAGAACAAAAAC
Organism: Amblyomma maculatum; assembly: GCF_055883805.1. Lineage (NCBI taxonomy): Eukaryota > Metazoa > Arthropoda > Arachnida > Ixodida > Ixodidae > Amblyomma > Amblyomma maculatum. The sequence goes on from NC_139353.1 coordinate 70,577,506, forward strand.
AAGCATTTTTATATTTCTAATATTACATTTTGCAGAATTAAATATATTTACTGACTCAAATTAACAAAGTACTTTGCATTGTTTCCACAGATTTTGATAAAAATTGATGTTGCGGCCGTTTCTTCAATTCTAATCAGTTTTCCTTATTTTACCATTTTCTTACTTTTGTCCAATTTCAAAATAATATGCAGATACACACACAAATCTAGAGCTTCAAATTTTTTCAGAAATAAAGAATGGAACCTAGATAATGTAGAAAAATAGTTTCTGTGCCAAGATATTATTGGATCTTGCAAGAATGCAGGCTGAGTTTGGCCATTATCAGCACAAGCACTCGGTTTAATATTTAATGTTATATTTTTAAACAGTATAACGCAACACTTTTTAGTCCGTGATATTTTTGAGGTACTGAAGATTTTTGAGAGGGATTTGAATGAAAATCGAAGATGATCTTTTTTTAATTGCAGCAAATTTGCCCTTTACTGCTGTTTTCGAATTCTGAGCAATTTTGATGCGTTGTGGAGAACACACCTAGTGGTCTGGAGCTCCAGATACTGCCTGGAATTAAGAACATGCGTCAGGAAGTGAAAACATATTTAGTGCCACCAACCTAATGCATCATATGCCAGTACATAAGGTTAAAAATGAATATTTTTGCAGCGTATCGCTCCTGAAGAAAAGTTTGCGATTTTTTAATAACACAACTGCAAAAACAAAATAGGTTTATAATAGTGTTTGTAAATATAAAACCTGAATATATTTAGTGAGTAAAAAAGAGCAGATGACAAAATCATGGTATCCAAACTTGCAACATTTTGAAATGGCAAAAACAGCGTTTTCTACCTCTAGAGATATACCATACAATTGTTTTTTTTTTTCGAGGAAACTACGCGTATCTTGAAAAACTAAGGTTAATTCTTTCTTTTGTGTCTAGATACTTGCCCACCACATATAAGAATTTCATTGGAAACGAAAGATGGCCATGGGACCTCGATTATGTTTCTTATCTAAGGCACCCATAATACGCTGTGAGAAAGCCAATATCAAGGGCTTTTTTTAATATTCCATATTTCGAACGGTTGTGCCATCTAAGAAAATTAGAAAGCTAGGCACACCTTAGGTGTAGCCAGCCCTCACTCTCTGTTACAGCTGCATTTGCTAAGCTGAATTAATGCGTTGATTACTTTATTTTAGCCACGAATATAGCGCTATTACGTGTCAATTTTAAAGAAAGACCGCAGTGACGCGATTCCTGTAGAATTTGTAAGTGACATCTGTAAACCTTACAAATCTACCCATATATATGATCTCTTGCAGGTTTTATTCAAGCTACATTACACCTGCTGCGCCTCATAGCTTGAGCCAAGGGTTATAAATAAACCATTAGAAACAGACGATGGAAACCGGTGGTGCATTGCTGGCAGCCACTTAGGACAGCGCAGAAAATTTTTTTTTGTACGTGGGGAAGTGAGGTTATTCGCTTCAAGTACTAAATATTCACTTAAGACAATAAATAGGACTTACAGAGTCGGTGAGCACGTTCGGAAACCCCTGTTTCAATATTTGCGGTTAGAAACCTCATGTGTACCTTTTTTTCCATCTGTAGATAAATTCCGGGTTATGTAGATACCGGAACCGTTAACAGCCCATTCGCGCACCTCAACTGTGCTGCTCACAACATGATTTTGAGCGGACAAAACAACCTGCCGCTAAGATTGCTAGCCCCATGCATGAGTAAGGGTGATATATTGGCGATGGTTGCTTCGCGTCGGCCCTTTGGCGCACATGAAGACTCGAGTTACAATGAGCGCGCCGAACTTTGCAATGCGGATAATGACTATAAAGCGGTAAGGATATAAATGAGTTTAACAGTATTTTTCAGCTGTAAAATACAAATACAGTCTTGTTGGACGATGTGCTGGCGCGGACGAAGAAACCATAGGCAACTTGTAGGTCTAACGCTACACAGGGCTGTCGAGCCAAGCCAAGTCCTCAATTGTATTGTCTGGGAATCAGATTTCTGTATTTTCGTGGTTTGCTATTGTATCTGGCGTTCAAAATGCAGACGTGAGGGTTCTTTATCACAAATAATCAAACGTGGATTGTGCCGGTACTCTTCAAAGTAGCAACACCATTTATTGTGTAAGTCATTAATCAGTAATTTAGGTAAATAATGTCAATAAGGATTCCAAACAAAACCTTTTCTGTGGCGCTCAAGGTAGCTTCCAGCAATATGTATCTGGTTTCCTTTGCCTGCCTCCGAAATGTTTTTTTTTATCCCTTGGATCAAATTTGCTTGGACAAGCAGTATATGTGTAAAAATGATGCACCTGTGAGCTACCCGTTTAAGTGAGCTCCCGTTTAAGTGAACTACCCACAAAACCATTCAAAAGCGTATATCAGCTAACCAGCGGCCAGTGCAGCAGTCGTGGGCTTAGATCGCTTGTGTATATTATATCTAGCCATTTAAAAAAAATGAAAATGGTCGCCGAACATTCTCTTGGTAACGATTATTAGTATAAACTGTTTGCACATCGCAGAAAGCGTAGGAGCGGCAAAAAACTAGCGCGCCAGTCATATGCGGAGACAGCCGATAATCAAGCACTAATTCCTAGCGTGGGATGAAACACTGGCTGTCTCAGCCGTATTGCTGTGGAGGCGATCAAAATGCAACAGGGCACATGCTATGCAATGTATGTGCGTCTTTCATCCTAATAAACCCAAGGCAGCTGAAACTAGTCTGGAACTCATCAGTATAGTGTTTCTCATTGACCATACATTTCGGTACATGAATCCTGGAATTTTCTACATCTTCCTAAAATAATGCGCGCGATTTTATATGCCTCGTAATAGTGTTGTAAATTTTGTTTCCTCATTGTTTTTGTGCAGGTGCCATTTGCGAAAAAGTTGGGGTGGACGATTTGGAGGCACACGCATTTATTCGCAGGTGGCTGCCTGGTTCCTGTGACAGGGGGGGTGGAAGAAAAAGGCGTTATGCTGAAACCTCCCCTGGTGAACCAGGCATGCCACCTGTGAATGCAATTGCAGGGTCAGCCCCCTCACTACGCCTATGAGTGTACCCTCCAGCTCCCTGGCCCCTTCCACTTCCCGAGAGCCCGCCCTGCCCTGACCAACCCTGCCACTGCCCCGCTAACTGCTGCTGTGTGTGCCCTCAGCGCTGGCTAGTAACAACTGCCGTCTATAGTAACAATTGCAATAAATATTATCTTTTTGTGAACCATGCCCTTGTTTTGTGAATATCTACTGGTTGCTCATGAGCAACAATTTGAATTTATATGGCCACTCCTATTTGAAAGGCCATTATTGTCCCAGCAAATTCGATGTGCTGTCACGAATATGGCTAGAATGAAAAAGGCTGCAGTTTATGGCCTGCACAGGCAGTGCCACAAAATGTGTAATCTTGACATCATCAATGGCACATGAATGGAGTAGCCGGTGTACCCATAAACCATTGGATTAATATTGGTATCGACAATATGCGGCATGAATGGAGTAGCCAGTGCACCTGCAATGGCTAACCATTGGTATGATATTGGCATTGACAATGGGCCATCAATAGAATAGCTGGTATTAAACAAATATTGGTAATACAATGATGGTATAATGCTGGACAGTATTGGCAAGAATCATGGTGCATGAATGGAAAGTCTAATATTGTGCCTACATTGGTGGCTCCAGCTTGGTTGAACACTGGACCAATCTTGGAATGAAAGATGAGCCAAGAATGGAGAATGTAGCAAAATGCCCAAATGCCAATATCAGTCCAATATTGATGCCATTCTTTTCCAGTGATGAACCATTGTTGGACCAATGCTGGTGTGCTGCTTGGGTAGCTAGCAACTGACATAACAGCGCTCTCACTCGATGTAGGGTTGGCTTAATGTTACGTTTGGCAGGAGCTTCCAACTCGGGACACTCTTCTATATGAGAAAGTGACATCAGAATCATCTTGCCAGTACCTTTGTATTCGCGTTACTTCTGGCTTGGCTAAAGCGGGTCTCTAAATGGGGGCTGGTATCGTACGCTATAGCACACTCCTAAAGTAAGAGCTTATGTATCCTCTAGATTTTTTTTCTCATACACTCTTAATCTGGTTTCTCATACAGGCTAAAAACGTTCCACTTATACGTGTAGCTTCCACTTTCACTTATAACTGGAACGTTTTTGACTCGTATGTGAAACCAAATTAAAAGTGTACATGAGGCAGAAGCGCCAAAGTGTATCCTCCTAAGTGCGGCAATCCTAACACTTTCCTCTTGTGATGAAGCTTCCTTTTTTATAAATCGCCTCGTCGGATTCGGATGTGTGGCCCGAAATGCGCCGCATTTCAAATCATAGTAGTGGGCTATGAATGTTTTAGTACTAGGTCATCTGTGAAATTATGTCTCTTGCTGTTTGGTAAAACTCTGACTCGTTAAACGTGGCTGTATATTCATCTGTCCGATCTCTTCGGGTGCGCCGAATATTGCTCAAAGATATTCAAATAGAATAGCGAAGTCCACCTGTGTCATTCCAGTTGAAAAGAAAATGAAGCTGAGCTCTAATATATGCTGTTGCAGAATGGTTCGCATGCTCTGCAAATATCTTAGGAGCGGTATACGACATACGGCGCTAAGAATGCGCCGGCATCCAATTAGCATGCGGCAAGTTTATTCCGAGCTGTTCTCTTGCTTTGTTTAAAGCACCGTAAGCTTGAATTGTCCCTCATTAGCTTTGTTTAGTATTCTACTGCACCTAATTCGCACGCGCACTTTATTCATTTGCTCTAAAAAATAATTTGAAACTGGTGACACACCGGAGGCTGTATTCGTGGCATGATGAGGGAGCCTATAGTTTTTAAGATGTTCAAAATTACATAACCTAATTCGTACCGAAAAACCAGTATAGTCGGTTGACCTTGCATCAAAAAAGAAGTTGCATATAAAATTTGACGACCTAAACATTTTACTGTAAGTTAATTCCAGACTGACGGATGGAGGGAACTAAAATTGAATTATAGAGCTCACACACAATAACGTGCACTACAATAATTGTGTAAAAATTATACATCTCTTGATAGATCTTGTGTGATGAATAAATTATACCGTGCTACTGCTTTACGTTACAGATTATATGAGAGAACGCTGTGTGTTGGATGGTTTTATTCAATATTGATTACGACTCCCTCGTGCATCCGCACAACTGGGCTCAGCTGTCTTCACGCTTCACCTGTATGGTTTATTCTTATAGCTTATGTCCTTGTGACGCCCCTAGCTATTCTAAACAAATTCGTCTACTATAAATGTGCGCCAAGAGACTTCTTCGACCACACTGTCTTTGTAACCTTCCGCCGGAGGATTAATGATGACCTGGAGGCGCCCTCCAGTTACGGCCATTTTCTTTGTTCGGCTTCCTTACCGCCTACAACACAGAGACCGCTACGGATATGATGCCAGGTTCTCCTGCGCAACCACTGGAATACACCATGCCTTCAAAAAGCACTGTTTCCGTTTTCTCTCGTTAGATGCGTGATCCAACAGTACGTTGTTTGACGCATATCTTTGAGGAGGGGCTAAAGTCGAGTTGAGCAACGCCATGGGGCCCAGTGACAAAGGCACTGGACTGCTGGTCAGGAGCACCGCTTAGATGATGCTGATGCTGATGGGGCCATTCCCCTTTGTATCGGGGGATCACAAAGTTCTGGATCAGGCCAGGAGAAACGGGTATAAAAAATGAGGAGTGAGAGAAAATTCTATGCTAAATGTTCAGTCAAATAGTCCGAAGAAGTAAGAAAGAGAGAGAAAGAAGAAATTTAACAGGCTTCTCTGTTGCGCCACCAGTCCTCGAGGCGGCGCTTTGTCGTCTCCACTGCCCTCATGATGACCCTAGTCTCTTCGGGTAGTGACGTCGACTGTAGACCGAGTGCTGTCAAAAGCGCCTCCGTTGGTGTTGTCGCTGTTGTAGTGGGGGCGGGTCGCAGTTCTGGGCACTCGATCACTACATGTTAAATGGTCTCGTCGGCCGCGCCGCACCTGGGGCACCGGGTATCCAAGCCCTCGGTGTATTTCTCTCGTATTGTCCTTGTGCGCAGCACGCCGCTCCGTGCCTCGCAAAGCAGCCCGCTACCTCGTGTGTTGTCGTAGAGGTTTGCTTTAGTGATGGTATGCTTGGCACTGGAGTATACCGCCAGAGATGACTTCGTCTGTGTTTCTCTGAGCCATCTCTCGGTTTCCGCTTCCCGAATCTGGTTTGGCAACGTTTTGATGTCGGTGAAATACAGGGGGCGCTTGTTCCGTGCGGTGTCTGCGGAAGTAAGGAACTCCTTGTAGTTGAAATACCGAAAGCCCTATACCATAGTGCCACCGCCGAGAGGGCTGGGATGGCCTTTGTTGGTCACCAACAGAGCTAATCATTCATGCGCTCTTTTTATGTAGTCTTTCTGAAGAGTTCGCTGAATCACGTTTAAAGACTAAGTGGACATTACATAATTCTTGCAATGCCTACTTGAGCATAGTTTCAAAACACATAGAGCTACAATTTTCACTTCCCTCACCGATAATCGCGCCATATGTATAAGACGCGATGGTCGCAAACGCTACAGCTCAGCACTCGTATTATAAAAGAAGTTAACACGAAGTGGAAGACATAAGCGTGTAAATTATCTTAAGGAGAGCGATCATGAATCATGTAGAGCGACATGCATCCTCAAATATTTGCAGAGTTCAACATTCGCCAAAGACAAAGCTGGTTCATTGTTCACCCTCGTTGTTTTTTTTATATCCATTTCTATCACTGTGTTTGAGTATGCTGGTAATCGTAACGCCTTGTGATCATCGTTTTTCGGACAAATAAGTACCGTGCGCATCTGGACAGTATTTTCTTCCTTTCTTTCTTTCTTTCTTTCTTTGCAAAAACATACAAAAGGGCACTTCGTATGCAAAAACGTATGCAAAAACATACAAAAGGGCACTTCGAATCATAAACACAACGAGCAAATAAATAAATTTGATTGCATAAAACTGAGGCACACCAAATAACTCGGAATCGAAAAGAAAAAGAAATCTAAAAGATTGGCATTTTATTGCTGATTGAACAAGCTGCAATCAATGAAACCGTTTGCTGAACTTAGTGATACAGTATAGAACACTTGCAAAATAATAAAGAAAAGCACATGTATTCTCTGATACAATAAAGAACACAAAACAAAAAATTAAATTATGCAATTCCGATGTCATGCTTGAGCATTAGGGCTTTAAGAAAGTTTTCGGTGTCAGGTTTGTTAAAATTTGCGAGCGTATCTACCCGATTCAGCAGAAAAGGTATCTGGTAGTCGTATGTTGCCAGCCATAGTTTGTTCTAGTTGCCGGTATCCTTCTGACTACTAGGCAAAAAGAATTCTGTGAACTTGGGTTTGTATCTGAAGCTTTATAGAACTCATTGTTGTTAATGTACTCTAAGAGCTTGTTGTTGTACACCTGGTTTCCTTTGATTATTAAATGTTGTGAAAAGAACGGATGCGTTGGGAGAAGATGGTTTGGTTTGGTTTGGTTTGTGGGGTTTAACGTCCGAAAGGGACTCGGGCTATGAGACATATGCCGTAGTGGAGGACTCCAGAAATTTCGACCACCGGGGGTCTTTAACGTGCACTGACATCGCACAGCACACGAGCACCTTGCTTTCGACCTCCATCGAAAAGAGGCCGCCGAGGCCGGGATTCGATCCCGCGTCCTTGGAAACAGTAGTTGAGCACCTTAACCACTGCGCCACCCCGGCGGGGGGCTTGCCATAAAAGTCTGCAAATATTCTCAGCGTTTTCTTGTGCAATAAAATCTTATAATCGTTCTTATAATTTTGGACAGTCGTAGTTCCCCGGACGAGTACGCAGTAAGACAGTCGAGCGTAGATTGGTGTATAATAGAACATTTGTTTTAGCCAAAGTGAAACGAGGTTCTTAATCTTATGCAGACACCCAACAGCTCGACTTAAGTCCTCTGTTAGACGGTTGACATCCGTATTCCCAGATAAGTTATTCTGAAACCACACACCCAAGGGTTTCTTGCGTGGTTATCTGATCTAGCAGCTTATTACGGAAATTGATGGCGATTTTCCAACATAAAGGACTATTTATTGGGCGAAGATTATATCTGCGGTTCTGTTTATGTTTAACCTTAATTTAATAATATCGAGCCAAAAGGATAGTGAGTTATTCACTGTGTTCTGAAGCGAAATGAGCGATCTGCCTGCGAAGGAGAGATTGGTGTCATCTGATTACATAATTGTGGTTGGGGACATTGCCAATGTGCAATGTGGTTGGGGACATTGCCAATGAGTTCAGAATAGCAGGTTTCGGTAAGACAAGCCCTTGTACAGGTGGGAAAGTGGAAGTGTATTTTCCGCTTTTTATGAAATGATTGTTGGGGGTATCAGCAGCTGTTGTGTCACTAAGATTTCCATGTGGCGAGGAAACCTTAATAGTTTCAGCACGAGGACTGCAGAGCGTAAGGTTTCTGACCTCTTGACAAATTTACGTAGGGTTATTGCAAACACAGGTAAATAGCTTTTCATAGTAATCTAACTTGGCTTAAGTTCTTTATTAGGTCGGTTGCGATATTTTTTGAAATCTACAAGCTTACTGACATCATGAGGTTTTAGAAAGGAATAATATAATTTGTGTTTGTGTTTAATCCTGTCTAAGAGTACTGCGTCTATTCATAATTTCTAATTTTGTTTTTGTAATTTATGCTTCTAGAACTCAACGTAAATACTTTATTGTTGCAGTCTTTCACTTTCTCGGCAAATAGAGTGTACGTAATGTTCGAGTTTCATTCATTGAAACCTGATTCTCAATCAGTGTCATCTATCAAACGGCGAAAATCCTTTAGTGCCTTGCTAGGTATGTTGTGACATGAAGGTGAATCTCTTTTAATTATGGCTTTGTGTACGATCGGTATAAAACAATAAATGGGTAGATGATCACTTATGGCAAGTGCTAATACGCCAGAGGAAGCGTGAAACAGATCCACGTTTCTGATACAGACGTCTAATAATGTAGCCCTGTGCTCCGGAAGGCGCGTGGCTAAGGAGACCAGATTAGAACATGCATAGAAATTCACTATATCGCTAAGAGTTCTGGAATTCACATCGCCCATTATTAGATTTACATTCATGTCACCCATAATAACAATCTTAGTCCCGGTGTTACTTAGGTGGTTTAACAAATTACCGGCAAAAGAAAAGAAATTTGTTTTATTTCTGCATGGTGGTCGGTATACCACTGCAACGATAACTGATTTGAGACGCACGGTTACACACTGAACGTGTTGGTTGATAAAAGAAAATTCAGACACTACTTCATGAGATAGATGCTTTCGGACGTAGATAGCGACTCCCCAACCTCGCCCAGAATTTCGTTCAAGGCCATAACACACGTAGTTATCAAGATGCGGTGGGTTATCATTTGCTGTCGACCAAGTTTCCGAAGTAAGCACGAAATTAAACTCAACTACAGTGCTTTCGAATAAATCGAGTACTTTTTCGTGTTTGTTTCTGATGCTGCGCATATTTAGATGCAATATTGAAAAGCACTTATGAAGGTTTGAATATGTGTCGTTAAAGAAATGATAGTCGTAATACCTGCACATGCCATCCCAAGGAATGGTCGCGGTGGCATGCTCAGCCATTACTTGTTTTGTTTGTTCTTTCAGCAGCATGTTTTTTTTATTTTGGCTTTACGCAGTCATGCTGCCAAGGTCATCGGCAGAGAAAATCCGCAGGACTGTAGATGTCTCTTTTTGTCGGGCAAATATTTTGCCTCCATTAGTCCACACAAACTTGCAACTAACATCTTCCTTTTTCTTGGTGGCGTCGGTCGTATCTTGTTATGTGTTCGTTGACAAACACAGGCCGAGTGTCATAAGGGTTCTCATCAAAGCCGAGCATTTTTGTGTCCAGTCGCATTTTTGTTGCCTTTGCAAGTAAGGCGTTCTTTTTACTTCTCCGCACAAAACAGACAATTATGTTCGACTCGTTATGCTTGGAAGTTGGTACTCTGCGGCATATATTAATGTCATTTTCGTCAACCTCTTCTTCAACAAGATGACCGATTTTTTTTAGAACAGTTATTGGATCACCTTCGAGAGGGACACCTTTCACTTCGATGTTATTGGAACGCTGATATTGTTCCAACTCCTCTAGCCTTCGAACGAGTTTAGCATTCTGGCTTTTAAGATCCTTGTTTTGCTGAATGTCTTGAAGTTCCTCTTTCAAGGCTTTGAGATCTCCTAGATCTTGTCTTGCTTCTCTGAGCTCCTCCAACGCTTACCTAATGGCTTTCAGTTCTTCTTTCAGTTCACTGCAGTGGCATTATTCGACGCGTACTGCGACAGCGCAGACATGGAACAAATACTGTTCCATGCAACCAGTGTGTCGGCTTTGAGAATGCCGCAAATGAAGTTCATGCGGGATTGTGAAAAATTAATGTCAAATTGTGAGATCTCCAGCGGCTACCATTGAGCACAGGACATGCATACAAACCCCGTCTTGTTCCCAAACTGTGCGCGTTCAAACTGCTTGAGTCTCTTCCGAGTCGTTTCAGAAAGATTGCTATTAAGTGGGCTTTCATATCTTTCTCAGGTATTCTTTATTATCCTGTTGTAGCCTACAACTGTGTACTGATGAGTATACTTCAGAGACAAAATAAACAACTAATGCGCAAGTAGAAAAGTGCATTCTTTCAGACTGGCATAGAAAAGGAGATGCGAATACTGCAAGCTTTGTTGCTACCATGTCGTACCGTTTTCTCCTGAGGTTTAGTACACGCGAAACTCTAGCCTGAATGGCTTGCTTCTATTGTTACGGTTGTGGTAACAACGATTCTGTACTTCACTGCTAACGACCAGAGTCATTTGAAGCCATCCAAGTACTCTATGCGTATTTCTTGTAAGCCTATGTAATGCACTCCATTTCAGAACTTCTCGACACTCTGCGTTCCGCCTCATTGAGAATTGCACTTTAAGAGCTGTGTTGTCTTTTCTGGGCCCGCGATTAGTCAAAACGACAGTACGCTGAAAAGAGCTTCAGCCTTGTTTCATGCAATGCAGGCGTGATTAGATTAGTCAGTAGTGCAGAATGGTGTAAGTAGCAAAAACATTTCTACAGTGTTCCTAATTCCGAAGTCGTGAGTAGCTCGTTTTCCACGAGGTCGTTGTTTGAGAAGGCTGCAGGAAACGATGCAACCTGAATGGCCGTTCGCTTTGAATCAAACTTCCAGAGCAGATATCTAGAGCATTCTAGAATTCTAGAGCAGATATCGCGAAAACCATTAAGGCAATACAAATTGAAAGGGACTAACCATCCTCGTGGATGTACTGAGGGCAATATATGAAAGTGATAATAATGAATAGGCAGCCTAGTTTTTATAATTGCAATGCAAATTTATAATGACAGGAATTTTTTGTGCAATTATAGAACTACTAGGCCATCCGACGGGAAGACGCCTTGCATCGTAAAAGAAAACCTAGGTGCGTGCGATTGACGCTAGATTGCAAACATATAACTGAATCATCTAATGAAAGGGAATATTTTGTAGGCTATTCGAATTCAATCAAAAATGTAATGAATTTGTCAAGATACTTTTCAAATAACAGGCAAAAGGTAAGAAAAAGGCATGTAGTAGTACATTTCTTCAATGCTGGTTTGAAGCACATGGCTCACACCAGAGCTGCATACCAACCTGACCGGTCATATGCACGGTAGTAAAATTCGAGAACGCTAAGAAGTACAGTGGTGTGACAGAGTTCATGTCACTCCAATGGGACCTCTAATACAATTGGACGATGCCGCAAACCCTAGGCATGATGATTCACCAACCACTGATGCCTATTCAAAGGGGTCGTGGGTATGAGGTGCTTTTTCTCGCTTCATATTTTCAGGCGCTGGTATGTTTGTTAAGAAATGCAGGGAAATAGTTCCCTTGCACGTACATATTGAGGTTCATAGAACTAAGTTACAGAACTTACATTCCGATGGCATTGTGAATATTAGCGAAGCGTCATTTAACTGCTATTTATGTGATTCCTGAAGTTCGCACCATGATGCAGGGCTGCCGCTTCTACTTCAATGCTGATACTAATGTTAATATTATACGATACTTCTAAAGACTAGCAAAACTAACACTAATATTTATTACCTAATCCCACCGGTACCTGCTCAATTCCATAAAGATGCTGTATTATGTCTTTTCAATTCAGAGTAGAACTAGGAAATAGAGATAAGAATTCGATGCGTTTCCGAAAAAGTACAATTTTACTATCTCAAGCAAATTTTATGGAACATATACTGCATGACATAAAACCTTTTTCGAGGTCAACACTAGGCCTACAGCAGACAGGCAAAGCAGAGACTACACTTACATTGCCTGGCCAAAAAATGGCTTTAATTAGCGTTTTTTTCTCTTAGATCACGGCTTAAAATCATGCATACAATCCAATGGCACTTTTTAACATCGATGCACATTAAAAATTTTAAATACGATTCAAGATAGATAGGAATACATAAGATTGAGTACCTCGGGAACGCAGCCTGAGGACAATAATTTGTCAGCTTAAGCCTTCATCCTGTGTATATAGGACATATAAAAACATCTGTACTGTGTAAAAGACCTTAATAATTTTGTCCAGAATTAAAAAAAAATTAACAAGCGCTAATTATTGTTTATATCTGCTTGCGGATTTAAGCGAATTGTACAGATGAGTTCCAAATGATTTGTGATTTTTTTTTTCTCTGAATAAATGCGAATAGTGCTTTGTGGCTATCGGGAATGCACGACGCACTGTGCTTTCTTTGTTTCAGACATATCGACGTCATAGCCTTCCCAAAATGCCAGAGCTCCATAACCGCGCACGTCCTGCCAGATTGAAAAATGAGAACCCTACAAAAACAAATCGTCTTTATAAATTCTGTTTTCCACCTATAAAGCGCTGCTGTGCAAAAATGTCTGCTGTAAATTCGATACTTTTTCGCATTTTATGCTGTGAATTAAATATGCTTAATTTCGGCACACTGTTATTTTTGATGTCTTAAACAACCTACGAAAAAATCGGCAGTAGAAAAATATAAAGTTAGTCGCAAATAATGGCTATTGTTATTGCTAATACACACACACAGGCACACATGACTATATATGTATATAGTCATGGGGTGGTGGTGGTACTGAACGCAACTCATTATTGGACAAGCTTGTGTGTGCAATAAAACATGCCGCAGCACCGGTGCGTCACAAGCTGGAGTCGTGCTCGTTGGTCGTCCAACTATGAAAATATAGATGCTAGCTGCGCTCCTCAGCACTGAGTTCAAACTTGGCGAAGGAACATCAATTTAAAGCCACAAACAATAATATATATATATATATATATATATATATATATATATATATATATATATATATATATATATATATATATATATATATATATATATATATATATATATATATATATATATATATATATATATGTTAAGCCCTTAGCGTCGCGACTGAGAAGTTCTAGTCGGTGCAGTACGCTAGGTACACACGGCTAGCGGGAACGACACAAGTGCCTCAAGACAAAGGTCGAACGGGCGCGAACACTCCTTCTTCCTCTTCCTTCTTTCTTCATCCGTGCTCTGTTTGAGAACCAGTCCGTAACAATATATATATATATATATATATATATATATATATATATATATATATATACATATTTATGGCTCCGCCCCTTTATCTCCCGACACTAATCTCTGGCTCAAGCTCCATCACCCTTTGTCTTTTACTCTCGCCCGATGCGCTATCGCCGTTCCTGCGGGACAAGCAAACATTTACCGTCGAGTTTCGCATAACAATACCTCTACAGAGCAGAACTAACCATACATCGTGTTGCTGTAAACTATAACTCTTATCAATCTCCTCAAAAATTGGCTGTGTTCTGTAAACCTGCCCTGCAAAATCTTCAAACGGTTTTAAGCCATGGCGACCATGAGCAATTTTTAGCGGATGTAGGACATCTGAACGACCAGGCAATAATAAATGGTCATGAAACCATCTAAAAGTAGATACCCTGCAGGCCATAGAGTAGTTGTTGGCAACGATATAGCGGTTGATGTTGCTCACGATACAGCCAAGGTTGTCAAGATGCCATTCACAACAGCCGACGCTGCAAAGCATCTTCGACTACTCGCCCGAAACTTGAGTAGACAAGCATGGTCTAGGCCAGGAGGCTGGACCTGCTCGCGCGACTTTGAACACCCTGTTTGAGCACGAGCGTGGCTGCCTGGCTGCTATACTCCACCGCTCTAACTCTCACCTTCTTATACAAGGTAAAATTCTGGGCCCTGGGACGACACCCTCACCAGAAAGAAAAGCAGTGAAGGCGCTCTTTAAGTTTTTAAAGGGTATAGGGTTGAGTTCTAGGCTTCATGTGTACGCTCTCTACCCCCTTTTACTGCAGATCTCTGAACATGTGCCCATGCGGCCAATGCCATTTGCAATGGGGTGGCTACTCCGCCAACTTATTGCTGCTTACTACTTACGAATACGGGAAATGCGCACGGCCAAGTTAGAGACTACTTAAAAATATCCATATTGCGGTAAAGAACGTTCTCGTTATTCAAAATAAACAGATATCATAGAAGGAAAAAGAAAGTTTGATTCGCAAACGTTTTCCAACTTACGTATTATGCAGATGGTGCGCACAGTATTGTAAAAACCGTCGCCCCGCCAAAAGGCATAACTTCAACGGGCCACTATTTGAACCTTTCGCTGAAGAGAAAAGAAAGCCGTCCTTGGTAAACTATGGGCTACCTTTTACGGTTTGAGTATCAAAAAAAAAAACAACAACAAGAACAGAAGAAAAGCAGATCATAAATAGTGGGCGTGACATCTTTCAATATTTTGAACTGATACTGGCGTTGTGAAAGCCTATTGCAAAGGGTAAAGCACAGGGTAAAATAAAGTAGAAAAATTAAAGCAACCGGAGGTACGCAAGCGGGTCATACGATCTGGAAGGCAGCAAGACTGGCTCTCTTATTTCATTTCATATTTGCATGCGTATCTCCAAGTAGCCGCTCGTGGCTTAAAAGTCAATGAAAACGAAAACTATCTCTCTCATGAATACCCGGGATATTCGTTCCTTACCGCAACGCGGCCGCCTTTACTTGAGAGGATAAACTCTTCCCGTGGTGAATATTAAAATTCTTTTCCTTTCCCCAGCGCCAAACGTAAAATCACCGGTACAGGCTTTGATGAAAGAGGTCGAAGATTAGGATGAAACGGGGAGATCAAGAACGTTGGGGGATGGCTGCTTCCAGTAGAAAGAGTCTGCACTAAGCCCCGCAAGTAGGAAAAGTATTGCAAACTTGTGGGTATACTTGTTTGCGGTTCACTTGCGATAGATCGCTTTACGTAATCCGATTTAGAGAATACTAAAATTTCTGCCCCACTACTCCTCGAATGTTCTGTAAACGGTTTAACGGCCTACTTGACCGAAAATCCTCGCCGGTTAACTGTGCTCCCAATGCATCGGCAATGTAACCAACATTACTAATCTGCGACTTTAAGGCTATAAAGCGTTTGGTATTATAGTTACACGCGGTTAAAAGGTTCGGTAGCAGACGACGCAGCCCTTTAACGGCGTGCTAAGCAACTAAGCATCAAACCGGAAATTGCGTACATTTGAGACACCGCTCCGCTCCGCGGCTCCGCTACCACTGCCGCTACCCGTGCGCGAGCGGCCATTTCGATTTGCTATCTTTGCGTGCTATTTGCTTTTGCACTGCTGCGTCTCGGTAGTCTCGCTGCGAATGCTGACTTGGCTACTGTGGCGTCAATATTATGGAGTCATCCCAACAAAATGCGTCGCTGTTCGTTGCTCCAACACGCACTCGGTTCCGGGGATCAGCCTTCATCGGTTTCCGAAGTCGATAAGCTGCGCAAGTTATAGGTCTTGGCGTTGAAGCGAGACCGATGGGAGCCGACCAAGACAAGCGTTCTTTGTTCGCCGCACTTCAAAGCTGAGGACTTTGTGCATGACGCCGACATCGCCTCAAGTTTGCCGTGCAAGCAACTGAAACGACTTTTGAAGCCCGATGCGTTGCCTTCAGTTTTCGCACACTGCAAACGCAGCGAGAACGTTCGGCCAGCCTTCGAGAAGCGCCGTCGTATGGAAGTGATTATGCTTCTTTACAGTTGATATTAGTGTTGAACCACGCAAGCCTTTATCGTTTTGTATTAATTTTTGTAGATCGTGAATAACGCCTTAGCTGCGTATGCTCCTGCGAGCGTGGGCTCGTCTTCGGCAATCATCGCAGCGCCTGAAAGCAGCCCAGATATCTGTCTCGATATTTGCAGTAACCCTGCAGTGTCAATATGTGATGGTAAGTTGTATGAACTTACTTCGAAAAAGACACTGTAGCTGTATATGTGGCCGCGGCGCGCGAAAGCACTGACGTTTGGTGCTTGACAGAAACCTCGCTAGAACTTTGTTTGTCTGTTTTGATGCTTGATATTTTAAGCAGCTAGGTTTCCGATACTTCCAACGTCTTCACTTGTTCAGTATACCTCTCAGTGAATTGTGTAAGTGTTGCAATTCAGTTAACTTATGTAGCTCAGCAGCTTCAGAGCAGGACTTAGTGTGGCCGTAGTTAGGCTGTGACGACGTTTCTCGTTATCAGTGAAATGCGTGAGCTGAAATATAGTCAAATATATTTGTGTATGCCTCATAAGCAATGAGGTTGAAGGAACTGATCCTGAGTATCCTGAGTTTTTGTGTGCCCAGTAGCATATACAGTATTAATTTCATCAGTGTGTAATCATGCAATGATTTGCATTTTTTTGCTTGTTTTCAGATGGATATGTCAAATCGACACTAATTTCACATGCCCAGCTTGTGGCCACTCAACAACCTCGAGGTGTTCCAAATATATTCAGGTGGACTTACCAAAGGTTACATGCAACAAAGGAACACTGACAGGCAGTCTGCTCAGGCACTGTGGTAATACGTTTGCAGTTTTATGTAGTTTTAATCGGAGCGTGACTTTTTTATTCTTTTTGTTGAAGGTATGCAGACTGAAGAATCTAGCTTAGGGATGGTTGACCAGTGCTCTACGCCTATCACAGACCATGTTCCAGATCGTTATTTGCCTGTGTCGTACCTAGGAGACAGCGATTCCAGCAGTGATGCTTCTGATGAAAGTGACTCTGACAGTATGTCAACGGCTGAGATCGACGCAAACGATGAAAGTTTTGCATTATCAGAAGCTAGCAAGTGAATAGATTGTACGACGAATACCTTTTTTTTTCATTTTCCTTGTTCACTAATACTCACTTTGTTACATTCTTGCAGCACAACTGGGGCTACAACAACTGATGCTGTTGCAGAGACGGAATATATCGTCTTTGAGAGCTGCCTGTTAGAGCTCCTTGGACCCTGCAGGACATGCTTGGCCCAATGCACTACGGAAATCCGGAGGTCTGGGAGCCTGGTGCAAGCTACAGCAAACTGCCCATTTGGGCTTGTGTGGTCATGGGAGAGTCACCCATCTCTACACAGAAAGGCTATTGGAAACATCTTTCTAGCTGGTTTGTGAATACAGCATTTGGGGCAGCATCGTTTGATAGTTTGCTAATATAATACTGTATCTACTGTGTGCATATTAATTTGTAGTGCTCATTTTTAAGTTATAATAAGGAAAATATGAATGGGCACACCCTTGAATTCAACTGGCAGCTTCACTTTCAAGACTGCAAATTATTTAAAGGTATAATGGATCACTCTTGATTGTTTTGATTGGCGTATAATCCTTGTTCATGTACCCTGTGACTGGAATGAGCTGTAATGTACTATTTTTTATGAAAACAGGTACGGTGCAAGCAGTTTGTGTTCCCGAGATCATTGTGTAATATAACAAATATGCAGTACTTAGATTTGGCAACAGTTGTAAAGGCTGGTATAGAGTTACTCTATTCAACTGATTCATTCTGAAATTCATGTATAGACCTGCACCATAATTGCTCACCTGACTTTTTATTTTCATGATCAAAGCTTGGCATTTTATCGGCCACAGTATAGCTTATTATGCCTGTATGCTTACACTTCTTCTGGCAGCGAGAAATATTACACGCCTGAAGCATTGGTTGGTTTTGTACATCCCTATATTATACCATCTTACTATGTTAAGGAGAAAACAGTTGGTTCCGATGATTATGAACATTTCGGGCTTACTGGAATATATTTTCTACTGCAGCTGCATGATGCATTTCAGTCAGTATACTATTGTTGGCTAAATTTGCTCGTGCGTTGCAGCATTTATTTGCACTGATTTGTTCCTGCCAACACACATTTTTTCTTACAATCCTTGCATAGATACTCTCGATAATTTACAGCATGCCTATTGCAAATCATATAATGTCCTTTATTCTCTCTAGGTGCTATATTGTTCACAGGGTCAAATCCAGAAAAAGACACTGCGACTCCTCTCGTGCACTGAAGTTGCAACACCGGGGGAGGACCTATTCTTCAAAATTCAGAAGTGTGTATTGTTCCCCTCTGTGCAAAAGGTAAGGGGAATTCAAATGTGTTCACAATTATTATTTATTTGTAAAGAAAAAGTACAAGGCAACTATATTTTTAAACAGGTGTGGAACGATGCACAGGATGTCCACCTCAGTAAAGCATCAAAGAAGCCGCTGAGTCTGACGGGGGACGGTAGATTTGACTCCACAGGATTCAATGCGAAATCTATGATCTACACACTGAATGATGCCGAACAGGATGTAATTTTACACACGGAGCTTGTGCAGGTTTGTTTCATTTCATACCTTGCAAGATTCAAATGTTTGTTGTAAGCTTCAGTAAAGCATGTTTATGTCATATAGGTGAATGAAGTTGGTAACAGCGTGCGGATGGAAGTGGCTGGCCTAAGCAGGGGCATCAAATTTCTGCTTGTAAAGAACTGTAATATCAGCAGGCTTGTGACCGATAGGCACAGTGCCATTCGTGCCCTTGTCAAAAAAGATTACCCTGATATAAAAAGGCAAGAACATTTCTGTCACCCTTTTCATAACCTGGCACTTAGAAGCAAAATCAATTTTGTCTTGTTGATTGTCATTTCAGGAATTAAAAAGAAGCTCCTTGCAGCCACAGAGCGCCGTGACAGAGAGGTACTCAAAATCTCGGTTAGTGCTGTTGTGAACCACTTGTATTGGTCAGCTGCTTCAAGCGATGGGCACCCAGAGTAAATTGTTCCCAAGTGGATTTCGTTGACCAGACATGTGGTAAATGTACACCAGCACGAGAATGAAGTTTTTCCAGAGTGTGCCCATGGCGACCTCAGTAAAGATGGAAGACTCTGGCTGGTTGACGGTAGCTAATAGAAAACATTGGTATTTTTGACTGATTTTCATTTGAATTTCTTTGCTTTTAAGGATCGGATGCCCACCGCAAGCTGTGCGAAATTGTACAGGCCCCATCACTCCTGAAGGACATAGCACTACTGTCTACAAAGGAGCAGATATTTGGTTGTGAGGCTTTTCACAGCCTAATAAACCAGTTCGCAATCAAGACATACCACTACAGTTATGCTGGAATGCGAGCTAGGTTAGTGATATGCTTTATTCACGGATGCAAGTCATAACACTCTCATATTGTAGTGTAGAAGTGCATATGTCTATAAGATTGTTATTTTTTATCACGTATCATGTAATGCTTTTCTAAAAAATTATTAATGTTGCTTGCAGAGTCCGCATCGCAGGGTTGCATTACAACGAGAACCATGGGCGTCCTCAGGCAGTCCGAGCTGACGACCAAAAGCGGTTTACCAGGCGGTTTCGAAAAGGCCGAAATGCAGAGACTAGCCTTTCATCATTGAAAGTGGAGCCATCTTATGGTAAGTGATCGTTATTACACATAAAGATAATTGTATCTATTTTAAATACAGATCAGCTGAAACAATAACATCCACTTTTAGTCTTTATTAAAAGCATATCCTCTCTCTCTGCTATGCCCACTCATTTCAAAGTTTACTTGGAAGAACAATTTCTGATCACCAATAGCTCGTTAAAGCTCATTGCAAGACAAGCACATCTTTGAGAAGGTTGAGGAAAATAGCTGCTCTGGCCTTCAAAATAAATTGTCTCATAACATAACAGCACCACTAAGCCAAATGATCAATTACCTCACACTATGACTGGTTCCTGGATTTGGTAATTTGTTCAAAACTTCCTGCAATTTATACTAAAAACTGCAACATGGGGCATGCATCACAAGAACACCCTTTTCCAGTTAAAACCAGATATAGAAAGTGAATTCACAATGGTATTACTGAAATTACTTGTTTCTTTTTTTTTAAGTAAAGAGCGCAATGTCTCATTGTTATATAGCTGGGGCAGGATTTCTCTTGGTATTATAGGCATCAATAGAGGTTATTCAGTGCTTGTGTGCATGTTCACAGATCCACAAACCATCTTATGCAGAAACGTTTATTATGAGTGCATTCTCATTTTTTTCCTTTTTTTCAGGCAATGTGCGTTTAACTCGAAAGACATCGAAAACCTAATCTCACCAAAAGTGAACATACAGAAGCCGGTAATAGAGAACAGTACGTAAAAATGTGGATGCATATAACATCTAATTAAACAAAACCTCAGCAAGAGCATTGTTAAACGAAGAGGGCAACGCGATGACAATCTCCTCCGGTAAACTATTCCAATCGCGAACTGTTGTTGGAAAAAACGAACATTTGTACATATTGATTCAGCATTGGTATTCTTGAACCTTTAATTAACTCGGGCAGACGTGTAAGTTGTATCCAGTATATATATGTTTCCGTCCTAAAACTAGTCTCACCTGTGAAGATTTTGTGAAATAATTTTTAGGCGCATATAGTTGCGTCTTTCTTGTAAACGGGACCATCTGAATTAAGTCTTACGTCAGAGGAACTTTAGATAAAGATAGAGTTTGAGATGACAATTCGTGCTGCGCGCTTTTGGACGCGTTCTAATTCGGCAATACATTTTTCTGTTGCGTTCTCCCAAGCGCAGCATCCATATTCTAGGTTTGTGTGCACGTATGAAAAGTAAACTGTCTCTTTTAACATTGCAGGGGCTTGCTTGAAATTACGTTTCAGGAAGTTAGGGACACGGCCAGCTATAGCTACTGTGTAGTCTATATGGTCATTCCCAGAAAAGTCCTTTTTCTTTTGAACGCCTATGTACTTATATTTTTGCATTACAAATGGATTTTCTTCATTTAGAGAGCAGGTCGTATGCAGGATATGGCATTTGTTTGTAAAGTGTGCACATTTGCATTTAATAAATTTCAGTGTTAGATTCCACCCTTCGCACCAGGGAGGTATAATGTCAAGTTCGCTTTGTAATTGGCACCATCCTTTAAATCAATAATGTCGCGGAACAGACAACAATCATCGGCGAACAATCTTAGATTACATGAGACGTGTTCACCTGTATCATTGATAAATATCAGAAAAAGAAGATGCTCCAAGAGAGATCCTTGAGGGACACCTGATAGGACATTTTTATGTGATATCCTCCTTCCGTTAAGCACAACTCATTATTTTCGGTCATGAAGGTATGCCTCAATCCATCGTAAAAGCACAGCAGGAATGATCACTGCAGACAGTTTTATCAATAACAAATTGCGTGCAACAGAATCGAACGCCTTCTGAAAATCTAAAAAAATACAATCAACCTGTTTGCTATTATTAGTCGAGATAGCTATATCATGAGAAAACTCAATTATTTGGGTGTTGCAAGAAAGACCCTTTCTAAAACCGCGCTGTGCTGGGCAGAAAAAAAGTGTTTTCTTGGAGAAGGGTCGTCAGGATGGAATAAATAATGTGCTCTATATCTTGCAAGAAACACTGGGAGGGGTATAGGTTGGTAGTTTCTGGTTTTTGTTTTGTCCCCTCTTTTGTAAACGGGAACTACATTAGCAGTTGTCCAGTCACCTGGTAAGGCATCGAGTTCGAATTATTTGTGAAAAGAACCTTTGAAGAATAGGACAATTGACGCAGCACAGTTTTTCATAACATAATTAAAAATATGATCTGGACCGGGGGCAGAGCTTACGTTCACTTTTATCAGTAACTATATTACTCCCTGCTCCAAAAAACAATCTCACTCATTTGTGTAAAATTGCTCACAGTTTATACGCCACAAGCCAGAGGTTTTAAATGTAAGAATACAGCTTCAAAATAGCTATTAAACTGTTCAGCTTTACCCGTCAAGTCTTCTGCATACTTATTGTCATCTATAGTATCTGGAATAACGTCCTTGGCATCTTGATTGCTTCTGACGTATTTTCATACTTATTTCGTGTTCATTTTGAAATTTTTCACCCACATCACCAAGATGCGTACTGTCTGCCTTGCGAACTCCAGTGGCTATATTTTTATTCAGTGCTTTCGTTAGGCAATGTAGTTCAAGTTTAGGCGACTTGCAGTATCGGCGACACAAATGGCGTTTTCTGTTCATCAATGATTTAATCTTTCAGAACATCCACGGCTTATCGGTTCAATGCTTGGAAGAAATTACGCATGAGGGAACAAATGACTGTGTTAGTGATAAAAGTTTGGTTTTTAGCAGCTGCCACGCAAAATTGACATCAATGCTAATGGCATGTTGTACAGACATCACTTATCATTGCAACTTGTCATCCAGAAACTCAGTTTACGTCCTATAGAGCAAAACTCCAGTCCTCCTTCGGGGACATATTTTCCTGCTTCGCAAATAGGGACGTTAAATTTATTCCGAGGACGTATGCTCCGGGGCCATCTTTTCCGTGGACGTTTTTTCAGTTAAGTGTTTACCGGGTCCCGCTATTTATGACAGAAGAAGAATTCTGGATGGTTGACGACAGTTCGATTATGTCAATTAAAACCTGATTTTATGCGAAATGAGGCTCCCCTCTCTACCCTTGTTCAGCCCTGTTTCATACCGTGTAGGCATATTTCTCTCGTTCTACCCTGAACGTTCTAGTAATAGTGAAACACTTTACTATAATGTTTAAGATTACGATGTTACCAAAAATTTAGTGATGAAATGAGTCGCCAAATTTTGCTTGTGACGTTTGTACTCTGATCCCAAAGATCAATGAGGTTTGCTTTTGAAAAAGTATGGGGCTCGTTCCCATCATTAGCATTCAACTACGAAATATTGTAAGAGATCTTTATAAATATGTGATGATATTTGTTAATACCTCAAATGCATTGCAAAATTTTGTTTAGAAGTTTGTATGGCGCCCTAGAAAATTTAGTCAGAATACCATACAAACCCATTAAGGCTTTTTAAAACAATAGAAATAAGCTGCTCAGATCCAAGAGATCCAGGTCGATGGTTGACGGGGAGGTCATGGCTGGGACAGAGCTGCGCCTCGGATCATCGTCTACCTTTTAACGGGCGCCAATAAATGTTATTTCTCTCTCTTCCTCTCAACAACCTCATATGCTGGAATTCTGTTTTTTCCAGACGATGTCCGTATATGTGAAGAGACATCCCGCTAAGCTTGTGTAACGTCACCTATTTATGGAACCATTATGGCTGCATACCATTATAAAAAGCTTGGCCATGTGTTTGTTAGTACGGTACCATTACGTGCATTATCAGCGTTAAATTAGGTTAAGCATTCGCAGGTTGTCGACTGCGTCAGTGCTTGGAGGCGTAGTTTTCAAGGGACGCCTATGGTAGCAGATACTCAAGATATATTCTTTTATAACCAAAAAGCTTGCTTTTGCCTGGCACCGCTTCATTCTATCTGTGACGATAGCGATCATCTGTGGCTAGAACATTTTGAGCACACGCTCTTCAAGTTATTGAACTGATGCGCGTTGCTAAAAAACAATTTTCAGCTCAGACTAAATAAAGCTGTATTGTAACACACTAAAATTTGCCCACAAGTTTTAAAAAAACTGCGATTAAGAAATGAATAACTGAGTTTCTGAACCTTATACCAACTAAGCCACAGTGCTAACCTAAGCTGAGCACATAGCAGCAGTGAGTGTAATATATCTAAATTGACTTATAACTGTGGCAGTCAGCAGCGTAAGAAAAGGTTAAACAAAGAATAAGCAGCACTTAAATATTGCAAAGAGAATGCTCAAAAAGCTTTAACCATAAGGTCTAATGTCAACATAGCATAGTAACAAGATTCTCAGTTCCTGACATAAGCAAAACGCGAGTATTAACCATAAATTTTTTTTTGTTTCTTTGCCCCCATCCAAATGAAAATTGGCAAATACGTAGTTTCGAGTGTCAGTATTATGCGTAGGAACTTGCAGGGAACAAAATGCGCTTTAACATGGCATTACCGGTTGTGTGAAAATATTTTCTAAACCTAAGTTTGCATTGCACATTACTGATCGAAGTCAACAGGGATCTTTCATGCCTGAACACATTTGAAAGCATAATTACCAACATGGGGAAGATGCTGTTTAATAATTGGTGAAAAATACTATCCTGACCTAAAGTTATTAAACATGTGAACATGTGAGTCATGTAGTGCTGGGCACAGAAGTTTCTAAACTGGCCCCCTGGCTATAGTGCATTAATTGTTTAGAGCTAGCCACCTACAATGAATATTGTAACACATCGAAAGCGTACTAAATAAGCAACTTTTCTGAAGCAGCATTTCAGGAGGAGCATCTCCTCCATGGTTTGCAAAAATTAAAGAGTGCATTGTCACAGTGTTTTTATAATGGTTCCTGATTCTAAAGAGATAATTAAAAAGTGGGTTTGAATTAGAAAGGCTATGACGTTCGCTTTCTGTTTCTTTAGATTTCGTACATTTTTTGCTGCAATCTCTGAATGGAAAGTTTCTGGCATTCACAGGCGCATCCTTGTTTTTCTGGCCCCACTCAATACATATGAAGGTAAACAGGTAATTCCGAATACATTTTTTCAGCTCAATATGCTTGCATATACTTTCTGGCTGAATGAGGTTTAGCTCAAACCCATGAACGTTCCGTCGTCAAATGCAACCGGAATCGTTAGTCTTAAATATGTCGAAGAGATAACCACTAAAGGCGCAGCGATGTACGCCCTTTCTCTCAACCAAACTGTATTTTAGTTATTTTTTTCGTAAGGCATAAAAGTACGTGTCGCTTAAACTCTTGTGTCAGGCCCGGATATAAATTCCACTAAAATAATATACAAACCCGTATTGCTAATAAAAACTGCATTCCCTGGGATTGCTTGGGAAACGGATATTTATTACGTCGGGTGGTTGATGTGTGGATATAGAGTGTATATTGTGGGACAGCACTTGCGCAAAACGTCTGTTCTATTCCAGAACCAGCTGGCACACAGCGCGCGGCGCTCCGAGCAGCAGCCAGCGATGATGATGATGATGATGGATCTATACAGATGAGAGGTGAAAGTTCACGCGTTGCGCTCACAATATATAAATTTCTCAAGTTTTTGGAGCGCTTCTACAAGGATGTTCAAAGTTCCCCATGAGTAAGTTTACTGTTTCTAGAATAGTCAATAATGCAGAATAGGTGGCATTGTTTGAGAGAATGAATATTGTCCTATATATTTTGGTCATCGGTAACCTATGTGTCGTCCACATATTCCACTTAAGATAAAGTTTTTCTACAAAAAGAAGTCCGTGCTCAAAGCAGTTTACATTTATCCCCATGTTAAATGATCAGAACCGAATTCTCCTGTGTGAAATCATTTAGCAGTATTGGCACTATATCCTGACACTGCCGAAAAAATTTTAAATCCAGGACCCATTTCGAAATATTTTAGCTGAATATATATTGTTTTGTTATTGGTTTTATTTTATGCTAGAAATTTTACTTCAATAGAGCATCCAAATGTTACAGAGATTGTGCCAGAACTTTTGCGAGCTCTTTCCCGAGGATTTACTTCTTCCTTGAATCAATTTCTTATTCTACTTCTGTAATCTTAACGGATCGTGCCAACATTGTCGCCTATTCATATAGTTGCTTTTACACCCACTTTATTCTACCCAGTTGATTTATAACTTGTATTGAGGTTACCTTCACGCATTCTCAAATTTAACCAGAGGAAGAAAATTAATTACAGAGTGCTCTCCAGCTATTTGGTTAGTATATTTGGGGTACTATGTCTTAGTCCAACATTCGATAGAGTACATTATAAAGCTAATATTCCTGTGTGGACTCGCCGTATTTATTTACCTATTAAAAATAAACAATTGCTTTCAAGCCTTCCCTTTCTAGATCCAAATCCTCAAACAAAATTGCTAGGGCAAGGCACGTGAAAGACGTTGGACAACCCAACGAATCATTTTTGTTCATTTCCGACAAACACACATGAAAGTGACTTGCCGTTGTTTCCTTTTCTTCGAGTTTTTTGGAGATTGGGTGGAACACAGATCGTTTAAATCCTTCCCCAGCGTTTTCTTGTCACACACAGGTGGCGGCAAACTACGGTTTCAACGTATGCTCGAGACTTTGCAAGGGAGAAAAGCGTCTCTCGGTAAATATTGTTTAGACGCTGTAATTCACTATGCTCGTTCAAGTTTTCGAGAAGACTAACAAAACTTGGGCAGACTTTAATATTGCTGTCAAAATTGGCTTCAGCTCCGCAAGTCCGCTTAGCTCCAGATGTTACAGGCAGCCATATACATCTTGTGCGGTACTGAAAACTGTGGTAGTGCCCTGAATTTTCTTGACTTTTTGAAAGGGAAATCATTATCTTGTGCTGCTTTCCACCGACTGTCCACCCGCGGAGAAAGCAATACATTTTCAATGCTTCGTGGTCCACAATGCTGTGCAATGGTCTACTTATGTTATTCTAATACAGGCTTGAAATTGAATTTCTTTAAATTGTAACTGGAATTGCCTTTAAAAGTACATTTTGTCGGGTTCTGTTTTAACTGACTGATAATTTCCTCTTTCGGTGAGTCATATATGCATTCATTGCTATAAGCAGCAGCAGAGGCAAAAAAACATATATTGAAAAAAAAAAACAACCGTCAATGCCATTTTTAATGCTACGCTTTAAGCAGGTACCCTTAACTCATGATAAGAATACTGTCAAGCCACTGAAACATACTTTATTTTCGCTACATACATGATAGTAATAAATTTTAGTAAGGTGTTTAAAACATCTTAAATATATTTGAGGAAGCCAGTAAAAGATTATGAAATAAAGTAATTGCAGTTACTTCAAAGTGGACACAGGAGATAAGGTTTAACCAGTGAAACGCAGAGCTATCATCAAAGCATCTGTCATGCAGTTTTTTCGTTCAGCACAGAGAAAAGGGCAAGCCATGGATTTTAAACACGAACCTGATAAACGATAGTTCATTATGGGACAAGGGGCTGCTCAGGTGGAGGATTCATTAGTTGGGATCTCTGGACAAACTACGCAGATTTTAACTGAGCTTGTCGGGAGCAGCGCCAGAAAACTACTAATATTGTCAGAGCAATTAATTTCAAATGGTGCCGAAAGCCTATCGCAATTATTACGCGCGAGTTTAAGTCCTATTAACGACTACTGTTGCCAAGGACGCGGGATCGATTCCCGGCCTCGACGGCTGCTTTTCGATGGAGGCGAAAAGCAAGGCGCCCATGTGCTGTGCGATGTCAGCGCACGTTAAAGAACACCAGGTGGTCGAAATTTCCGGAGTCCTCCACTACGGCGTCTCTCATAGCCTGAGTCTGTTTGGGACGTTAAACCCCACAACCCAACCCAACGCAGCTACCCTACCCTAGCACCCCAGCGCTACCTTACGAGTCATAAGGATACAATGAGGAGCATATATCTGTAAATAAGAAATTACCGGCAGGCGACTGGCATTTCGAAGTTAGCTAACGGAGCAGGACCCTCACAGGCTTGTGAATTGGGTGACATTATGAGGCCAAGTGACATTGCATTAGATGCAAACTCAAGCGGGTACTTGGAAATGGGAGGTTTTAGATGGATCCGAAGCTATCGTGAGCCTTGTATCTTGAAAACAAAGGTCAACGCTTGAGACATAGATTCTCTTTTACTGATTTACTACAGGACGCAGTGTTTTAGCGCCTCACAGCAAGCTATCGACATCCAGAATGCCTTTGCGTGATTCAATAAGAATGATAAGCCTCTCCCACGTGCAAACTTAATATATTTTATTTTACAGTACGGGAAACTGCATTCGGCTGCAATGAGCCAATCATGGAAACCAATGGTTTTGAGGCTCATACGTGATTAAAACGTCCGGCTTTATTGCTACCTGCTATTAACACTTTAAGCGCGTCCAAATCATTTCGAAACGTAATATGGAAGTAACAAAAAAGGGTTCAATTATTGCGCACTTCTAGAGGTAGCACATGCCGAATATTTTTATTATGGCTTCAGATCAAACATTAATTTGCAAGGCTGCTGAAACATGCTGTGCCCTAGACTTTTTCTGCGCTAACAGGGTGTCCCAGAGAGCCGTTGAGGTTATTACGGTATCGACTATATCGACGATCGCGTTGGCGGTGTTCAGAAGCCTAATTAGGCTACAAATTTTGCGCTGTCAGCTCCAGCTGGTTGAACACGTGAGGAGAGCGATGTAGTTGGTGGTTGGTTGTGGCGCTTTTGGAAGCTTGCTCACCGCTTACTTACATTGTTGTTAAGGTAAAGCGAAGGAGAGAGCGCACGGGGCGGCCCTCTATGAACGCAAACGTCCACTGTCCTACAAGTGCTTGTAGTGAACCTATAGGTGTAGGGTGCTTAAGAGTTAGCTGTCGCTAAATTAAAGGTTTTGGAGTGAATGCAGCTAAGGTGTGCGTCTCATATTTTGATTGGACTTTGTTGTTGTAGTTGCGACTGCAGGAAGAAGAAAAAAAAAGGGCGATCCTGCTTCTGGCTCTGCAGCTTAGCAAACTCTGCTGCCTCTTGCGGATAGAGAAGAAAATAGAGAAAAAAGAAATAAGGAGAGAGAAAGGCGCGCGTCGCAACAGCCGTCGTCTGCCACCAAAGCGGTGGCTGGTGCAATCATGGCTTAATAGAATCTCCAATGGCCGTCTAGACCCCGCCGCAAACGGCGGAGCCTTGCCATTCCCAGCCCCATAGGACCAGAAGCAGCCTTTATTGTATTCGCGGAAAAGTCGCTTCATAAGGCGCATCAAATTGCTTGTAACAAAATATATTTCCAAGTCACGTCCTTCGAAGTGCCCCTAATTCATCCTTAGTCCCCGCTTGCTGAATCCTCCCAAGCTGTAGGATTCTCGCTAAGCAAGGGAGCCCAGGTGAACACTTTAGAAAAAGCCCTGTTGGCTCTACGAGTTTGGCGGGGCTTCAGCTTCAATTTAGACACTATCGTGTGTCGTACAGCTATCCTTTGCATGAACATGATGATGGAACCATTCAACGCAAAGCGTTTAGAGTCACGTAATATGACGTCACACTTTGGGTGCATACGTGGCTTAGTTGCCGGTTAGTTCCCGAAAGGGATTCGATTAACTTTATTGCTCTTTCGTTTTAAAGCTTGTCCGCTACTTTTCGTTGTACGGAGGACATTTCGACCAACATCGTGATGCATCGCAAAGAGCTCTGAATAATGCCATCTTTTTTTGCGTTGCACTTAGCATAGATATCTTGGTCAAGTTACTGGCTACCTCAAGGTTTACAACCTGTTGTCTATATATAATTTGAATGTTACTTCTTTTCTGGTCTTTCATTTCAGT
This sequence comes from Amblyomma maculatum, assembly GCF_055883805.1. Taxonomy (NCBI): domain Eukaryota; kingdom Metazoa; phylum Arthropoda; class Arachnida; order Ixodida; family Ixodidae; genus Amblyomma; species Amblyomma maculatum. The sequence continues at coordinate 70,607,197 of NC_139353.1, forward strand.
TTTGTCAGCTCAGCTTTAATTGTACAGGGTTCAGCTGGTGTCATACCATTTCTGTTTGCCCAAGTAAAAAGCGGCTAGTGAAGCCAGCATTTCAATCGAAGTTATGTAAACTCACGAGGAGAAATTAATGCTTTCGCTTACACGGCACAATGGCAATTTTAAGGTGGGGCATGATTTTGAAAATAAGTTTCAAAGTTTGGCTGTGGAGCAGTAGTAATGAAAGCTATCACTATAAACCTTGCAAACAGTTATAAAGGTAGACACTACTTGCATTAGCAATAGAGTTGAAAATTAGTTTGAAATTTAAAAAAATTGATATACACCTAAGCTACTGAATATAGTTCCAGGTATGCAAATGCCACTAATTAACATATTTGAGAACTTTTGTTTGCTTGGGCTTCATAGTTCCTTAGAAATGGTACACTAACCTCCCGTAATGATGTTTTGTGAAAAACACCAGTATACTGTTTCAAAACATTTTTATCCTTCAACACTCCTTGGGCTGTAGTCTTTTGTAGTGGCAGCATTGTCCCATTGCCATACTCTTTTTCATTGTTGGTTCGGTTCTTTTTTTCTCGTTTCGCTTCAGGTTTCCGCTTGAAATAACTTTTCGCTCCTGGCTTCTGTCTATAGATGTTAGCGTTGACACACGCAGAGGGTCCGGGGTTGCCCTCAAATATTTCAGCACCCTAGCTTGTGCTAAATTTTCATTATTAAAGCATGCAGTTGTATTATGGAAAGCTATCTCAACTGTTTTAAGACTGATAAATGTGGTTTTAGAACACCTAAGCTTGATTGGTTTAGTGTTTCATCGATATTCTAGGTCCTCCTGTGAAGGCGTCTTCAAAGCCGTGCGAGGTCTGAAAAGTCGCGGTAAATGTGTTTGACAGCGTCTGTCAAAAGAGTACCATCTAAACCGAAGCCGCAGTTTCTGATGAAATAATTCAGAACAATTACTTTCTGCAAGTATACAAAATGACACCACCAGCAACCTTTCCTTTCAACTTCTCAAAGAAAAGGACCAAAATATTTTTGAGACAGCGAATAACCAAGTGTGAGATATGTTCTGAAAGATGACTGCCAAATCTCAAAATCAATTTTTTTAACGAAACAGTCTCAGGCCACTTTTTTTTGCAGTCAATTGCGAGAAGTGAACAGGCTTCTTAAATTTCTTCAAGCTAGAAGGCGCTATTGCTTCAGAAAGGACCGCGGAGCAACCAATTTGAGTCAAAATACTATAACGAGATGAAGCTTATAACAGTGCAGATTTAGAGCACAGGGCACTTAAGCTTAAGTGCTGCAACTATCCGATGTATTCGATTGCTTTGACGACGACATTAGTCCAATTCTAAAAACTTTTCATACGTTCTCGACTAGACTAAGTCACTCTTCAATATAAGGACCATGTTAAATTGCGTGCGTAAGTTGTCTGCTTCATACATTCCTTGGCGTAACTTATCCCTTGTAGAAAAACCCGGAGCGCTAAGCATTCCGATGGCGGTGAATTGAGTTTCATTTTATTTTATTGGTACCTTCTAACATCATATGGTTAAAATGGAAAGAGTCGGAACGAAAATACCACAAAATCTTTGGTTTCAGGGAGAATGAATAAATCAGCAGGAGACAAACGCATTTGGAAAACATCTGAAAAAGCAGGATTCGATTTATAAAAGGAATAATCGCTGGTGCAGCTGTCAATTGTTTTGAAAAGCTAGTAATTACCAGATATAAATGGAGCCCAGAGTTAGACATTAGAAAGAGCAAGAGAAAAAAACTACAGATCCTTGCCTTTCTTGCATTTTTGTTCTTGGGTAAAGGATTTGACTGATAATGTTGGATGATATACACTCCCGCTTAATACATTCTTCCCATTTTATTGCCAAAAGCATTTTGTATTTCGGAACTTTTTTTTAAAATTGATCCGCAGTCTTTGTTCACTACAACTCCCGCAACGAACTTCGATTGCATCATAGGGGCTGTTAGCATGTTTGTTGCCTTTTCCTCCTGCCTGGCACACAAGCTGCCTGCATCAGGAGCATCGAGAAGCGAAGGAAAACGCTTATGGCCCGACGTAGTTTCTCTAATAGGCGTACTTTCGAGTAAGCGTTGCGAACAGTGAGCACGGCTAGTTTCGTTGTTCATCCATGCTCAGCGAGGAGCCAGCAGCACGGCGCAGCAGAAGCGGCACGAAATTAAGTGCTGTCATTTACAGGTTCTTGCATCCGGATACTGCAAATAACGGCGGCTGTGGGAAAAGAACACTCGCTCGGGGCAAACAGAACTTCGTGCCTTGCAATGTTAGACAAACTTCAGTACTACACGAAAATAAAAGATATGGAGTCGTTCGGTTGGGAATGGGACAAGCGTGCACACGGAAGTTTGGCGAGTATTGTACCAAATTGCTTGCATAAGGTTGGAGACTCGGTTTCGAGCTACCGATGTCAAAGCATTCTGCAACCTTTGCACGTCTTTTTAAAACGGGAACTCAACGCACTGGTAAATTTAGTTAGATGGCTTCTCGTTTACGGCAGCTGGAGTCTATAGTCTTATTTTCACGCGTATTTGTGCATTTTTCAGCACATAAGACACAATATATAATGAACCAGAAAGAACATAGTTCCAAATACCTTGAAAAAGAATGTTTTTTATTTTATTAAAGTTTCCAAACGTTCAATGAGTTACTGATTTTTAGATGAAGTAATCATTTAGTGTACAAGACTTTGACACTTTTTTGCCTAAACAGATGTTTCGTTACTCGCACGAAGGAGCCAGCAAACTAAGGAAAAATGCACAGAAAGACTGCCGTCACCAATAACGATCATCATTAGCATCGTCGCCATTCTGACTGCACACTCCCACTCCTAATCAATAGGGTGGTCCTGTTTCCTCTGCTTCCAATATGTTTCCCCAACCAATTTTAACCTTATCCGCCCACATAACTTTCTGCCACCCTCTTCTGCGCTTCTGTTCGCTCGGAAGCCATTCTATCAGCCTAAGCGATCATAGTTAATATTTTCTTCGCTCTGGGTTTGATTTCTGTTAGAATGTATGTCGCGTTTGTTCTCTAACCTTACACACCATTACTTTCCTTGAATGTTACACATTTCATTTTTTGCTGCACATCTTATGCGTGGGCCAAATGTTTATAGATTTTTAATTGCTCCCACGTTTCTGCCCTATGTAGATAAGTACGGGTAGAGTACAGCTATCGTGTGCTTTCTGACTGAGAGGCACTGTTAAGCTGACATTTATGACCTGATAGTACTTCATGAGCGCGCTCCATCTCACTCTGATTCTTCCAGCGATTTCCAACTTGTGATCTGAATATGCTGCCACTCGCTGCCATACATAGACATATTCACTTGCAACATTCACCAGCTCACTATGTGTCGCAGACTGCTGTTAATTGCCCTGGCTTTGAAACGTTATTTTGTCTTCTGAATTTCATCTCGATTTGCCTGTCTTTGTCAATATTTGTGGCTTGCAATAGCTCAACTCAGCTACTCACCAAGACAATGCCGACAGCAAATCTGAGGTTACTGAGGAACTCTCCATTCCCCCTTATTCTTAACTTATCCAAGCCGAGCGCTCTAAATTCCTAGCCTGAGCAAGCGGTGGGCAGCATTACAAAGATCTTGCTTCCTTGCCTAATACCCTTCCTTACCGAAATTCGATTACTTTCTTTATAAAGGAGTATGTTTTCTCTACCCCCCCCCCCCCCCCCAGCCACAAATTACATTTTCCAAAATTTTCGCATGTCACTCATCCACGCACTGATTTCGCAACGCCTTCATGACTGCTGAACTTTAAATGGAGTAAAATGCTTTCTCGTAATCAAGGATTGCTATGTAGGGAGTGTGACTATATGCTGATAATTTTTCTATCACGTACTTGATAATAGTGACACTTGCTGTCGTAGACTAACCTTTACAAAATCTTTCCCAATCTGTTGGATGAAGTCTAAACTTGCACGGACATTAATGACGAAAACTTTATTAAGTACCTTATACTTCATAGCTAGTAACCTGATCAGTCTAAATTTTCTACTCCTTGACATCTGCTTTTCAATGTATAATGATACATTAAGCACCCTTCCTAGACGTCGATGCTTTCCAGGCCGCGAGGCATTCCGTACATAAGGTGATCAGTTTATGTACAAAATATTGTTACGAAGCGGCAAGCCGATGACGACAGGAGACAGAACATGACCGATGACGATGGTAGATGACGTTCAATGAATGTGCGCGGGCCTAGCGCGAGCGCTCCTTCCAGCGCCACTGCCCGCTTCTTCTTCCTTGTCGTCCGTAACATGACCCGGGGCCATCGAGCGATCGTCCCGATCGTGGACGAGGAAGTTTAGCGATGTTAATGATTTTATGGCATGATGATGGGCGTGTCTGGATGCTTGAAGATAAAGAGGAAGAAGGAAGAACAGAACGGATTGCCGGTACGATGTCTGATGCGTGGGTGATCCGCCTCCCTTGGAGCTGTCAACCATCCGTCACCAGAGTCCATGGGACCAATGGCTCGAGGTCACGTCGGGCAGCTTGGGCGGGGGTTGCATGTTCGTGTCCATCGGTTCCTTCGGGTCATTCAGGTCTTTCGGGTCCTTCATCTCGGTTCTGATCGGTATGTCTGTTCTCCTTGTCTTCAGGTCCGGGCTGGGGGCTGGGCGGTGGTAGTTGTTCAGGTCTGGGCTTGAAGGGCTGGGGCGAAGCTGCTCGGCGATGTCACTGGGCCCTCGGTGGTGGTGCCGGCTTGAAGATAGCGTCGATGCTCCAAGGCGAGGATGGGGATGCCGTACGCCGCACCTCCAACCAAATGTTACGAAGCGGCAAGCCGATGACGACAGGAGACAGAACATGACCGATGACGATGGTAGATGACGTTTAATGAATGTGCGCGGGCCTTGCGCGAGCGCTCCTGCCCGCGCCACTGCCCGCTTGTTCTTCCTTGTCGTCCGTAACAATATCTCAACCGTTTTGCAGCAAATCAGCAGTTACCAGAACCTCTGAGCTCTTTTTCTCTTTTCGAAGAATGTGAGGCCTTCTTTAGTTCGCTCGTTATTGGCGGAGTGTTTGAGGTCGCCCGAATATAAGGATTCTTATTATTGTCCTGATTAACTTAGTTGGTCTATAAACCAGTGTAGAGTTCCACGGCTACTTTTAATATTTTATCCGTGCTAGTAATTACACTGCCCTCCTTGTCTCTGGGCACATTTTTCTGATTTTAGTATATGCGTAGTTTTCAATCACCGTCTTTGGGCTACAGCTGATCATAAAATATTTCTGGGTAGTTATTAACTGACAACGACTTGTGTTCTTTTTGTTTATTCCAGCCTTTAACAGAAAGAGTTGAAACTTGTTGCCAACCATCAGCATTAGAGCATATACCTTTTTCTTTTTCCCTGGGCGGTTAACAAAGATTCTGCTGCCAATACTAGGAAAACTGCCTTTTCATAAGAAGCTTTTATCCATTGTTTATAAGCTATTCTCCTGCGATGCACGATTAAATGTCTTTTATGTGATTTTAGTTCATTAGCAAGGACAAGCAATTCCCAGAAAGATGTCTTTTTTCATAGAGGAGTAGAAAGTAGGCACACAGAGCTGAAGGTACCATACGCTTTAAAAGATAGCGTAATGGGCACGTCTTGATTAGTTTGGAACCCTTTATGCTTCTACCAAGGTTTGGGGTTTCGCACTGAGGCGAAACGCGAGGAGGGGGGGGGGGGGTTGATGAGTTTGGAATCAAATACCTTCAGTACACACTAGGTTTAGTGTACAAGACTTTTAGCCATTATCTTCCACGGGAAGCTTCGTTTTATAAGTGGTGTGACATTAGTGCATGTCAGTCCATGTATTTTAGGTAGCGCCCAAAAGAATTAGAAGCATGCTCAAATTCAAGCACATATTCTCAGTTCCTGTAAAAAAATACGTTACATCTTTCCGTTCCTAGCGAAGCACAAAAGAAGTATTTTCCTAATTATTATAAATACCCTTCTACGCTTCCTTTCACCAAACGAGATAATAATTTGATGAATGAATCGGAATATTAATATATTTACGTGACGCTAGCCTCACTGCAATAAAGTCAGACATGAGCATGCAGCTTTAAATTTAAAGTGATGAATCCCTGTGCACGGAGGTGTACTGCTTACAAATATTTGCAGTTCAAACTTCTTAGTAGATAATTTATGCTCGAAAAGAGAGTGTTTTCAGTTCGAACCTAAAAGCTCTATAAACAATTACGCAGTCGTTATGGCCGGACATGGTATTAGGTGCCCATCTGGGAAATTGCACAGACGGATCAATAATTTGTGTAAAAACCATCATAATGATTTCTCCTGTTTGTAGCGTTTATTTTGAATTGTTCCATCATGCGTTTTCAGCAAAGTGCAGTGTTTTGCACTAGAGTTCAGTCTAAATAGGTAATTGTAAATGCATAAGAAGGGGCAAAAGACTAACGAGTTTAGGTTTCATCATCTAGATGGTCCGATTACATGCACTGCGTTCCGCCCGGCGAGATACACTCATCTTGCGGGACTAAAATATACAATTTAAATCGCCGGATGCTACAAAACAATTAGTTTAATTGCCTGCGGCTACCAGAAGTTTCAAACGAAGATTCATCATTCTTCCCGGTGGTTAATGCGGCTGGAAGTGTCAAGCCTCCATCATGCTGCGATTAGGTTAGTTAGAACCATCATTGGGGAAGCCTTCTATACAGTGTTTCCCCTTAGATATACGATCGCAGGCAGCCGCACATGATAAAGAAGCCTCCATGCGTCTGCTGGGTTGAGTTACCAATGAAAACACTTGGGGTTTTGCAATGGGAGGCTAACATGTTTATTATCCGAAGCTCATAAGAATAAATAAAACAACTCTTGTAGCTCCTTTCCAGCTAATAGGCATGCAAAAAATACATTATCGATTTCAAAAGCGCGAGCCCTACATAACCACTCGAGACTAGTGGTATCCAAACAAGGTGGACACACCGGACCGCATTTGCATGCATATTGCATCGAAACCAGGTATTTCAACGTTTCAAGGCCGTGGGAAATTCTGCCCCCCAGGTGACTGCTGGAAAGAGGTTTGGAATTCCTCGATGAGTGGTCCGAAAAGTTTCTGTACTCGGCTTAAATCCGCGTATTAGTGCACGCAGTGTCACTGCTTGCTCAACGTTTGAAACTTTCCTGGTGTGACTATTAAACAGGAACGAGAAAGAAAACTAAGAAACAATGCGCTGTTTCTATGCTTCCAACCCTTTATCACAGGGATTAGCTCTCCTTGTCAACATTATTCATGACTTTGAGCGAGAATTATGCATAAAATATAAGAGCGTGTACTTGCGATTTCCAATGCTAAAGCAGTGTGGTCCAGGGAACAAATTAGTCATATTAGTCACTTTTCGCGTGTGTAAAAATGAATGCTTAGTAGGTATGTAATTATGAAATATTGAAGTCACTGTTTTGCACACATCTAATGGAAATGTGCTAACAAAACGTGTACCTGAAGAATAGGGTAACGAACTAGCTCCCAATTCTGTCTATAGTCTTTTGAAATCTATTAAAACCATACCTATCACACTTCATATTAGTATCATTCCATTACAACGTCAGCTGCATTCAAATATCGCGCAATACCTCTCCACATAAATATATATTCTGCCACGAGCTATTACCGTATTGAGTGCAATATGTAATACCTAATCCAAGCACTTGATATTTTCTGCACCTGCTGCACTTTCGTTATTTTCGAATCCCTGTGTGTCATACTGAAGGGCCACCGATTGCTGTGCTTTCTCATGGCATGCCCTAAGGCCCATTGGTTCTTTGTCTCTCTACTGACAAAATCCTCAATACTTATTTTGCCTGAGCCAGTCCAGTATTGCTCTTTTCATCACGTTTTACTTCAGAATTTTTGTCCACGTTGAACACAGCCACGATAAAGACCCTTTGATGTGTCAATGGGTCTTGCTATTTGAAATAATAGACATACCTTTTTTCTACTAACTAAGAATTTTGCGGAGAGCTGCCCTTTTTGTCGACAGAATTTCAGTGACTGTTATCAAAATAATTTTGTAGTGCAAACGTATTTGGTTTAAAAAAAAAACTAAACCTTTTTGACATTTTAAGAGCGAGTACTTAACTTCCTTGAGGCTCGGTTGCAATCTTTTCAGGGTCTCAATAACACATTTCAGATGTTTATTGAGCATTATAATTGAGGCGAATAATGCCATATCAACGCTTAACTCTAGTGGCAGTAACAGCAATTTCTAGGGCCAATAGCTAAGCAGCGCCTCAATTGCTCACACACTTGTCAGGGATTGTCGCACGCATATCTACCGAGCACATATTCATGAGTAAACGAATATTGAGATTCCTGAGCATTGGATAGGACGCCCTATTTGGCTGCAGCCGTGAAGGTTCATACAATGTGATAAGGACCTAACTAAAAGAAGATGTTACGTGGATGCTGAAAAGCTATTGAATATATCCTGTTGCTTGCGCTCAACTTTAAATGTTTTCTGCTTGCGGTTGAGACGACCACTGTCGCGACGAACAATCGTCAGAGATTTCATGCTAATCAGTTGCGTATTAAGCTCATTTATTTAAAACTTGTGCGCGTGTACAACAGATGAAAACGAAAGGCGGCATAATGTAACGGAAAGCCATGTTGTCCTTGTTTTACTGCAATAATTTTTGTCTTGCTTCTTCAAAGAGCTGCTGCAAGAAAGACTCGGCAGGGCAAGTAAAGGTGCCACGCTGCTCTAGAAGTAATCTGTATTTTTCTATTCCGAAAGCATTATTTCTTCCATTAGGAGAAAATTCGGTGCGTTTGTTTCTGCGCACCAGATAATTTTAAATATAGTAAAATAATAGTTAAATATGGTAAATAGTTAAATATGGTAAAATAATATGCTTTTTTTTCATCAACCTGCATTGTGAAGCAAACAGCAAGCCGAGCATACAAGATACAATGTGTAAGCGCCCGAACAGATACGCCAGCTAGGGTCCCGCAAATTCAAACACACATATATTTCGTTCGAATATGCATCTCGGGCACAGACGACCTTAGCTTGACAGCAGGTGTCGCGACATTGTTATCAAAATTATGCCGTAACCGTTTGTCGCACAGTATTCCGGATGGTGTCTTTCGATATTCATTACATACACTACAATTTTCTTTTCACATCGATACTAGGTCACTATGAAGATTGAAATGAACAAGAAATGTGTCCATATTTTATGCTTTCAAACATTTTTTTTGGCCGAATAAGGCTTCTAATAGCCGAGAGATGCATCTCAGTCTAGGCGCAATACGCAAACGTGCAAATCGAGTACAATACCAACAAAAAAGTTTAGTTTATTCAAAAAAAATATCACTCGGCAGCTACTCCAACTTCAAAATGTGAAGCTTTCGTATTCACAAAATTATTCTATACGATTTTTTCTGAGCACTGAAGACAATGACTTTAAAGCATAATTTATGTTCAGCAGCGATAAAGATTAGTTCATCCTGTCTCGCCATAAACCTGATGTTGAAAAGATGATAGGCCGACAACATTTTTGTTGCATTTAAAGGGCTGTTTTTATTCAAGAAAATGAAACAGTCTCATGAATGAAAGTTTCTGCTTTGTACTTTTACTGGCGAATGTCTGCGCATGGCGATTCATTATACGTTAGTTTGAGGATGAAAGCAAAATAATATTTTGGGTTGTGTAAAAATTGGCCTATGAATCTATTGTTGTTTTGTCGAAACCTTTAAGTGCAAACGTTTCGTGGACGTCCGGCCATTGATGGTCGGATCCGTCCCGTCTGACAAATCCAGACGGGACCGTGAGCTCTAGCACTCCACAAAGACAATTATCTCTTTCACGTTGCTGGTGGCATGTTTGACGCCTTCCACAGGATAACTACCTTTACTCTGCTGTAAACAATAGCATTGGTATTATTAGAAATGCGGTTTTCCTGAAAACTCGTAGGGGACGCTAAAGATCCGCCTTGAAAGGTATGACGCCATAGCGTAGGCCACCACCAGACAATAAACGACCCGTTTCAACCGAGTTGTATGAACGTACGTGCTTGACGTGTAGTAGCATGTCTGCCTTGGTATCCAAGAACACTGAAGGTTGATTCTTATTCCATCTTTCCACCTCAAAAATGCGACACGGGTTGGTAGCTCTACACAACTTTCTTTTGAACTGTGGTCTCCATAAATTGCACAAACAGGCACGAATCAGAGCCTGGCGATGCCAGCTACCAGCTAACGCCTGCCAGAGCCATGCACATGTTGTTTCTTTCACAAACACTGACTCCGGAGTTTCTGAGTATCGAGAGTTTAAGCATTACTGCGATAAAATGTTTGAAAGATCATATTTGACAGTGTCCCTTGATTGCTCGTGTCTACAGTTTACCAAAGTATTTAGGCCGCGCGGCCGGTGCCCAGAGGACGACGTAGGCCCCGTCCGGAGCGCGCGCGCGCGAGCGCGCGTTCTACTGCAGGCGCCGAATAAACGTTTTACCAATCCAACAATCCTAGTACCTCAGCTCGTTACGTATATTTTCGTATATCAAATTCTTGTGAACTGTCTTTAGCTGATACATTAACCAAGAAATATTATTTGTCGTTTCATGCGTTTTATTAACCAGTTCCCTCTCTAATGCTAAAAGCCTTGAAAATCTTTGATACTGGAATTTTTCCTGATGAAATGAAACGATCCAGAGTCTCTGTCATCTACAAAGATGGTGACAGAAACACCCCAACTAACTGTAGACCAATAAGCATTATGTCGTTTTTTTTTTTTCAAAAAGATAAAAAAAAAATTATTCGCTCTTCTGTCAAAGTATTTTACAGTCTAAAATATCTCCTTCAACACATTACTTGGTTTTAGAACAGGAAGAACCACTGAAACAGCGCTCTTGATAATTAAAGAATTTGTTCTGGATAATATTGAAAAAAAAAAATTTTTTTTTTACACTTGGCTTGATTGTTGACTTCGCATTACCATTTGATTGTCTAAACAATAACATCCTCACAAGTAAACTATCCCGATATGGAATTCGTCGAACGCCTCTTGAATTCATAAAATCGTACTTTATGAAAAGAATACAAATGGTTTGTATGGGGGACCACCAATCGAAGTTTCTGCCAGTTAATAAGGGCGTGCTGCAAGAACGCCTGTTAGGAACTATTTTTAGTGGTTTTCTTAATGACAATATTCTCATCAATAGAACTGTAAAATTTGTCATATACGCTGATGACTGTTCCGTACATATGATCGGTTCGGATGCAGACATGCTAGTCAGGCAATGTGAAGATTTTCTTGATAGTTTATCCTCGTGGTAGCAATCAAACGCACTTAAAATGAATCTATCGAAAACAAAAATAATGGTTTTCAGAGCTAAAAATAAGATGTTTCACTCAAATCATGCCACAACCTGTGAAGCACACAAAATTAATATCGTCGAATCGCATAAAATACTTGAAGTCACATTTAGCAGCACGATAAGCTGGGACTTGCATGTTGTTATTATATGTAAAAAAATATCTGCAATAGCTTGGGTGGTCTAGCGCTGTAGTAAATTCCTTCCAACACGCGTCAAGCTGCAAATACACCACGCCTTTTTTGCTTCCCACATCTACTATTGTAATCTTTTCCGGGGCACACCCAATACAAAAAAAGCTTTTTTACAATCGAAAAAAGTATTATACGGTACATCGGGACTCATGAATATCTAGCACATACCGGTTTGCTATTCACAACCGATAATGTCATTCCTGTTCTCTCGTTATATAAATTCCGGATGTTGCGCGCATATTTCTGCTCGAATAATTATATTGTGACTTTTCAATTGCCACTGCTTCATTACGACGCCATGAAATAGTCTTCTATACGCGAAACAATGAAAACAATCACGTTCCTCATTTTCAAGCAAATTATAAGTACCAGTCACTGAAACGCAACTTCCTCTCATTGCTAAACAAGTATGAATTTAATGCTAACCCCAAAACAAACGAGTTACGGCAACTGTTTCTAAATGCGCCATGAAAATGAACTAGGACGGAAATCAAGTAAAAGAAAACGTAATTGCTGGCCTTCTTTTGACTACATTATGCTTTCGCATTTTTTTTTATTTTGATCTTTATTATGTAATTAGGTTGGTAAATACTTATTTATGCATATTTGTTTCATGTCTAATGTTGTACATGTGATGTGTTAATACTGCAAAGAAAATAGTTCGTTAACAGCACTCGAGCAAAACTACTTATATAGTCAACCTACTTTTAAATTCTATGCACTTTTGATTAAATTGTGTTTAATGTGAGTGTATATTATTGTATCCCCTTCATGGATCACTGCCTTGTCGTGGCGGAGGGGCTTGCGAAACTCGATGAAGTCGTGAGCTCTGCTGTGTAGGGCCACCCAAGATAGACAGGTCACGGCAGAGAGTTCTGACAAAATGTGATTCACTGGAGAAGGTAATGGCAACCCACTCCAGTATTTCCTGCCAAGAAAACCCTATGGCCAGTCACAATACCATTAATGATATGGCGCCAGAAGATGAGCCCCCCAGGTTGAAAGGCGTCCCATATGTTACTGGGGATGAACAAAGGGCGATTCCTAGTAGCTCCAGGACGAATGAAGCGGCTGGGCTAAAGCCAAAAGGACGCTCAGTTGTGGATGTGTCGGAAAGCGACCGGAAAGTCCGATGTTGCAAGGAGATGTATCACATAGCAACATGGAATGTAAGATCTATGACGCAAGGTAAACTGGATATTGTCAAGCGAGAAATGGACAGATTGAACATTGATATCTTGGGTATCAGCGAGCTCAAGTGGACCGGAATGGGAGAATTTAACTCCGGCGACCATTATGTCTTTTATTGTGGGCACGAATCCAAGAGAAGGAATGGGGTCGCTCTCATAGTAAACAGAAGAATGGGCAAAGCAGTGCTAGGGTACAACCCCAAAAACGACCGAATGATTTCACTTCGGAACCAAAGTCACCCTTTCAACATAACAGTTATCCAAGTCTATGCACCGACCACTACTGCTGAAGAAGCTGACGTTGAGAGATTTTATGCGGACCTACAATGCCTTTTAGACCGCACCCCATCATCAGACGTCGTTTTTCTCATAGGAGACTGGAATGCTAAGGTAGGGAGTGAAGAAATATCCGGTATAACAGGCAAGTTCGGTCTTGGTGAGCCAAATGAAACTGGGCAGAGGCTAGTAGAGTTTTGTCAAGAAAACAACCTGGCCATAGCGAATACTCATTTTCAACAGCACAAGAGGCGCCTGTACACATGGACTTCGCCGGACGGTCTGTACAGGAATCAGATCGATTATATTATTTGCCGACAGAGATGGAGAAGCGCTATACAAGCAGTAAAAACAAGGCCTGGGGCCGATTGTGGCACCGATCATCAGCTTCTTGTTGCCAAGATTAAGCTTCGATTGAGAAAAACGCAGAAATCTAGAAGGCCTTTCAGGTATAATCTGGATCAAGTTCCTTTAGAATATGCTGTGGAAGTGAGGAATCGATTTCAAGAATTAGATCTAGAAGACAAAGAGCCCGAAGAGATGTGGACTGATGTTCGTGATATAATACAAGAAGTTGCTACTAAGGTAGTTCCAACGCAAAAGAAATGCAATAAACTAAACTGGTTATCTGAAGAGGCTTTGCAAATAGCTGAGGAAAGGAGGATGGCAAAAGTTATGGGGGAAAGAGAAAGATACAAGGTTCTCAATGCGGATTTTCAGAAAATAGCAAGGAGAGATAAGAATGCCTTCCTGAAAATACAGTGCCAAGCAGTTGAGGACAACAGCCAATTAAGGAACACAAGAGCTCTGTATAGACAATCAAAGATATCAAAGGAAGCTTCTGTGCTAAGATGGGTGTGATAAAGGACAAACGAGGCAAGGACCTCACTGAAGCCGCAGAGATAAAGAAGAGGTGGCAGGAATACACAGAAGAACTGTACAAGAAGGACCCGAATGTGCAAACCCAACATAAGACGGTTGTGATCACTGATCTCGAGCCGGGTATCCTGAAGAGTGAAGTTGAGGGGGCCTTAGCCAGCCTTGCTAAGAACAAAGCTAGCGGAATTGATAGCATTCCAGCTGAGTTGCTTCAAAACCTCAACCATGACGCTGTTAACATTCTGCATACATTATGTCAGAAGATTTGGACAACCCTGCAGTGGCCACAGGATTGGAGGAGGTCAGTTTACATCCCCATTCCAAAGAAAGGCAGTGCCAAAGATTGTTCCAACTACCGCACGATCGCGCTTATTTCGCATGCTAGCAAGGTGATGTTGAAAATCATCCAAGGTAGGCTGCAGCAGTATGTGGATCGGGAGCTTCCGGACGTGCAAGCTGGGTTTCGCAAGAGCAGAGGAACTAGAGACCAAGTTGCCAACCTTCGCTGGATCATGGAAAAAGCAAGAGAGTTCCAGAAACCCATCTACTTCTGCTTTATTGATTATGCGAAAGCGTTTGACTGCGTAGATCACAGCAGATTGTGGCAAGCTCTCCAAGAGATGGGAGTTCCAATTCACCTCATCTGTCTCCTCAGGAACCTGTATGAAGGGCAAGAGGCCACAGTCAGAACTGGGCATGGTCTTACTGATTGGTTTCCGATTGAGAAAGGAGTGAGGCAAGGCTGCATACTGTCGCCCTGCCTATTTAACCTATATGCAGAGTGCATCATGAGGAAGGCTGGTCTGGACGAGTCTTCAGCTGGAGTGAAAATTGCCGGAAAACGTATCAACAACCTTAGATATGCGGATGATACCACTTTAATGGCACAAAGTGAAGTGGAACTCAAGAGACTTCTGATGCGCATACAAGAAGAGAGTGAGACGTTTGAACTTAAACTGAACATTAAAAAGACAAAGATCATGGCGTCTTGCCCTATCAAGTCCTGGAGCATCAAGGGACAAGAAGTGGAAGCTATGACAGATTTTCTCTTCTTGGGCTCCAAGATTACCTCGGAAGGAGACTGCAGCCATGAAATTAGGAGACGCCTGCTTCTGGGAAAGAGAGCAATGGTTAGCCTTGACCGCCTAGTAAAGAGCAGAGACATAAGTCTGCCAACCAAGATCCGTATAACTCGTGCTATGGTCTTTCCAGTTGTGATGTATGGATGCGAGAGTTGGACTGTGAAAAAGGCTGACCGCCGAAGAATTGACGCGTTTGAATTCTGGTGCTGGCGAAGACTCTTGAGAGTTCCTTGGACTGCCAGAAGATCAAATCAGTCAATATTGTCGACCATAAACCCTGACTGCTCATTGGAGGGTCAAATTCTAAAGTTAAAGCTCAGCTACTTTGGTCATCTGATGAGAAGAGAAGAGTCGCTGGAGAAAGATTTGATGTTGGGAAAGGTTGAGGGTCGCCGGAGAAGGGGTAGGCAGCGAACGCGATGGTTAGATGGCATCCTCGAGGCACTGCAGATGAAGTTATGTGATGTTAGGAAGATAGTGAGAGACCGGAAAGCGTGGCGTGACATTATCAATAGGGTCACGAAGAGTCGGACACGACTGAACGACTGAACTGAACTGATATTATTGTATAAAATATTACTTCTTTTCTTTGTGGTATTGCAATCATGTATTTGTTACGCTCTACCTTGTTATGGTTTCTTCGGCCTCGTCAAGCTGCCCCGAGCAGCTTTTTGCCCAAGAGCTCCTACCATGTATTTGATGAAATAAACTGAATTCAATTCAATTCCAGCTCTCAAGACTGCTTTTTTTGATAGCACATTTTTTATCAAAGGTCTTGGGTTCAGAAGTTTTGTATTAACAGCCTGGTTCGGGAAAATGCTATGGCAAAGCACTGCGGGCGCTCCCATCAAAATATTCTATATGTTCCCATTTGAGGGTGCTAGGATTGGCTGGTAAATAACATATGAGTAAATTCTAATGCTTCAAATTGAAGACGAGAGCACCACAGTACAAAAGTGAACAGAAAGCGACACTGAAAGTTTGCGAGATGCTTTAATAATTTATGTAATATTTTTGCACCTTCGTAGTGATTGCTCGAGAACACCATGAAGCGCAGCACAGAAGCCAGACGGACAAACTGTCACGTAAATAATACGTAATTGTTACCAGAAATACACGCATGGCATAAAATAGAGATTTATAGATTTTGTTTTATTTACATGGAGGAATGGACTATAGGCACCGGAATAAAAAAGAATTCTAAGGATGCAATATTTATTTCATATTTTTTTTACAGGAGCCACAACATAGCAAGTAATTGCTTCTCTGCACTACTTCTTTCTGCACTCATGCGTCTCACGTCCCTTTTGAGTAAACAGGTGCGTTGTGTGCAAACAAAAACATAATTGTTTTTTAAGAAGTCAATTTCTATCCCAAATACAGGCTTGCTGCACTATATGGGCCAAGAAAAAATAAAGTAGCGTTCAGATGCAATCTTCAGCAAATATTTCATTGTTGCTAATTCTAAAATCTGACTCGACCAATAGCACGCGTGAAGCTTCCTAACATCTGATCAACCAAAGAAAACCCTAAATAAACGACGCTCATTTCAACGCCCTTGCGCTGAGGTGCTGAAAGAGAAGGCAATGTTATGTCTGATGAGATTCCGGGCGAAGCTGGTTTTTTGCTATCGTGAAATCATTTTTAAAAAGTGTTCAGAGCAAACACAATACAATACCTACACGAAAGCGCGTCTTTGAGGCTGATAAAAATTACGTAGTGTAGGAGCACCTAGAACAAAAAATAAACCTACAATTGCTGAAAAATATATAAAAAGAGGTGGAATACTCCACTTTATAAAGAGGATTCCCCTTTATACAAAGTATGATGTGTGTAGCGCTTCAATGCGATAGTATCTAATGCGCTAGGCGTAATGCAGTTTGCGGAGCTGTAGCGTGTATTTACGCCACCTGCTTTCCCTATCCACTTCTACCCCCAAAGCGCGCATATTCACACTTCTCGCGAAATACAAATCGATGACACGGACGACTTCTTTCAGTTACCGCCCCCATGAAATCGTTGTGTTACGTCTTTCTGCCTCTGCCTCAAAAGCTGAATTCAAAGCCCGCGAGCTTCGCAGTTCATTTGCTGAAAGCCAATGACAAGGCTGCCTTCACCGATTCAAGTTCTCTACATATAGATGACCATTATGCGCATAGTGCTAAAAGCTGTAAGCCTTCTGACTGTAGGACCTTTACTTTGTCCTCGGTCGCACTGTTACCTCACTGTAGAGTTATCAAACCATTGCTTTCGTGGCCCTTCTGACGGGGGATGTTCAGTGTCTACAAAGGTAAAAGTGTTCACAAGTGCTTTAATGCACTCACGTAGCTTTGCGTTCAGAAAGTGCGTCGTAAAGCCTTCTCGAAAAAGACCTCAGATATCTCTAGATGGTGCCGGATACTCTGGCAACAACCTCACGAATGCCTCAAAAATATTTTATATTTAGCTTCGAAATGCGAGAGAACATATTGGTGTGCATAACGCAAAAGTGAGATTCGACTGCTTTATATGTGTTTCATAAGGCGAAATGTTCTTACTTTCTACCCTTTTCTTGAAATAAGGTGTACTTGGTTTCAATGTTTTGTTTTAAAGTGAGCGGTCGGTATTGAATTGTTCGCGCATCTGAAAGACATAAATCCGAATAGCTATAAAGGGAACTTCTGTGTTTCCTGTCATAACACTTTTAAACCCTGGTGAAGCTATAGGCACGCCTGACAGCAACTTCACGTAGCTTACAATTCCTAGCAGCAGCTTACCGCTATAACACGGGCCTGAAGTCATAGGTTTATAATGCGGTGCAAAACGTGCTTGCAATTTCCCGATGGGTACAGCTAGCTTCTCCAATTAGGCTCAACAAAGTGATTCAAACAGCTAGAAATGCATATTCGTGTGCCGCTTGCCATTCATACACACGTTGTTAGTCAACGTTACCCCTCCAGCGTATGCTTTGCCTTCTATGCTAATAATATTCCAAATTTTTTGCAAAATAGTCGAAAAATATTTACCCCATTTGTGGCAACGTTTTTGAATAAGCAATTGCTACTAGCTCTACCATGTCATAGGGTTTCGGGACATAACATCCGACCGATAAATCATTCAGTACTACACTATCACACCTTACAAACGACACGTACCAAATGTATGTTTAAAATTTGTAATCTAAAAATGCCTACGACGCCAAGGCTGGTTTTCCAGCCCAAATTAACCTTGTCCAATGGTCCGTTAAACGCTATTTCTCAATTATACTCCACATAAAGCATTCATTGCGCCCTAATTGAAACTCATCATTCTGGTTGCCCAGAAGCGAATCTTTATGCCGGTAGGAAAGACCTGTTTTAAAAGAACATCTCCTCCATGGCAGAGGTGCTTGAACAGAAACATACCTTCCCGCAATATTGACTATACTAAATCATCATAGTAAAAGATGGTTTCTTGCAGGAATAGCGTGCAGTTATGCGTGCGCCCTCTTTTTCTCTGACACGAAAAAAAAAAAGTTATTTCCCTAGTACTCGAGAAACGGTGACAAAAAACTTTGACTGGATGGAAACTTTCTACACATGTGCTGGTGTTTTGTAAATGAATATTTTTTTTTGGTTGCGGTGCTGTTTTTCACAGACCTTGTGTCTCTCAATTGTTCGCTTTAAAATCCGAAAAGGTATGGCATTTTTCTGCCTCTTCAAATATTCATGTTGCCTACTAAATTGGTATCCACGACAAGGCCAGCCATGAATCAAAAAGTACGGTACTCAACATTGCTATTTTTTCTTCATAAATATATGAATGCGAAAGAATTTCACTGGTATTTTCTTCGGCGCGAATTTCCTTACTTCGCAGCAATGCGCTTGAAGCTGTCGTTTCTTCTTCTCGATTTTCCCTGATGTTGGGTTGTGCAAGTTTTGTAGAGCTAGACAACTTAAACAACTCCAATGTTGGTGAAATGAATCTTCGCAAGTGTTTGTCAGTTTCATTCGTTCTTGAAAATGCTTTATTTCTTGAAGCGGCTATCAATAACACCGAAAGCATAACAGACAGCTAAATATGGTAGCCATTGTCTCTAAAATAAGTGTGGATTTGCTTAATAAATCACGAACAAGCAAAGGGTTTAACGGTCAATAAATATCTACCATTGAGGTTATGATGTGACAACATCAAGAACGCCCAGATGCGGCGCCCCTCGCTCATCTTTGTTCGCCTAAACATGCTTGATAATGTACTAAAATTTGGTCTCGTCTATTAAAGGAGCGGATGTTTGTGCAACCAGGAACAAAAAGAAAATGAACTGGATTAGCGCTAATCTGCTTTGCCTTTTTTTTTTCTATGCTCATTCGCTATCATTACCGGTCTCTACTGGCAACAAAGAACCCTGCTACACGCCTACCCATTCGAAGAAAACTACAGAGACTGTGTCAAAAATACGACAAAATATCCTGTAGTTCTGTCCTAACCATCAGATTTTTCTCTAGTTCTGTAGTAATTTTCTGTAATTTTGTAGTTTATCGGTAGTATATTTCTGTTGTCCGCAGTTCTGTAGCACTTTGCTGTTGTAACTACAGAAAGTTTTGATTTACTACAGAATGTTCTGTTGCCACAAGTTTCCCCAATGCTGAATATTTATGGAAATAACGGCACGAAAAGTGATAGACGATTCCCATCCCTCTTTTAGTGGACAGTCTTGTGAATGTACTTAGTAGCAAGGTTCCGCCTCCGGGGACAGAAACGATGCGCTCCACTTTCTTCTTAAACATTTTCTTTCTTATTGAATACGCGAGCGACCACCCACACAAACGTACTCGAGCCCTGCAGTCTATTTGCTTGAAGAAAATAGACTGCACAACATTATTTAAGTCAAAAAACAGCCGCTTCTATGCCACATTGCAAGTTTTAAAATTAAAGATTAACGGCTCGATAGAACCTTCTGAGGTGTGTTAAGAAGGACAAGAATGTGTGCGATGTAAAGAATCGAAACAGCAGCAGCAGCAGAAGAAGTAGAAGACGAGGTACCACCGGCTTCACGCGCCACACGTGCGAGAAAGCGGCCGGCGCGGGGGCCCTACATCTCAGCGCGCGTTAAAAGCCATATGAAACACGCCGACCCAGCCATGGAAGAGGGGAATAAAACCCCTGTTTTAGAAACATACAAGAACCGAGAGGCGAGTCTTCATTGTCCAGGCGCGGATGTCCTAGTGGAGAGTTGAGAACGCTTTTCTTCCAGTCTTTCGGCGCCGCATACGAGGGATATTCGGAAGGCATCGCTTTTTACGCGGAAGGCAATGCGCTCTCCTCTAGAATTTTCTACTGCAGCCGCAACAGTTTTCCTTGACATGTGGAATTATACATATTCATCAAACTGGGAGATGCGTGACTGACAGGATAAGAGAGCGTACAAGGATCGTAAAAATGACTTTTGAAGAAAAAAATGTATAAGGCATTCAGGCCACCCACTGCCTGACATGTAACGTATGTTCCCCTGATCTTGAGGGTACCGTTACTCGAAAAAGAATAAAAACTTGTAAAACGACAAATTGTGGGATCGGAACTGATATGTAATCGGGGGGACGTAAATTTGTACCAATTCCGCATCCATCACCCTCCAGGATGAAGGGCTCACCATTTGCGCATGCGTTGAATATAAAATGCCTTTCACCTAGTGTATACGGTACATGCATCAATATTTTGTAATAAAACTTGTTGGTTTGGTTTAGTTTGTGGGGTTTAATGTTGAAAAGCGACTCAGGTAATGACATACGCCGTAGTGGAGGTATCCGGAGATTTCAACCACATGAAGATCTTTAACGTACTCGCACAGCACACGGGCGCGTTGCTGTATGCTTCCACCGAAGCTGCCGCCGAGCCGGGAAAGTTGTTGAAATTGAGTGCCCTACCTGTCATCTCTTTTAAATCCTCGCCCCTTTGCGCTGCAAGCTTCTCAGTACAGTAATTACGTCTCGTCAGTCTTCCCGACTTCTCTCTTGCATACCGAAAGAGTGTTCTAGTTGAGGTTCTCACTTTTTTTTATATTGAATGTTTGCATCCCAAGACTATCCTATTTTGAATGACCCCGATTACGTTGCGCTCAGATGGCTTCCTTTTTTTTGCCAGGCGATCAATATTAATTTGCCTCAAAAATGAATAAAGAGATGAAAGTAAACGGTCTATATGAGTGCAGTAAGGAATACTTTTAATCCATATTAACTGGTAACTACTTTGCCTTAAAAATTAATAAAGAGATGAAAGTAAACTGTCTACCTGACTGCAGTAAGGAATAATTTTAATTCATAATAATTGTAAAAACAAGGATTTTGTTTCCTGAAAAAGAACCAAATTCACAATAAGGAATAGTTATATTAAAAAAACGAATCAGGATATGTAGGCTTAAAGAAAAAGCTTGAGAATAGCAACTTTACTGCTGCAAAACCAAAAACCCTAAACTATAGGTATAGCCCTCAATTGCTTTCTTTGAATAAAGAACCGCTGTCAAAAATGCTGCCTGGCAATAGTCATATGCAGGAGGCTCTTTGGAATTTGTGATACTGCCGCCTTTTTGGAGAGAAAAACGATATGCAGATTGACGTGAGTCGTAAAAGGCCTGCCGACCTCCTCATAACACATGCAACGAAATTTAGGATAGTGCTAAGGGTAATGGTAACGGCGACGGTGCGAATACAGTGTCTTTGCTCGCAGTGTACTGACTACCTGAGCGTCTTGCGTTTGCTGTGTTCATTCAGCTGGCATTCCTTCTTCAATATTCAATGCCCTCTGGCTTGCCACTTGCTTCGTTGTCAATGGAAGAAGTAGACGGGTAGCGCGTTTACTAGTCCCCCCCCCCCCCCCCCCCTCTGAATATTTGGCTCCCAGAAAATTGCGAGGCCTACAATAATTTGTGTTCAAGGCATGGCTCGGGAGTGCCTTACATTGCGCCATGGTATCTTAGTTTGTCCCCCGTATTTCCCAATCGACAGTTTCTCGCCTGCGCCTCTGGCTGGCGCAACATTAGCCCTTAGAATAAGAGCAACAATTCCGCTGATGTGCAAATAGCCGGGGCTCCCTTCCATTTCGGGAATAAGCACCTCAGGGCAAGGATCTGGAATGCGAGACAGATGGCTATAGGAACTGTGTTAGACAGGCGCTTAGAAAGGCGGGATATTAGTGTCATTAAGCGCGAATATCTTTTCTCACATCATCTTTTTCTTATCAATGACAATGAGAACCAGCACCAGCATGCTCTGACGTTATGTACCTTGCCGCTCCGTTCTACCGTGCCAGTACTGTTCGTATATCTGTTTTCTGCAGGAGACTAGCGACGCATGCATGCCACGGGAGGAGATACATACTTTGATCGTGTTCTGGAAAATCATTCCCTCGCTAATACGTAATTTGAAATCATCACGTGCTTGGGCTACCAGCGTAATCACAACCACTGGAACTGCTATGTATTTACTGGAAAAACGGAGAAATTTCGCCTCGTCAGGATATACATGTATGAAGCCAACATCCACTGCAGAGAAGAAAACATTTCAGAATTGTTTTGGGCTGGTACCAATGCAAATGTATTCATTTTTAGGTGATGCTCCTAATTTTACTGATTAGAAAATTCAAGACAATCAGGATGAAGTTTTATATTAAAATAATCACATACATGAATGGATTTCTGGGCTCAATGTCAGCGATATTGCTTGGCAATTAGCCAGCAACCATTAACATGGCAGCAGACCAAAATGCGACAGATTAGGTAATAACAACAACTGAACTGAGCAGACGTGACGTGTTAAAGCAATATACAGCACATATATCTCAAGGAGCACGCAAACATACCAAGTTACATAAAATAACTTAGCAAATAAAGAGAACCCAGTCACTCTTGACTCCGTGTTCTGCAATGTATGTATACCGCATAGAATTCCTTATTTAGAAATCGGAAAGGTATTTAAGACGTGCCTTTTAATTTTATTAGCACTGTAACTAATATGGCTGTCATGGTGACACTTTATAGGGCGTAAAAACAAAACAAAGTCGTTAAAGCCTGAAACATCCTTTAAGCAAAGGTTATACTTGGGATATTTCCACGAAGCTCTTCAGTCCAGCTGACCGTTAAATGATAACTGTTATCTGCTCGTCCTACTCGTTAGAAGAGACATGAGCACTACTAATTACTCTATATTTATAGCGAGTGAAGCAGTAAGTTGCAAGTACTAGAAACACACGAAACTTTCCGAACCTAAATGTAGACGAAAAAAGATTTAATAAAAATTAGCGCGCTCCAAACAAAGCCTCCTTTGTTCCGAAATATATACAGGGTGTCGAACTTAACTTTAGCTAATGGATAAAAGTCAAACATTTGAGATAGGCCCGAGAAACGGCTTGTATACAGCTGCCAGCCATTTGGCGCGCTACCCGAAATATATATTTTTGCAAATAACTAATTAGTAATTAAGAAAACATTTTGCAATTTATTCATTATTGTCGCCAAACAATAAACGGATCTGCAAAATTTCAGGGATCCTTCAAATATCTTTTTTCCATTTCTTTGAGGTAAAGAAAGCTTGACGTATATCGTTTTCCTATGAGCTAAAGAAAGATCGCGAAATACAAAATATATCCCACGACTGGTGCAATCGTGCGCGGCGATTGTGTTGCTCTCAACCTGGGTTTTAGTCGACCGAAGAAATCAGCTGTGGTCTTGACCTGACGACGCGTTGCAGCGTTAGGCCGATATGTTTGGGATGGTTTCGTCATCCGCTTCAGGCAGTCACAAACGTGAAGGTGCTACTCGCAGTGAGCTCGCTGCGCTAGCTTCAACCACCATCAACATATGAGGCTACCGCCGGGAGTGGGTTTGTACATCATAGACGAAGAAAAACCTAGGAGGGGAGCGCACGCAGCCTCCGGAAGCCAACCTCCGCTGACGTCTCTCCCTTCTCTCTCTTGCGCGAAATGATTCTAGGGAATTAAGCTAACATAGTTGCCATACTCAAAAGCAATAGTGTAGATGGTATTTTTTAGTGACTGTCCAGCGAAAAGCCTACCGGAGTGGACTACCGAAAGTTGGACGTCTCGTCGTAACACATATGTTACTTTGTTTACAAATGTTGCACTGTACTCCATGCCTATAGGCACTGGTGAGAACTGCAGGTAGCTTTTTCTTTCACTGGTTTTTCAGGAAGACTACGGAATCGACATAATGTTACATGCTTGCGCAACTGGCTGCAGTAGTACATGTATTTGAGGTATGTATTTCAAAAATGAAGCAGACTATTTTCGTCTCGAAGAATACTTGCACTACCCTGACAAACGTTTCATTTCATGGAGCGACAGCCCGGGCGACATTTCATTTGGCAGCTTTGTTGTTGGACTAGTTGGTTTGATTCCATGCTTGCGTCACAAGAACAAGAACGACGAAGCTCGAAGGACAAGAACATGAAGGACGACAGGACGAAGCGGACCAGCGCTTCGTCCTTCTTGTTCTTGCGCTTTACCTTTGTGCGCCGAGACAGGCGAGCTTTTCATATGGCGCAGTTGAGGAGACCCAACCAACTTCGCGAAATACGCGTGTGCACTGTGGTGGGGCAGCTCGTATCTGATCGGCTCTTCTAAAAAGACAGAAGTTTAATCCATCGTCTGCTCAGCGCGCACCTCAGGTTTCTACCCTAGGCGTCACACAGGGAAGGCATTCCC
The DNA here is from genome assembly GCF_055883805.1 of Amblyomma maculatum. Lineage (NCBI taxonomy): Eukaryota > Metazoa > Arthropoda > Arachnida > Ixodida > Ixodidae > Amblyomma > Amblyomma maculatum. The sequence continues at coordinate 70,631,876 of NC_139353.1, forward strand.
CAAGGGTGGAGTGTGCGAAACCACAACCGAAACCTACTACCATCTACCGCTTGCTGTGTCACGTGACGGCTCATTTGCCATGAAGCTGTCCGTTATATTTTTTATGACTAGGCTTCACTCCATCCCCGTGGCACTCCCTCCTAGTTCTTTTTTTCTCCATGCTGTAGAGCCACTGCCGCAACTGCTTTCAATCACTCAAACATTGATTAAGAGCCCCACACGTCGCTTTAGTCACGCGATAATTTTTTATTTCGCTGACTTTATTTAGAGCTTTGAAAATGATAAACATGAGGCTTTCTGTATCGGAAATAAGCGGAATAGGGGTTTTAGGAGGTGCTCTCCAACTTTGCAAATCACATTTATTGTCTTAGTAAATAAAAGAATACTTTAATTTATAGCGACTTAATTGCGAAATAATAATTTCCCTGTAAGGCAACAGACGGCTAGAAGCTGTTTACATGTGGTTTCTCTGGCCTGTCTGAAACGGTTTCTTTTTACAACTTGGCTAAATTTAGCTTGGACACCCGGTCAAACTAACAGCTTTTCACACTTTTTATTGGCCCGGAGCTCTTTACATTTGTTGGTGTCTTCGCTTGAGTTGTCAGTCTAAGCAGGCCATGTCTTCTGTACGGCAAGAAGGGAAAGGCTACCTCAGAAAATTATTACAACTGCAAAGGCTGTGCAACAAGATGACTAGTTTCATTTCAATGCTGAAAAAATGATTTCTGAGGACAACATATGAACTTTCAGCCTGCCTAATAATTAAAAGCGGTTTTTTATTGCCACTCTGCTTGCGATTTTGTCCAAACATTCATGGGAAGGAAGGTTCAAAACGAAGGCGCAAAAAATAAAACAGAAAACTATAAACGCAAATTGAGTGTTACCAAACCTTTACCCACATAAAAGTGGTTTCGTTTTGAGGGTTAATGTCCCAAAGAGACTCACGCTATGAGAGGCGCCTGGGTAGTAGGGCTCTGGAAATTGCGACAACCTGGGGTACTTAACATCCAATGACATCGCCATAGCACACAGACGCCTCTCCGGTTCGCTGCAGATGAAACGCAGTCGCCGACGGTCGGGTTCGAACCCCGGTACAGCGGCACAGTAGTCGGACATAATACCCACTGCGCCACCGTAGCGCGTTTTACCTGCATAACATTATAGTAGCTTAGTAACAATAAAAGGGGATATTTTGCAAATATGCGTCAATCATAGCCATCGCAGCTAAGAACTTCACTTATGTCTTCTCACACAGAGCGAAAAAATGCTTAAGAGTTTCACATATCCCAACCCAACACGTGACACGCATATCTTGCAGGGCGAACAGAGTGTACGCCGTATTCATGTTGTCGCGTGATTAGAAAACAGTCCGGGGCACTTTCGAAGTCGCAAGAACTACAATAAATCTAGTTAAATATCTGGGACTTTCATTACACAATGCACACTTCGATAATTCATAGAGAAGCTTTGTTTGGAACAACCTTGGTGTAGTTACGCGGCCAATGCCAGCCGAAGCAAGTGGGCCGACGCTGGAACGAGATGGCTGTGTAACTTACCAAATCATATAACGCAGTTATATTACTCGGATGAAAGATATCCTGTGCTTGCACGGAAAACATCGCCACCTTCCCTTAGCGACAAATAAGCCTGAAATAAAACGCCTTAGTCGTTTTCTGTCGGGAAGAGGGCTGCGAAATATCTGAACACGTTCGTCCAATCTAAAAAAGTAGCGTTATAACAGACGAGATTTTCCGACGCAAACTCCACAATACCTGGGAGCACATACGGTCACAAAACGGCAACAGCAGTTCAGATTGGACGAACGTTGGGCCGGGGAAATTCAGAAAAAAATATGGCGGGTGGAAGCAGGTGACAAACCAAATGAAGAGGCTGTAAAACTGTATGCATCAGAGGCCCTACAAAGGAGGATGATGTGGACACTTTAGGCGGATGCAGATCCGCACCGCCACCTAGTCGCGCAGACCATATTGCGTTGCCTTTTTCGTAGGTGACATATTCGTAAAAGAGCACACAGCTGCTCTCTAGTGCACAAGCAGGTTGGAAGAGACGTTGAGGCTAAGCTGCTAACTAAAATAAAAACGAAGAGAATAAAACAAAATTCTTGTTATTCATGAAGGTCCAGATACATGGAGATAATATTTTTGATATTGCTAGACAAACAAAAGACGGTTTTGAGTTTTTAGGTGTTAGGAGTCTGAAAGTGATTTCCATTGTGCCATTTTCGAAAGCTTTTATATGGCCTGGCTGTCCTTAAATAGCTATTAGCGGTAATGTAGACCAATCAAGGTATATGACTCCAATTACACTCGACTGTCTCATTAACTATTTTAATTGCTCATAGAAACAATTTAGAGCTCAATCATTAAAAACAAAACCATCTACGTTCATGGATTTATCAAACCTCAAGGCGCATTTTATATTAAACTACTAGCATAGCTTGTCTGATTGTATATTCTAACAAATCATTTTTTTCCAATACAGGTGGCTTGTTGGTGTGGGGAACTATTATTCATTAGACGTCTTGTAACAAAATAAAGCAGAACGCTGCATGGTGCAGAGACAGAAACAGTTCACGAGGAAGTATTTTATAAATATCAGGTATCAGATACAGAGGCAACAAAATACGTCAAACCAAAACTAATTTTACAGAACAAGCACGAAAGACATAGCTTAAACACGGCTGATTGGCTGATTCAAGCATGTAAATACTAACACGGCGCAAAAATATTGAATTGCGAAAGGGGTATTTTTTTTTTACTGAAATATGCCTATGCTTAAAGAACAGCGCTAAAATTGACACGAAAACAGTCAATAGACAACAGACGTCATATGATAGAAGGCCGAAACACTAAAAGCAATAAAAACCACGTTGTTAAAGGCTGCAACAAAAACTAAAGTAAGACTGACAAAAGGAACTGTGCGAAGGCAGAACAGCTCATAAAAGCGAATAATGGCGGTGTAAAAACAACACGATTACAGCTCAAGGCTGTAAAAATGCAATAAGGAGCGCACGTGGGGAAAAAAAAAAACAATTGCCGTACCTCTAAGGTGTTAGAGGTCTTTTTCAGACAAACACAAATAAGATGTGCTTCACATTCCTTATCTAGGTGGAGGATTTCAGCTGCCTTAGTAATTTCTTGGACAACCTCTCCTGTTCTCTACGTGCACTTACGCAACGATTGGATTCTAATTCTCTTCAGGTATGCTATTCTTATATCTTATTTTACATTTGTTGCAATGCTTGGAGAGGTACCCAGAAATCGCCATACTACTAATGTTGTTTAGTGCTTTTGAATTCTAATGATGATGCCCCTGCTTATCTGGCATATGTATCTCTTCGCACATCACCCAGGTAAAGAGTTGATGACGTTGGTGGCACAAAGAATGTGCTTTTCAGAATGAGCCTTTTTACACGCACGGGCGACCAGCGGTTTATTTACCTTAGTGAAGAGGGCAGAAACCTTGTTCGGCGCAGAGAGGAAAACACCTTTTTTGCAACTTTTTGAGGCGCGGGTATAATGTATCGAATGTAGCAGATTGCGATATTTCTGCCCCCGCTGCTGAAGGCAGTGCGCGCATCATGTCGTCTTTGCTAGTTGACGCCAGAGCCAGAACAACCTTGATACGTGAAACTCCGCACGACCACTCAGATTCCTAGACTTGAGACTACACTTCACTGACAAGCACGCTTGCTGGTTATACGAGCTCAGGGCTAAGCCTCCTCCATCCCCCCCCCCCCCCCCCCCCCGCACTTTACAAGATGGCACACACATAACTCATGAAGCGGGGAATAGTAAAACTATGCTTTAAAATTCGTTTTAAAAATCCTATTAGGATCTTTTCCTGGTCAGTTTCAGAATCAGGTTCAGCGCTTAAGAACCGCTGGCTCCCCCTCAACTTTCTAGTTTACATCACTGCCCGTGTCTGTCCTTTCTCTGTATAAGTCAAAAGCTTCACTGGGCTAGTCAATTCCGAGTCTCGCGTAAGCTGTGGTCTCAGAATAGCCACAACTGTGCCCGCGCCAGTTGACCTGCGCCGGAGCCGTCTGTTCTCGCATGCGTCGAACCAAGTGACGTCACGGGAGAGGCGCGGGCTGTCGGACCGCCGCTGCCGCTTTCTCCGCTACTGCGCGTATATATAGGAGTGCTTTGAGAGGAAAAGCAGGCAGTCGACATGGAAGACGATGCTGAAGTGGCTGCTTTGAAACTGGCTGAGAAGCATGCGAAACGCAGAGATTAACAAGCTGCTGAAACGCCGGAAGAGCGGGAGGCTCGCCTTGGTAAAGGGCGACAGAAGGAGGCCGAACTTCGCAACGACGCAGAACAGACGTTTCGCAGAAAGGAAGAGCGGAATGAAAGGCTCCGGGAGAAACAAGCGACGGAGACTCCTGAGGAAAAAGAGGAGCGCATAGCGAAACGGCGACGGCGAGAGTCTTAAAAGCGGCTATCAGCCGTGCGTACCACCAGTTTAAGCAGCCAGCAGAGTGACACCGACGATGCTTTTCGTTTCTCATATCCAGGCTTAACCAAGCTAAGCCACCACCACTTTCTTGTGTTGTTCTTAGCACTCTACTTTAAGTATGCGATAGCAACTAGCCCGGCACTTTACTCTTGTAAAACTTAATGTGAAGCGGTCTCCCTTACCATGTCGCAATACCTCACGCTAAAAAGGCGAAAAAAGGCAGAGCTCCTTTGCTAACACTGGTAACGCCTCAGGCTCGCGATAATAGGTTAGAAAAGTTGTTCTTTAGATAGAGAAGAAAACGGGAGTTTTTGAAAATACCTTAATCGCGCTCGAAAATTCGTGATTTAGGGTAATTAGATATTGTTAAATCGTCAAGCTCCACCTACAAATAGTTCTAACGCAAAATTGCAGTAGCTCGATAAAACACGAGATGCGCCGAGTGAAAAGCCAATAATAAAACACGTTTCCTGCAAAATGAGAGAATTCAATTCGCGTTTGATATGAACCGTTGTAAACATAAAAGTATTGTAACCTGTCAGTTACAAAACCTTACGCTCCCACAATTCCACAGAACTGGCTTGTTTAAGTAGCCTGGGAGACGTTTCTGCAAAGGTAAGTAAGTGATAGGCTGACCAATGCTACTTTCACTGAATTTCGACACACAAAATATAAGTAAGTAGAATTAGGATGCACAGCTCTTCTGGCTTTGTGAAAGAGTAATCAACAGATGTTCTTTCTGGTCACATGACACATAAAATGGCAAGATGCTCCCAACCTTCATATTCTAAAATCGCCTAGTGTACTCAACTGCATCTAGCACAGTTAAGAGTTAGGCATTACTAGATGCTCAAAATCTGTTCACTGAAGTCTGTTGTTTCAAACCCATGACAGCTCGGCAAAGCATGTGGCACCACTGTTCCAGAGCGGTTATGCCAAAAGGTAGACTCGCCGCCTTCTTTCTTATTAGTTAAATAGGAACAAGGAAGAAAAGGTAGGAAGGTCAACCAATCCAAATTTTTGTTCCATTCTGAGGATAACAACATGAGGAAATTGGGCACATTTTTTTGCCACTCTCATGATAACTAGTCAGTAAACTCTGAGTATCTCTTACGATTCAAAATTTCATGGTGAACATTCAACATTTTCATGCACCTTTTTCTCAGACCAACCCTCAATGTGTTTGCTACTGAAATTCCGCAAAGCGAATTTCTACTCGAACATTCATCATCATTATCATCAGCCGCACCTTGCTCATGGCACGGCAAGGGCTTCTCTCTTTTTCCTCCAATTATTACGGTCTTGTTCTGGCTGCATGCACTTGACCACTCTGAACGTCTTAACCTCATCCATCTGCATAATTTTCTGCCGCCCCCAAGCTACGCTTTCCTTCCCTTGCAATCCAATTGGTTATTCTTAAGTACCATCAGTTATCCTATCCTTTCTCAAAACTTAAATTCGACAACACAACCCCATTGCCCTTCTCCTACAAGCAACAAGGGGCCCTTGTTCAATACCGAGGTACCGGACCTTCACAGATCTCAGTATAATGCATCGACATAATCGTACAGGTTTACAACAGACTACCGAACAAACTACAGTGCTCATACGTTCAGACTGCACTGCCGCTCAGGGCAGCAACTTGATGTTTGTACAGAGTATAGCAAACAGGATATTAGTTGCACCTACTATGTAGGGCAGGACAGAGCGTTCTAAACAAATTGAAAAGTTCACTATATGCTTCAACCTCTGACATTCTGCCCCAGCCCTCAGGGATGTCCAGAGCGCACAGTCAAAACAGCCAAATTAAAACAAACACTAACCCGCCCTCGGGTGGCGCAGGAGATCCCCCTGTAAAGGGTGCACCATCTTAATAGCAGTAATGCTGCGGGGAAGTTTTCCTGCTCCAACTTTAGCACTCGCTACATGCACTGTACAGCAATGAAAGAACACCCACGGAAGACGGGCCAAATTTGTCCCTTTCGCTGCAACTGTCACCCATCACTGATGCCTATCTTGACTTCCTTCTGTCGCTCTCCTTCTCTACCTATCTTTTGATCTGAGCCCTAGTATAGCTCGTATTGAAGCACGAACCTAAATAAACAAAATATTTTTTTAAGTCGTGTCCCTTCAACCCTTTTTCTGTTAGACTGACATTACTTGCACAATATCCCCTTCCCACTGTGCTTTCTTCTGCTGCCGCGTCCTTAATTATAACTCAGGGTTCTCAGTAGTTTGTTTCTTTTGAGTGGATATTCATTCCACGATGGCGGCATATAATGATCTCAAATTTCCTAGCAATGACTACGCTATCTGAGCTAAGGTACGCAGTAGCAGAATTTGGCTTCTCTCTTTTGGTAGGCACTACGAAGAAAGACGTAATCGAGATGATTTATAATTATCTCTCCACCTATTAATGTTTTGTTTTCTGCTATTTTTCAGGGCTTTTGCGTGCTAGTGGCAGCATCTCTTTTATTCATTGTTTCATAATACGTGCCATCTTGTGAAGGCGCCTTTAGAGAGAATGCCATGCGAGTAATTTAGAAAATACAATTTTCCTTGGCGCTCTAAATTTGTAAGCAATATATATGAGGAACAAAATCATTTCTCGAAAAGAAGGCTTTTTCAGATTAATTCCTGCAAAATAATCTCAGCTATTTGTATCCAGGACGATTACTCGCCGGCTACATTAAAAAGACGGAAGATGTTGTGGCAGAGCACATAATCCGAGAATTTCAAGGTCGTCAAGTATTTTTTTTGTCGTGACAAATTGCAAGTCGAGTGATGCGTTTTTCTGGAACGAGAGGAAACAAGAAAGCCAGTCACTTTCTAAACCCCACAAGCACTTCCCACATGATCCATCCAGGATAAGCATGTTAGGCTTGTAAACCTAAGTTTCCGCACTATTGTAAACAAGAGTAGACTACTTGAAGGTTACAGCCTTCAAGTAGTCTTCATTCTACAGCCCACACAATACCGTCATTACGGAAACTTGGTTGCACAGTGCAATCAGCAGTGATGATCTAGTAACGCCAGCATTCAAAATAAATCATAAAGACAGACCGATCAGAGGCGGTGGTGTAGCTGTAATAACCAAACGGAACATAAAAACTGTTCTTCTTGCAGATGTAAAAGGCGTTGAATGTTTATGTAAAAAAGGGAACTTCCAGATGATAAAATGGTATTTGTTTGCTTGGTGCTTGTTTTCAAGGCTGTCAAAAGATTCGGTGGTTAAAAAAGCGTAGGATTTTGAGCGTGCCGATTATGGTGCAATTTTAGATTACTTAGATTGTTTGCTTGCTGACTTCTCTGATGACGATGCAGCTGTTCTTATGAACAAACTGAAGAAGATATGCCACTTTTGATTAGAGAATTTTGTGCCCGATGAAACAAAGAGAACAGCCAAACATACACCATGGATAAAAGCTATATAATAAATTTAAAACGAAAGAAAAAATACATACGAAAGAAAAGAACAGCACCACATGCTTTCTGCGAAGTTCGTATCACTCTTTCAGGTGCCATTGTAGGTACAAATTCTTTTCATTTATAGCTACTTTCCCTAACTTTATTTCAGAGGATCATCAAAGGTTCCGGAACTTTATGAACGAAAACAAAAGGAGTGTAGAACAAATATCTCACAACAGTGCAGTATTAACTAATCCTAGGATTATAGCAAAAAACATTAACCGAATTCTGCGTGACGCTGATCCTTCATGTTCAACTTGCCCTACGCCATTTCTTAAAGAGACTAATTTGACCTAACATGAAAGGGTATAAAACATGCTTCTTAGACTAAATGTTAAATCTTCTCCGGGACCTGATGGTATACCAGACACATTCCTTCGCCGTTTCGCTGAAAATCTGCGCAAGTCCCTTGTTTTAGTATTTCTAACTTCCATTAGAACTGAATGCATAGCAATGACTGGAAGACTACGTGTGAGGTGGCCGTCCCGAAAAGCTGTGACCCACTTCTTTTGCCTAGCTACCGCCCCATATTTATATTATGTTCTTCTTGAAAATTCATGGAGCATATAGTAGCTAACCTCATTCAAAATTTCTGCAAGATAATAACATATTTAGCATGGCTTCAGAAAAGGGTATTAAAAGGTTACGCAGTTAGTCACCTAATTTACCTTCTTTCTTCCGTCGTGGATGGGGCCGGTAAGGTAGACTTTTTTTTCTTGGATTACAGCAAGGCGTTCGTCCTAGTACCGCATAACGAGGTAATTGAGAAAGTTTAAATGATAGGACTGCCCGATTTTCTTGTCGCCTCGGTATCGATGTATTTAATGCAACGCAAAGTGTATGCAACAATTAACGGAGAAGATTCTTTTGCCCTTCTGGTCACACCTGATGTCCCTCAGGGCAGTGGTTTTGAGCCTCTTCATATTTTTGTCCTATTGTAATGATGTTGTCGATGTGGTTAATGAGCCTGTTCAGATTCGCATGTGCGCAGATGATTTCATTATATATAGGCAGATTCGGTCCGCTGATGATCAGCCAGTAATAAACGTGACCCTTAACAATATCTTCACACGGTGTTGTGGATGGGATATAAAACTGAACTCTGGAAAGACCGTCTCAATTACTGTGAGTTACAAGAAAACTTATTGTAATAAAATGTTATTTTTATTAAGGTCTATTCGCTAAAGTTCACGAACATAAATATCTTGGTGTGACATTAACATCCAACTCAAGCTGGAACACTCACATCTCTTACAATTGCTCGTCTGCATTCCAAAAACTTTGCTTATTGCGCAGTAAGCTACAAGATGCACCCCTATGAGTTAAAACATACTCATATGAAACATTCACGACTAAATTAGACTATGCTTGTATTGTATGAGACCCGTATACTATCACCGCCATAAACGCATTAGGAAGAATTCAAAGGAAAGCTATCCGACACATGTTTTCGCAGTGTAGTGAAACTCTCTGTCTCTGCACTAATGCAATCGAATTAAAAACCTACCCACTAGTCCCTGCGAGCAATTATTCGAATGAAATTTTATATATATTATTTGACCATCAACTTGGAATGAACTGTTTACCTTACCTGATACTATAGAACACCAGACAAACACGACACTCTTACCTCCTTTCTCTGACCCCGTGCTTCGCTAAGACTAGCTCATTTCAACACTCTTTCTTTCAGCAAACCATTAGTGATTGGAACAGCTTGCCAGCTTCCTGCCTACACTTTGGACCTGATAAATGAAAATGTTTAGCTATATCTTTGTCTCTGTCATTATCATTTTCATTTTCTGCTGCTTGATTTCTATTTGGTTTTCATTTTGGTATTGCAGTTCATTTGTAATAATCCGTTTTATTCTATTCCTGCGTGGGTCTCATGGCCTACAGTATGTGATAAATAAATAAAGGAGACTGTCATTACCACATGGTTCGACAAGAGCATCTAATAATAGAAGAATAACACTGTTTATATTTCATTACTAAGAGATATTGCTATTTAACCTAATTTCTGAGAGCTCTTTGAGAGATCTAATACTCTTAAGCAGTTTGATAGAATTCAGTGGCCTCACCCGGCATTGACATGAATGGTAGAACTCTACAGCTGTGGAGCTAGGCTTCATCGGTCTTTACCCTTGTTGCAAAATAGTTGCTTTCGCTACAAAGTTCACGTCTCAGGCAATCATGTTCTTGTCAAAACGCGATGCAGTCAAGTGGAGTGTCAACATCCCGTCCACGCCTTGTTTGTCGGGTAGCGTGAATGAAAAACGTGCTGTAAAGCACCTCTTTCCCGTCGATTGCTGTTCGCCTACACGGATGGAAAAATACCGACGTGTTACAGCACAGGTAATGGTACGCTTTGACGCAAGCTTATATTACGGGGGTAACTGCCCTCTCCACAGTAGCAATAACATTATGTTTAGTATCTTGCACATCTGTGCTCCGTTTCAATAAATATGAAAGTCATTTTTAGTGTACAGGATGCATCGCGATAAGGACATTTTCATTCCGTTTATTTACACTTGGACTTGACATCACACCATAGTATTGAAACGTATTCACTCATGGGGTTGTTTCTCTGGTGAAAGTGATCTGTTAATCAACTAAGCTGTCCGTTCCTCACTATAAGAATAGGCAGAATCGCTAAAACAACTTCGCCCAAAGGACACTTGAAAATAAAGACGGAATTGAACCAAGGGGTATGAGAGTAATCCAACAATCACTCTGCTGGACGGAAGTGTGAATGTCGCAGGACTGAAGGAGCAGCGCTTCATGTTCTAAAGAAAGAATGTGTCAAGCGCATGAGAGAAAAAGAGCATGCTTCAAGCTTTCAAAGGTCCCTATATAATACGTTTCCCACATTGTTATAAAATCAGATATGAAATTATTTGTTTAGTGAGTGAAACTCTCGTTCAATGACGTGTCGTCCTGTTCTCCATGTTATGCTAGTCAGTTAAGAAGCGCCCTTGTGTTTCAACTCCCTTTGCTGATTTCTTCCGTCACGTTAAAGTTCAATCGCATTATAGCATATTAAGGCATTTTAGCCTCCAGGATCACAACTACCTCTGTTTTATGAATCAAAAAAGGGTGAAGGCTATGCTGATGTGAAATCTAAAAGAACGGAAGCATTCAAAAAGGATCATTTGTCCTTGCCCAGTGAGAATAAGCAATTTTTGCTCAATTCTCAACGCCCTAACTTTCGGTGCGCTTAAACTCCAAACGGAGCTCATTTTAGATAAATATTTATTCTAGTTTCTACCTTTGTTTTCTTAGTAAGAAGCGAATGAAATTATTTTAGATAACCTTGAGAGTAAGTGTCAGTATGATTCCTTGTTTTTATTTATATCAAACATCTTCCTGGAACGCATTGATATTATAATTAGGAGAACATTTATGGAAAAGCACTTGTGTATTTTAAAATCACCACCGGATCTCTGCTGTTGTACAGGAGGCATTATAGAGTTACATGACGTAGCGATATAGAAGTTCGTACAAAGGTGAAGATCAGCCGTGTTGAAACCTTTGAGGGAGTCTGATGAGATATACAAAAAAGAAATAAGCATTCACTATGACAACATTAGAGGACCTCTTCGAACACTTCCTCTTCGTGATAAATCTCTCACGACCACGCAAATACGAATTCTGAGGCGCATACAGCTAAATACACTGCTTACTCCTGCCAGATTGCTTCTGTGCCGAATCAGACATTCCCTCGATAGCCCAAATCGTTCCGAATACTACGCAAACTTGGAACATTGCATGTGTTTATGTCCTGCCGCAATTCGATCGCCCCACTTTCCACACCTTCCTCCCCCAACGTGGCGGGCTTGGTTAGCATCTGACCAGCTCAATGATCCGTTCGCTTTGGTGACCCTGGCACAGGACATTCTTGACACTTAGTAATGCGTTGAATAAAGTTATTTCCTCCTCCTCCTATGCGGTCGGGAAAAGCGTTGCCACAGCGGAACAGACCACTTATAACTGAAAAACTTTGGAAGGCTTTAGCGCAGTTGATGTAGTTACGCCAAGCATACTAGGTAAGATGCTTCCGCGAATACATGCAACATTCGTTAGAGCTTGTCCTCAGATGTTTTGCATCAGAAGCGCGTAATTTGGGCCGTAGGAGCCTCGTTTTATGGTTTTTATTAATGCTGCTATTGAATTTGAGTATAAACATACGCGGCAGGCGATTATCCTGCCCTTTTCCACAAGCGAGCACAGTCATCAGGCATCATTATTCGAAGCTAAATGGCTAGGTGCACTCAATTTGATGAAAAATGCAAAAATTATATTCAAAGAGTTATCCATTTTAAATAATTTAAATGGATGTTAATTATATTAAACTGCAAAAGAGTTACTTTTTGAGAAATGATTTTGTGTTCCTGATATACTTTACTTCCAAATTTAGAGCGTCAAGGAAGATTGTATTTTATAAATTACTCGCATGGCATTCTCTCTAAAGACTTATTCACAAGATGGCACGTATTCTGAAGCAATGAATAAAAGAGATGTTGCCACTAGCACGCAACAGTCCTTAAAAAGAATAGAAAACAAAACATGAATAGAGGGAGATATATTATAATTCAGCTTGGTTACGTCTTTCTTCGTAGTGCCTACCAAAATAGAGAAGCGAAATTTTCTACTGTGTGCCCTAGCTCAGATATGCCGCCATCGTGGAGTGAATGTCCAATCAAAGCAAATAAACTGCTAAGAACAATGAGTTATAATTAAGGACGCGGCAGCAGAAAAAAACACAGTGGAAAGGGGATATTGCGCAAGTAATGTCAGTATAACGGAAAACGTGTTGAAATAACGCAACTGAAAAAAATCTTAAATTGTTACTTCAGTAACACTTCTTTTTGAGCGAGTTGGTACATTTTTGGAAAACTTTGAAAGAGCGCAAACATACACGACCACTAAGGACAAGAGACGAGACACAAGCGCCGGTTCCAGGTTTCAGGTTCCTGTTTCACCGGTTCCTGCTTCAGTAAGACCTATACTAGGGCTCAAATCTAAGATAGGTAGAGAACGAGAGCGACAGAAGGAAGTCAAGATTGGCGTCAGTGATGGGTGACAGTGGCAGCGAAAGGGACAAATTTGGCCCGTCTTTCGTGGCCGTTCGTTCATTGTTGTTCACACCTTGAGTCGATAGTGGTCGTCTCAGCTTCTGGATTCTCCCTTCATATCTCCTGTAACAAAAGAAAAGATAACTGGAAGAGTATCGATTCGAAGTGTAAAACAAGCAAACGTAACTGCACAGTAAAAATAAATTAAGACGCGGGCTAGATCTCAAGACCGAAATCAATTAGGAAGCTTTGTTGATTGTATTTACACAGCTTCGACGCCACCAGTAACGTAGTAGAGAAGATAAAATTGCGTTCAATTATGGGACGGAAATGAGTGAAATGTAATATTTGAATTGAAGGTAACGCATGTGAACTTATGCTGAGGGCAGCGCAGATGGCTATGGAACGGAAAATGGTATGTTTAATATTGAGAGACAGGAAGCACCCGGAGTGGTTTACATAAATTATTTGAGTTAGTGTCATTCTAGTTGAAATCAGGGAAAACATGGGCATGTGCAGTGCATGAGTGAGTGATCTAGGTGGAGCAGGAAATCTTCCCCGCAGTCATACTGCTATTGAGGTGGTACACCCTTCACAGGGGGATCTCCTGCTCGACTCAAGTGCGGATTAGCGTGTCGTTTTAATTTGGCCGTTTTGACTGTGCGCTCTGGACATCCCTGAGGGCTTGGGCAGAATGTCAGACGCTGAAGCATATAGTGAACTTTGCAACTGGTTTAAGAAAGCTCTGTCCTGCCCTACATTGTAGATTCAACTGGGATCCTGTTTGCTATACTCTGTACAAACATTATAGTTACTGCGCTGAGCGGCAGTGCAGTCTGAACGAATGAGCACTGTAGTTTGTCCGGTAGTCTATTGTAAACCTGTACGGTTATGTCGATGCATTATACTGATATCTGGGAAGGTCCGGTAGCACGGTATTAAGCAAGGGTCCCTTGTTGCTTGTAGGAGAACGGCAATGGGATTGTGTTGTCGAATTTGAGTTATGAGGAAGTATAGGCCAACTGATGGTATTTAGGAGTAACCAATTGGATTGCAAGGGAAGGAAAGCGTAGTTTTTGAGCGGCAGAAATTTATGAGGTGGATTAGGTTGAGAAGATAGCAGGAGTCAAGTGGTTGCAGCCCGAACAGGATCGAAATAATTGGAGGAAAATGAGAGAAGCCTTACCCGTACAATGAGCATGGTCCGGCTGATGATAATGATGATGAATGAGTAGAAATTCGCTTGCGGAAATTCAGTAGCAGACACATTGAGGGTTGGTCTGCGAAAAAGGTGCATGAAAATGTTTAAAGTTCACTTCAAAATTTTGAGTCGTACGAGATACTCAGAGTTTCTCTGATATGTTTATTGACTAGTTATCAAGAGAGTGACAATAAAATGTTCTCAATTTTCTCATATTGTTATCCTCACAAAGGGCCAAACATTTGGATTGGTTGACCTTCCTACCATTTCCTCCTTGATTTAACTAATGAAAAATAAGGTTGCGACCTTACCTTTTCGCATAACAACTCTGGAACAGTAGTTCCACATGTTTTGCCGAGCTGTCTTGGATTTGAAACAACAGACTTCAGTGGATAGATTTCGATCATCTATAATGTTCATTATTCTACGGCTCTAGATTCGGTTGAGAACTCTAGGCGATGTTAGAATATGAAGGTTGGGAGCATTTTGCCCCTGTTCATTACTTTTTGCCAATACCAGAAGAGCTGTGCATCCTGATTCTATTTACGTATATTTTTTGTGTCGAGATCCACTGAATGTAGCATTGGTCAGCTTATCATTTGCTTATCTTTGCAGATATTTCTCCCGGGCTACTTAAACAATAAAGCTCTAGGAATTCCGGGAGCGTAAGATTTTTTAGCTGAGAGGTTACAATATTTCTATGTTTACAACGGTTCATATTAAACGTGAATTAAATTGTCCCATTTTTTAGAAAACGTATTTCATAACGGGGGAACTTTTCACTCGGCGCATCTCACGTCTCATCGAGCTACTGCAATTTTTCTTTAGACCTATTTTTAGAAAAAGCCTGACGATTTAAAATTGTCTAATTACACAAAATCGCTCATTTTGGAGCATGATTACTGTCTTTTCAAAAAATCACGTTTGGGCGTTGCCAGAGTTAGCAAAGGAGCTCAATGTTATTTCGCCTGTTTAGCGTGAGGTATTGCGACATGGTAAGGGGGACCACTTCACATTAAGTTTTACAAGAGTAAAGTGCCGGGATAGTTGTTATCGCCTACTTAAAGTAGAGTGCTAAGAGTAACACAAAAAATTGGCGGTGGCTCCGCTTGGTTAAGCCTGGATATCGGAAGTGAAAAGCGTCGTCGGTGTCACCGTGCTGACTGCTTAAACTGGTGGTACCCACGGCTGATAGCCACTTTTGAGACTCTCGCCGTCGCCGTTTCGCTATGCGCTCCTCTTTTTCCTCAGGGGTCTCCGTCACTCATTTCTCCCGAAGCCTTTCATTCCGCTCTTCCTTTCTGCGCAGCGTTGGTCTGCATCCTCGCGAAGTTCAGCCTCCCTCTCTCGCCGTTTCTCAAGGCGAGCCTCCCGCTCTTCCAGCGTTTCAGCAGCTCGTTGAGCCCTGCGTTTCGCGTTCCTCTCAGCCAATTTCAATGCCGCCACTTCAGCATCGTCTTCCATGTCGACTGCCTGCGTTTCCTCTCAAAGCGCTCCTATATATTCGCAGTAGCGGAGAAAGCGGTAGAGGTGGCTCCGACAGCCCGCGCCTCTCCCGTGACGTCACTCGGTTCGATGCATGCGCAGAGCGCACGGCACCGATGAAGGTCAACCGGCGCGCGCGCAGCTCAATTTATTATAAGACCACGGCATACCTGAAACTCTGAATTGACTAGCCTAATGAAGCTTTTCGCTTCAAAACATACAGAGAAAGAACTTACACGGGCATTGATGGAAACTAGAAAGTTGAGGGGGCAGCCAGCGGTTGTTAAGCACTGAAGCGGATTTTGAAACTGACATGAAAAACCTCCTAATGGAATTTTTAAAACACATTTTAAAGCATATTTTTACTATTCTCCGCTTCATGAGTTATGTGTGTGCAGTCTTGTAAATTCCAGGGGGGGGGGGGGGAAGACTTGCATCCGAGTTCATATGACCAGCAGGCTTACTTTTCAGAGAAGTGCGGTCTCAAATTTAGGCATCTGAGTGAGTGGTTGTGCGGAGTTTCACGCAATAGGGTTGTTCTGGCTCTGGCGTTAAAAAGCAAAGACTACATGATGCGCACACTGCCTTCAGCATTGGGGGTACAATTATCGCAACGCACTATATTCATTAGATTATGCCGCCGCCTCAAAATATTTGCAAAAATGGCGTTGTCCTCTCTGCGCCGAACAAGGTTTCCGCCCTCTTCACATAGGATAATAAACCGCTGGTCACCCGTGCGTGTAAGAAGGCTCATTCTGTGAAGCACGTTGCTTGTACTACAAACGTCCTCACCTCTTTACCTGGGTGATGTGGGAGGAGATAAATTTGCCAAATAAGCAGGGGCATCAACATCAAAATTCAAAAGCACAAACCAACGTTAGTTGTATTGCAAATTCCGGGTACCTCTCCAAGCGTTGCAATAGATGTAAAAGAAGATATACGAACAGGAATCCTGAAGATAATTAGAATCCAATCGTTGCGTAGGTGCAGGTAGATGACGGGACAGGTTGTCTAAGGAAATTACTGAGGCAGCTGAGATCCACAGCGCAGATAAGGAATATAAATTTGTCTGAAAAAGAACACCTTAGAGGTACGGCAATTGTTTTGTTTCTCCCAGGTGCGTTCCTTCCTAGGTAGCACAGAATGTGGGCCCCAGTAGGTCTGAAGTAGGCAAGTGGGGCTGGGGCAACCATTATAAAACCTGCATCGGTCCCCGATGGGGCTAAAGTGGGCAAGCCCCATTTGGGCTTGCCCCTGCTACTCCCGCATGGGTCCCATAGCGGCGTTTCTTGGGCTAATGCAGAGCACATTCCTGCATCCAGACCACAAGGGCCCATGCCGGATATTTGAGGGCAATCCAACCTAAATGTTGGCTTTTTATTGGAAAGCCCTCATAGATCCGAAGTGAGGCCGCCCCCATTAAATCTTTGTGGGACCAACATCGGCCGTAGTGGGGCAAGAAAACGGACATATCCACATGCTGCCCCAATCGGCCTCTTGTAGGTTACTTGAGGGCAGGTGAAATATGAATAAGGGCTCAATTTGGGCAAGCCCTCGTGAAGCCCAAATGATGCAGCCTTAGCTAAACCGCTTTAGGTCCCACATAGGCTGTAATGGGGCCGGAAGGCGGGCGTGCCCGCATGTTACCAAAATCGGTCCTTTGTGGGGACTTCGAAGGCCCGTGCAACAGCAGGTGGGCTCTAGGTTCAAAAACAACATCCAGCCCAATTGGGGCTGCCCACATAAAACTGCTTTATATCCCACATGGGTCGTAATGGGGCTGGAAGGCGGGAGGGCCCGCATGATACCAAAATTGGTCCCTTGTGGGGAATTTGAAGGCACGTGCAACAGCACGTGGGCTTTAGGTTCAAAACCAACACACAGCCCAATTGGGGCTGCCCACAAAAAACCGCTATAGGTCCCACATCGGTCGTAATGGGGCTAGAAGGCGTGCGTGCAATTGCGTAATCATTGTTTCCGACCTTTATTTTCATTAGATGTTGCCCTAAATCACTATTATAGATTATTTGTATAAAAGTTGTCATCATGTTTAGTCGATTAAAATTTACATGGCTTTAGTTCTCGCGCTCATGCAAATTACGGTACAAATACTAAAACAAACTGATTGCTAACTGTTGCCTCTTATGTGGTTGCTTTGGACAGCCTGCAACACAGCACAATATTACTGTTCAGAATACACATCTCCATAGCCTGAACAAGATGTAGTACATGAAGTCATTTCGGCTATATGAATGTTATGAATTATTGTAAAATTTAATATTGTGGCTGTTTAGAAAGTGCAGACATGTATAAAATAATTACTTAATTATTTGCATAAATATTGATTGGGAAAACTTGGACTAGGGCTTTCCATCAATTTCCTACGTCGGACCCCTATGAGAATAACATGGGCAAGCCCAAGTGCGGCTAGCGCTATAGAACCCGCATTGGTCCTATGTCATTATCTGAGGGGCTAACTGAAATAAAAAAAAAAATGTTCCTCCAAAGCGGCTGCCCAAATAGGTCCAAAGTAGGACCATCGCGGGGAGTTGGCGTGATGTGCCCTTTTAACAATGCCGGAAAAATGTGGAAAGCCCCGCAAGGGCTGCCTGCATCGGCCCCTAGTGGGGCCCATTGGGGCTTTGTCGACAGCCCCCTTCGGGCCTACGGCGGTCCCCCTTGCAGCACCCACATTGAGCCCACCGGGGTTGTCCTGCATTGCCTACATCGGGCCCACCGGGGCCCACCCTCCATAGCCCACATTGTGCTACCTGGGTTCTTGCGTTTTTACAGCCTTAAGCCGTAATCTTGTTGTTTTTTCACCGCTTACTTACTTTAGTTTTCGTTGCAGCCTTTCACAACGTGATTTTTTTGCTTTTAGTCTTTCGACATTCTATCGTAGGACGTTTTTCTCTATTGACTGCTTTCGTGTCACTTTTAGCGCAGTGCTTTAAGCATAGATATATTTCAGTCAAAAGATATAGCCTTTCCGCACTTTAATATTTCGGCGGCGTGTCACTATTTCTATGCTTGAATAAGCCGTGTTTAAGATATATCTTTCGTGCTTGTTCTGTACAATTAGTTTTGGTTTGACGTATTTTACCTCGGAAGGAGACTGCAGCCATGAAATTAGGAGACGCCTGCTTCTGGGAAAGAGAGCAATGGTTAGCCTTGACCACCTAGTAAAGAGCAGAGACATTAGTCTGCCAACCAAGATCCGTATAACTCGTGCTATGGTCTTTCCAGTTGTGATGTATGGATGCGAGAGTTGGACTGTGAAAAAGGCTGACCGCCGAAGAATTGACGGGTTTGAATTGTGGTGCTGGCGAAGACTCTTGAGAGTTCCTTGGACTGCCAGAAGATTAAATCAGTCGATATTGTCGACCAGAAACCCTGACTGCTCATTGGAGGGTCAAATTCTAAAGTTAAAACTCAGCTACTTTGGTCATCTGATGAGAAGAGAGGAGTCGCTGGAGAAAGATTTGATGTTGGGAAAGGTTGACGGTCGCCGGAGAAGGGGTAGGCAGCGAACGCGATGGTTAGATGGCATCCTCGAGGCACTGCAGATGAAGGTATGTGATGTTAGGAAGATAGTGAGAGACCGGAAAGCGTGGCGTGAAATGGTCCATAGGGTCACGAAGAGTAGGACACGGCTGATCGACTGAACTGAACTGAACTGATTTTGTCGCCTCTGTATCGGATACCTGATATCTATAAGCTACTTTATTAGATACTTCAGTTTCTGGCTCTACACCATGCAGCGTTCCGCTTTGTTTTGTTACGAGACGTCTAATTATATTTCCCTACACCGACAAGCTACCTGAATTAGAAAAAAATGATTTGTTTGAATATACAATAAGACAAGCTATGCTAGTAGTTTAGTATTAAGTGCGCCTTGAGGTTGAATAAATTCCTGAGCGTAGATGGCTCTTGTTTTCAATGACTGAGCTGTATATTTTTTCACTGAGCAACTTATATAATTAATAAGACAGTCCAGTGTAATTGAAGTCATATGCCTTAATTGATCTACACTACCGCTACTAGCTATTTAAGAACAGCCACGCCATATAAAAGCTTTCAAAACTGGCACAATTGAAATTACCTTCTGACTGCTAACAACTGAAAACTCAATAATGTCTTTTGTTTGTCTAGCAATATCAAAAATATTATCTCCACGTATCTGGAAATTCATGAATGTAACATGAATTTTATTTTATTCTCATAGTGCCCCTCCGGGGTGATGCAGTGGTAAGACGCCCGACTACTGTCCGGAATGCCCGGGTTCGAAGCGGACCTTGGCAGCTACGTTTCGATGGAAGCGAAACGAAGAGGCGTCCGTGTGCTGTGCGATGTCAGCGCACGTTAACGATCTCTAGCTGTTTGAAATTTCCGGAGTCGTCTACTACGGCGTCTCTCATAGCCTCAGTCGCTTTGGGACGTTAAACCCCACAAACCACAAACCAAATCATTGTATTCTCTTAGTTTTCATTTTAGCTAGCAGCTTAGCCTCAACGTCTCTTCCAACCTGCTTGTGCATTAGAGAGCAGCTGTGCGCCCGTTTACGAATATGTCGCCTGCGAAAAAGGCAACGCAATATGGTCTGCGCGACCAGGTGGCGGTGCGGATCTGCATCCGCCTAAAGTATCCGCATCATCCTCTTTTGCGGGGCCACTGATGCATACGGTTTTACAGCTTATTCATTTCGTTTGTCACCTCCTTCCACCCGCCACATTTTTGCTGACGTTGTCCGGCACAACGTTCATCCAACCTGAACTGCTGTTGCTGTTTCATGACCGTATTTGCTCCCAGGTATTGTAGAGTTCGCGTCGAAAAATCTCGACTGTCAATACGCTACGTTATAAAATGGACGAGTGTCTACAGCCTCTTAGTAGGCACGTGTTCAGATATTTCGCAGCGCTTTTCCCAACATAAAGCGACTAAGGCGTTTTATGTTAGGCTTATTTGTCGCTAAGGGAAGGTGCCGATGCTTTCCGTGCGAGCACAGGTTATCTTTCATGTAAGCAATATAACTGCGGTATAGGATTTGGTAAGTTACACAGCCATCTCGTTCCAGCGTCAGCCTACTTGCTTCGGCTGGCATTGGCCGCGTAACTGTGTCAAGATTGTTACAAACAAAGCTTCTGTGTGAATTATCGGAGTGTTCATTGTGTAACGTAAGTCCCAGATATTGTACCTAGATTTAATGTAGTTCTTGCGACTTCGAAAGTGCCACGGACTGTTTTCTAATCTTGCGACAACATGAATACGGCATCCACTCTGTTCGCCCTGCTAGATATGCGTGTCACGTGTTGGGTTGGGATATGTGAAACTCTTGAGCGCGTTTTCGCTCTATATGAGGAGACATAAGTGAAGTCTTTAGCTGCGATGGCTATGATTGACGCATATTTGCAAATCACCTCATTTTGTTACTCAGCTACTATATCGTTATGCAGGTATGACCAGCTACGGTGGCGCAGTGGGTATTATGTAAGACTACTGCTGTACCGCAGTACCGGGGTTGGAACCCCACCATCGGCAACTGCGTTTCACCTCCAGCGAAACGAAGAGGAGTCTATGTGCTATGCGATGTCATTGGATGTTAAATAATCCCAGGTTGTCGCAATTTCCAGAGCCCTACTAACATGGCGCCTCTCATAACCTGAGTCGCTTCGGGACGTTAAAACTCAAAACCGAACCAGTTTTATGTAGGTAAAGGTTTATTTACACACAGCTTTCGTTTATAGTTTCCTTTTATGTATTTTGCGCCTTCGTTTTGAACCTTCCTCTCCGTAAACATATGTGCAAAATCGTAAGCAGGGTGGCAAGAAAAAAACCGCTTTTAATTAATAGGCAGGCTGAAAGTTCATGTGTTATCCTCACACTTTTTCAGCATTGAAGTGTAACTGCTTATCTAGTTGCACAGCCTTTGAAGTAATCGTAATTTTTTGAGGTATTCTTCTGCCGCACAGAAGACATGACATGCTTAGATGGACAACTCTTGCAAAGACAAAAGAAACAGTAAATTGCTCTGAACGTATAAAAAGCGTGAAAAGCTATTAGTTTGACCGAGCGTCCAAAATAAATTTAGCGAAGTTGTAAAAGGAAAACGTTTCAGACATTGGCCGCGAATCCAGTATATAGGCACAGAACAGGGATACTTTTTTTTTTACAGAGCTGGTGAATGGATTGTATAATTTTTATTGTGCCTCGAAGAGCCTTAAGCTGCTTAGGGGCGGCTAGGGAGTCAGTGTAAATGTGAACAGTATAAAATGTGGGTTCGAGTGGGAGGGTACAAATTGCATTGTGTGTCACGTGAAGCTCCAATGTATCCTCGCCATACGTTGTGCGAGAGTCAATGGGAGATACTATACACAGCGGTAACTCCCTACAGAGCTTTGATTGATGCATCGATCAATATTTTGCACCCTGGTGGCAAATGCGCGGCTGATATCGGCTGCGAAGCAGTGGTGGTGGAAAACATTATATTTGGGAGCCTTAAGGGAATACATGCTAATGATGGGTCGGCTTTTGGCTGCGTGTTGTGGCCGGAAGCAGGTGCTTCCCAGCGACACCCAAAGCCCAGTCTGTCAGCCGCTTTTGAACGGCCGGGTCAGAGCTGGACACCGCAGCCTCCCATCGCTCGAGGTCGGAGAGTTGCCAAGTGGCTGGAGGGTGGAATTCCGAGCATTTGATCATAATATGCTCAAAATCAGCTTTAGGTGCCCCACACAGGGTGCACTGCGGCGAGAACAGCCCTGGATGGATCAAAGATAAGAAAGCAAGGGATGGGAATGTACGGGACTGAAGCTGGCGCCACGTCACCTTTTGTAGCTTAGTCATAGATTTATAAGGAGGAGGGTAGATGGTTCGTTGATCACGGTAATGGAGAGAGATTTCGTGATAGGATACCATGCGCTCGCGAGCATCTCCCCAGGCAGTGGCAGTCCCGGAGCAATTGTTTGTGAGTTGACAGTACGACCAAGGAGGAAGAGTGTGCAAGCGTTGGAGCTGAGGCGACATTTTCCGTGCTCTGCTTGTCTCACGCTGGCCGATGAGTTCAGCTAATGTATTAAGTTGAGCACACTCTTGCAGAACGACTATGGGTGTAAGAGGAGGGAGATAGGTTATGGCGTGCATAGCCTCACGATTGGTAGCTTCAATGGAGCCCCATTGACGACGGGTGAGGCGGTGAAATTGTGCCCGGTACACTATCCCCGGCTGAAGGATGGAGCGCACGAGCTGACGAGCAGTATCAGAACGCGCTCCACCTGAGCGCAAAGCTGTGATATGAATCAGACCAAGTGTAGCGGGAGCCGATTTACCGGTAGCGTTTAGCCAAGACGTTCCAGTTCGAGATATATGACGAAGACCTAGCACACAAACACTTTCTACTTGATGAATATGAGAATTCTCCCCCATAAAAGTGAAAGGGGCTGCTTTCCCTATGCTAGATTTGTTTCCGATGCGAATAAAACATGATTATTACACAATATGGACCGACCTAAAGCGTGGAGTCGAGATGTTAAAACATCTAGCGCGTGCTGGAGCGCCGACTGTTGTACGGACGCATCTGGAAGACAAGAACACAATGTCACGTCTACGGCATGCGCAAGAGCGCGAACAGAAGGCATGTGTTCTAGGGCGCGACAAGAGGAATACAAGCCACGTTAAATAATCTGGGGGCGTGACGGAGTCCTGGGGCACCCCCGGTTGGAGGTAAAGTGACCAAAAGGCTTCCCATGGATACGGATACTCAAGGTTTTGTTTGTTAAAAAGGAGTAAATTGAGAGAAGAAAGCGATTCGGCAGACCGAGATCATGGAGGGTACCAAGGATGGCAGGGTGAAGGACGTTGTCATATGCCTTTGCGATGTCTGTAGCGATCACAGTACGAACCACATGACTCTGGGGCGAATGGTTAAGTACATCACCAGAGAAAACTGCAATGCCATCTTCTGTTCCAATTTGGGGAGGGAACCCGATTTGAGATTCTGGATAACAAGCATTTCATTTCAACCACCAGGACAAGTGAGCTGTTAGAATGCGTTCGTAAAGCTTGCAGATAGATATAAGGAAAATATGGGCGGAGGACCGTTCGAGAAAATTGCAATTGTCCTGATTGTGGTGTTGGCACAAGAATAGATTTTCCACTTTCCCGGAATAACTCCAGAATGCCACACTTCATTGAATGCTACAAGCAGACTCTGTAAAGCCGACCCTTCTACATTGCGAAATTGGCATACCTATTAGGTATGCCATCGTGTCCGGGGGCAGTGTTTGCCTTGAGGCGGTCTATGGCGGCCAGCAGTGAAATCTGTAGTAATGTTATCAGGGAGCTCAAAAACTGATAACACCGGAGGAGGAGAAGTAGGAATACAATCATGGTTTGAGAAAACTGGTAGGCTGCTTGTTGTGAAAGTGAAGTTTCATCCACATACAGGGACAATCGAATTGCTTTCTTTGTAGTACGTTGCTCGAAAAGTGTTTTCCATACCGTGAAACACCCGTCAATGAGGCCGATTGCCCTGTGTACAGGAGAGGCGTTCACGCAATGCAGCCGAGCGTTCCTTGCTAAGCCGCTTTCGTTTCGACAGTGCTCATTCATCTAGACTGCACTGCCGCTCAGCGCAGCAACTATAAGGGTTTAAAGAGTATAGCAAACAGGATTATAGTTGGACCTACTATGTAGGGCAGGACAGAACTTTCTTAAACCAGTTGCAATGTTCACTATATGCTTCAGCGTCTGACAGTATGCTCAAGCCCTAAGGGAGGTCCAGAGCGCCGTCAAAACGGCCAAATTAAAACGACACACTAATCCGCACTTGGGTCGCGCAGGATATCCCCTGTTAAGGGTGCACCACCTCAATAGAAGTAATGCTGCGGGGAAGTTTCCCTGCTCCACCTAGATAACACTACATGCACTGCTTATGTCCATGTCTTCTCCTTTCTTTAGACTAGAATGACACTAACACCAGTTATTTATGTAACCCACTCCGGGCGCTTCCTGTCTGTCAACAATAAACATACCATTTTCCGTTCCTTAGCCATCTGCGCTCTCCTCAGCATAAGTTAACATGCGTGATTCAAATAAATATCCATTTCACTCATTTTCGTCCCGTAATTGAACGTAATTTTATCTTCCCTTCTACGTTACTGGTGGCGTCGGAGCTGTGTATATGCAGTCAACAAAGTTTCCCAATTGAATTGGGTTTTGCGATCTATTCCCCCGTCTTATTTTATTTTTTACTGTCCAGTGACTATTGCTCGTTTTGCACTTCGCATCGATCCTCTTCAAATTTTCCTTTCTTTTGTTACAGGAGATATGAAGGGAGAATCCAGAAGCTGAGAAAACAGCTATCGAGTCAAGCTGTGAACAACAATGAAAGAACGGCCACGGAAGAAGGGAAAAATTTGTCCCTTTTGCTGCCACTGTCACCCATAACTGACGCCTATTTTGACTTCCTTCTGTCGCCCTCCTTCTCTACCTATTTTAGATTTGAGCCCTAGTATAGGTTGTATTAAAGCACGAACCTAAAGAAACAAAAAAAAGGTTTTTTAAGTCGCGTCCATTCAACACTTTTTCTGTTAGACTGACATTACTTGCACAATATCCCCTTTTCACGGCGCTTTTTTCTGGTGCCGCGTACTTAATTATAACTCATTGTTCTTAGTAGTTTATCTGCTTGAGTGGATAATCACTCTACGATGGCGGCATATAATGATCACAAATTTCCTAACAGTGACTACGCTATCTTAGCTAAGGCACGCAGTAGCAGAATTTTGCTTCTCTATTTTGGTAGGCACTACGAAGATGGAATCGAGTTGATTTCTAATATATCTCCCTCTATTCATGTTTTGTTTTCTGCTCTTTTTCAGTGCTTTCGCGTGCTAGTGGCAACATTTCTTTTATTCATTGTTTCAAAATACGTGCCATCTTGTGAAGGCGTCTTTGGAAAGAATGCCATGTGAGTAATTTAGAAATGACAATTTTCCTTGAGGCTGTAAATGTGGAAGTAAAATATATAAGGAACACAAAATCATTTCTCAAAAAGTAAGGCTTTTTCAGAATAATACATTAGACATCCATTTAAATGAGTTACGGTGGATTACTCTTTGAATATAATGTTTGCATTTTTCATCGAACTGAGTGCACCTGAGCCCCTTAGCTTCGAATAATGATGCCTGATGACTGTGCTCGCTTGTGGAAACGGGCATAAGATTAATATATATTTGCTACAAAACTCGCTATAATGCCCAGTGCAGACTTCGAATAGCCTGCCGCGGATGTTTACACTCAAATTTAATTGCAGCATTAATATAAGCCATTATTATACAGCTGCCAAGAAAAACGGCATAAAACGTGGCTCCTACGGCCCAAATTACGCGCATCTGATGCAAAACATCTGAGGACAAGCTCTAACGGATTTTGCATGTATTCGCGGAAGCATCTTACCTATTATGCTTGGCGTAACTACATCAAAACTGGCGTAACTACATCAACTGCACTAAAAACAATCCTCCCAAAGTTGCTCAGTTATAAGTGGTCTGTACCGCGGTGGCAACACTTTTCCCGATCTCATAGGAAGAGGAGGAAACACCTTTATTCAACGCATTACTAAGTGTCATGAATGTCCTGGGCCAAGGTCACCAAGGCCAACTGATCATTCAGCTGGTCAGATGCTAAACGAGCCCGCAACTTTGGGGGAGGAGGGTGTGGAAGGTGGGGTGATTGAATTCCGACAGGACATGCAAACATGCAATGATCCAAGTTTGCATAGTGTTCGGAAAAATTTGGGCATGCGGGGGAGTGTCTGATTCAGCACAGAAACAATCTGGCAGGAGTAAGCGGTGTTATTAGTTGTATGCGCCCAAACATGCGCATTTGCCTAGTCGTGAGAGAGTTATCACGAATAGGAAGCGTACAAAGAGTTTCTCTAATTTTGTCATAGTGAATATCGATTTATTTTTTGTACATCTCATCTGAATTCCTCAAAGTTTTCAACACGGCTGATCTTCACCTTTGTACGAACTTCTATATCGCTACGTCATGTTACCCTATATTGCCTTTTGTATTACTGCAGAGATCCGGTGGTGATTTTACAATAAACAAGTGCCCTTGCATAAATGTTCTCCTAATTACAATTTCCATACGTTCAAGTGAGATGTCTGATTTGAATAAAAAAAGGAATCATTCTGACACTTTCTTTTCAAGGTTATCTGCAATTAATTCATTCGCTTCTTACTAAGAAAACAAAGGTAGAAACTAGTATAAATAGTTACATAAAATGAGCTCCCATCGGAGTTTAGGCCCGCCGAAAGTTATGGCGTTGAGGCTTTAGCAACAATCACTTATTCTCACTGGGCAAGGAAAAATGATCCTTTTCGAATTCGTCCCTCATTTTAGATTTCACATCAGCATAGCTGGAACTCTTTTTTTGATTCACAAAACAGAGGTAGCAGTGTACCTGGTGGTTAAAATGCCTTAATATGCAATACAGTGGTTGACTTTAATGTGACAGTTGGAGACCAGAAAAAAGTGCAATACATTTACCGATGCGGAAGAAACCAGCAAGGGGAGTTTAAACACAAGACCGCTTCTTAACTGACTAGCGTAGAATGGAGAACAAGGCGACTGGTCATTGAACGAGAGTTTCACTCCCTGTTCAAATAATTATATATTTGATTTTATAACGATGTGGGAAACGTAAAATATAGGGACCTTTGAAAGCTTGAAGCATGCTCTTATTCTCTCATGTGCTTGACGCAATCTTTCTTTAGAACATGAATTGCTACTCCTTCAGTCCTGCGATATTCACACTTCCGTCCAGCAGAGTGATTGTTGGATTACTCTCATACCCCTTGGTTCAATTCCGTCTTTATTTTAAAGTGTCCTTTGGGTGAAGTTGTTTTAGCGATTCTGCCTATTCTTTTTGTGAGGAACGGACAGCTTAATTCTTTAATACGTGACTTTCACAAGAGAAACAACACCAAGAGTGAATACGTTTCAATGCTACGGTGTGATGTCAAGTCCAAGTGTGAATAAATGGAATTAAAATGTCCTTATCTTAATGCATCCTGTACACTAGAGATGGCTTTCATATTTAGGGAAACGGAGCACAGGTCTCCAAGATAGTGAACATAATAGTATTGCTATTTTGGAGAGGGCAGTTACCCCCGTAATATAAGCTTGCGTCACCGCGTACCATTACCTGTGTTGTAACACGTCAGTATTTTTCCATCCGTGTAGGCGAACAGCAATCAACGGGAAAGAGGTGCTTTACAGCACGTTTTTCATTAACCCTACCCGGCAAACAAGGCGTGGACGGGATGTTGACACTCCGCTTGACTGCATCGCGTTTTGACAAGAACATGATGGCCTGACACGTGAACTTTGTAGCGAAAGCAACTATTTTGCAACAAGGGTAAAGACCGATGAAGCCTAGCTCCACAGCTGTAGAGTTCTACCATTCATGTCAATGCCGGGTGAGGCCACTGAATTCTATCAAACTGCTTAAGAGCATTAGATCTCTCAAAGAGCTCTCAGAAATTAGGTTAAATAGCAATATCTCTTAGTAATGAAATATAAACAGTGTTATTCCTCTATTATTCGATGCTCTTGTCGAACCATGTGGCAATGACAGTCTCCTTTATTTATTTATCACATACTGTAGGCCATGAGACCCGCGCAGGAGTAGAATAAAACGGATTATTACAAATGAACTGCAATACCAAAATGAAAACCAAATAGAAATCAAGCAGCAGAAAATGAAAATGATAATGACAGAGACAAAGATATAGCTAAACATTTTCATTTATCAGGTCCAAAGTGTAGGCAGGAAGCTGGCAAGCTGTTCCAATCAATAATTGTTTACGGAAAGAGTTGTTGAAATAAGCTAGTATTAGCAAAGTACGGGGTCAGAGAAAGGGGGTGGGAGTGTCGTGTTTGTCTGGTGTTCTACGGTATCAGGTACGGTAAAGAGTTCATTCCAAGTTTATGGTTAAATAATATATATAAAATTTTATTCGAAGAAATTTTCGTTGAAACTGTTGGGTAGGTTCACAATTCGATTGCATTAGTGCAGAAACAGAGTTTGACGGTAATGCGAAAACATGAGTCAGATAGCTTTCCTTTGGAATCTCCCTGGTGCGTTTATAGCGGTGATTTAACAAATAGTAATTGAGACAGTATTTTCAGAGTTCAGTTTCATATCCCATCCACAACGCCGTGTGAGAACATTGTAAAGAGTCATGAGTACTGCCTGATCGTCAGCGGACTGGATCTGACTACATATAATGAGATCATCTGGGCACATGCAAATCTGAACAGGCTCATTAACCACATCGACAATATCATTACAATAAGATCAAAAATAGGAAGCGGCCCAAAACACTGCCCTGAGGGACACCAGGTGTGACCGGAATGGCACAAGAATCTTCTCCGTTAATTGTTGCATACTCTTTGCTTTGCATATATACATCTATACCCAGGCGACAAGAAAATCGGGCAGTCCTATCATTTGCAATTTCTCAATTAGTCCGTTATGCCATACTTGGTTGAACGCCTTGCAGTAATCCAAGAAATTTAAGTCTGCCTGGCCGGCCCCATTCACGACGGAAGCAAGAAAGGTAAATAAGGTGACTATTTGCGTAACCGTAGAAAACAATTTTTTGAAGCCATGCTGGTGTCGTGAGAAAACGTTATTATCTTGAAGACATTTTGAATGAGATCAGCTACGTTATGCTCCATGCATTTACAAGAAGAACCTAATATAGATATGGGGTGGTAGTAAGGCAAAAGAAGTGGGTCACCCCTTTTCGGGACGGCCACCAGACACGTCTTCTAGTCATAGGTATGCATGCAGTTCTAATGGAAGTTAGAAATACTAAAATGAGGGACATGCGCAGAGTTTCATCGAAACGGCTTAGGAATACGTCTAGTATAGCATCAGGTCCGGGAGAAGATTTAACATGTAGTCTAAGCAGCATGTCCAATACCCTTTCATTATCATAATCATCATCATCATCATCAGCCAGACTATACCCACTGCAGGGCGAAGACCTCTCCCATATTTCTCAACTCAACCCGGTTCTGTGCTAGCTGCATCCACTTGACTCCTACGAACTTCTTAATCTCATCCACCCACCTAACTTTCTGCCGCCCCCTGCTACGCTTTCCTCCCCTTGGAATCCAGTTGGTTACCCTCAGCGACCATCGGTTATCCTCTCTTCGCACTACATGTCCTGCCCATGTCCATTTCCTCTTCTTAATTTCCACTAGAATGTCGGTAACTTGAGTTATTTCTCTGACCCACTTTGCACGCTTCCTATCTTTTAATGTTACCCCTACCATTTTTCGTTCTATAGCCCTCTGGGGTGTCCTCAACTTGAATAGAACTCTCTTGGTTAGCCTCCACGTTTCAGCCCCATAGGTGAGTACAGGCAAGATGCAACTGTTGTATACTTTCCTCTTGAGCGATACCGGTCAGCTACTAGTCATAATCTGCGAGTGCTTGCCAAATGCGCTCCATCCCTATCTTATTCTTCTTGTTATTTCCTTTACGTGGTCCGGATCTGCGGTTACTACCTGTCCTAAGTAGACATATTCACCTACTACTTCCAGTACTTAGCTACCTAATGTAAACTGCTGTTCCTTCCCGAGGCTGTTGAACATAAGCCTAGTCTTTTGCATATTGATTTTCAAGCCTACCTTTCTACTTTTCCTGTCTAGGTCATCAGTCATTATTTGCAGTTCATCCCCCGAGTTGGTTAGCAAGGCAATGTCATCAGCATATCATAGATTACTGAGGTATTCTCTATCTACCCTTATCCCTAGCTGCTCCCATTCCAAGTCTCCGAATACTTCCTCTAAGCAAGCTGTGAATAGTAATTGGGAGAATGTGTCTCCTAGCCTAACACATTTCTTTATGGGAATTTTGTTACTTTCTTTATGCAGAACCATGGTTGCTGTGCAGCCACTATATATATCTTCCAGCACTTTCACGTACGGCTCGTCTACCCCCTGATTTCGCAATGCCTACATCACCACCGAGGTTTCAACCGAGTCAAATGCTTTTTCGTAATCAATGAATACTATGTATAAGGGCTGGTTATATTCCTAGCATTTTTCTATCACCTGATTGATGGTATGAATATGATCGACAGTAGAGTACCGTTTCCGAAACCCTGCTTGATCCTTTGCTTGATTGCAGTCTAAGGTTGTCCTGATTCTATTAGCAATTACCTTAGTAAATACCCTATACGTAACAGACAGTAAGCTATTTGATCTGTAATTTTTAAGGTCCTTAGAGTCGCCTTTCTTGTGAATGAGGATAATGTTTGCATTCTTCGATGGTTCCGGTACCGTTGATGACACCAGGCACTGCGTATACAGGGTGGCCAGTTTTTCTAGCACGATATCTCCCCCGTCCATCAGCAAATTTGTAGTTATCTGATCCTCTCCCGCTGATTTCCCTCTTTTTATAGTTTCTAGTGCTTTCTTGACCTCGTCCTTCGTCACTGGTGGAACGTCTGACTGTTTTTCCCTACCGCCAATCTCATTACGGTCCTTACTAATTTGGCTACTGTAGAGATCTGTATAGAACTCCTCGGCTACTTTGACTATCTTGTCCATATTAGTGATGACGTTGCCCGCCTTATCCCTTATCGCATACATCTGGTTTTTGCCTATGCCCAGTTTCTTCTTTACCGCTTTAAGGCTTCCCCCGTTCTTTACAGCATGTTGAATTTTTTCTATGTTATACTTTCTTATAATGGCCACCTTGCGCTTATTGATTAGCTTTGATATTTCGGCCAATTTGATCTGGTCTGTTGGATTGAAAGGTTTCATACTCTGGCGTTTCTTAACCGAATCTTTCTCCTCCTTAGAGAGCTTACCGGTATCCTCTCTAACTATCCTACCGCCTACTTCTACCGCGCACTCAGTAATGATATCTCTGAAATTATTGTTCCTTGCTTCTAGGGCAACGTTGTCCTCCTCAGTTAGAGCTGAATACATATTCTGTAGCGAGATCCTGAACTCTTCTGCCCTCCCCCTCACCACTAATTCGTTGATGGGTTTCTTTCTTACTAATCTGTTGCG
Organism: Amblyomma maculatum; assembly: GCF_055883805.1. NCBI lineage: Eukaryota > Metazoa > Arthropoda > Arachnida > Ixodida > Ixodidae > Amblyomma > Amblyomma maculatum. The sequence continues at coordinate 70,663,682 of NC_139353.1, forward strand.
TTCCTTCTTCAGATTTAGTCTAATTCGGGACCTCACCATCCTGTGGTCAGTGCATCGCACTTTCCCGATTACCTCTACATCTTTCATAATGGTGGGGGTTGAACACATTATGAAGTCGATTTGATTTTTAGTCTCTCCGTTAGGACTTTTCCATGTCCATTTGCGGTTCTTCCGTTTGCTGAAGGAGGTATTAATGATTCGTAAGGTATTGCGCTCTGCAAACTCACCTAGTAACTCCCCCTGCTATTCCTAGAACCAGTGCCATAGTCACCTACCGCCTTGTCTCCTGCCTGCTTTTCCCTACCTTGGCATTGAAGTCGCCCATTAGTACAGTATGCTGCGTCTTTACTTTTCGCATTGCCGATTCTACATCTTCATAAAAGATGTAAAATTGTGAAATTCATTGTGAAAATATTGGTTAACGTTTTGTGCAATACTCCTAGGATTAATTAATACTGCACCGTTGTGGGATATTTGTTGTACACTCCTTTTGTTTTCCTTCATAAAGTTCCAGAACCTTTGATGACCCTCTGAAGTAAAGTTAGGGAAAGTAGCGTTAAAAAAAAAGAGTTTGCAATTACAATGACACCTGAAAGAAGTGTGCGAATTTTGCTGAAAGCCCGTGATGCTGTTATTTTCTCTCGTAGGCGTTTGGCCATTCGTTTTAAATGTGTTATATTGCTTTTTTTTCATTATCTATGCTTGGCTGTTCTCTTTGTTTTACAGGCAGTACATTTCCTAATCAAAAGTGGCGTATCGTTTACAATTTGTTCCCAAGAATAGCAGCATTGTCGTCAGAGATGTCAGCAAACTGAGAATCTAAAATCTAAGTAATCTAAAATTGCATCATAATCGGCACGCTCAAAATCCTTCGCTATTTTACCCACTGGATCATTCTTGAGACATTTGGAAACAAGCATCAAGCAAACAAATACCATTTCATGATCGGGAAGTTCACTTTTATGCATAAACATTCAACGTGTTTTACATTTGGAAGAAGAACGGTTTTTATGTTTCGTTTGGTTATTAGAGCTACACCACCGCCTCTGGTCGGTCTGTCTTTACGATATATTTTGAATGCTGGGATCATCACTGCTGCTTGCACTGGGCAACCAAGTTTCTGTAATGACGGTAATGTGTAGCGGTAGGATAAAGACTACTTGAATGCTGTAACCTTCAAGTAGTCTAGTATTGTTTACAATAGTGCGGAAATTTAGGTTTTGAAGCCTAACATGCTTATCCTGGATGGGTCATGTGGGAGGTGCTTGGGGGGTTTAGAAATTGTCTGGCGTTCTTGTTTCGTCTCGTTCCAGACAAACACGTCATTCGATGTGCAATTTGTCATGAACAAAGACACTTTACGACTTTAAAATTCTCAGATTATATACTCTGCCACATCTTCCGTCTTTTTTGAAGTAGCCGGCGAGTAATTGTTCTGGATACAAATAGCTGAGCTTTATTTTGCTGCAACTCATTAAGTCTGATGCTTTTGTTATTGAAATCCTGAGAGATAAAAACAATAAACGGTCATGCTGATTGTACCCCGCTTGTGTGGCGCAGTGGTTACGGCGCTCGACTACTGTTCCCAAGGACGCGGGATCGCATCCCGGCCTCGGCGGCCACTTTTCGATAGAGGCGAAAAGCAAGTGGCCCGTGTGCTGTACGATGTCAGTGCACTGTAAAGAAACCCAGGTGGTCGAAATTCCCGGAGTCTTTCACTACGGCCTCTCTCATAGCCTGAGTCGTCTTGGGAGGTTAAACCCCACCAACCCACCATCATGCTGATGCCTTCTTACCTAGTCTGTCAATGCAATCAATTTATATAAATTTTACGCCAAAGGTTTCTGTGATCACTTGGTGCTTAAGATCTGGTTCAGTTTCATTTGCGTCTTCGGTTATACCGTAAACTATAAGATTAGAGCACCTGCTTCTATCTTTTAAATCTTTCAGTTAACCAGTATTGCCTTTTGTACGAACAGATGTTTATTACTTCATGATGCCATATTCTATACTACCTGCAGTAATATTTCCACATTTCGGGTGCTTTTTACGATATCTCAATTAAATATTTCAATTAGTACAAACACAATTTTTGGAATGAGTAAAAAGCTCATCAGATTTCCAGATTCTTTAAAAGGATATCTGGAATTCGCTCGCATTTTATTCAAGAGTAAATGTAGAGAGCAAGAGAAATATTCTTGCAAAATAATTCTCTTTGGTGATCGGCGTGTTACCCCATTGAGTCGTCAGGAAGAACCACTTAGTTTCACTGAGCAAAGACAAATGCTCCTTTTTTTACGCCTCCTTGGCTTTACCTCGCATATAATCATATTATTGTTGACTCATTCCTTAAACCGCGTTCATATTTTAATTACATTGAGGCAGCGAGTCCACTTAAAACTGACTGAAGTGATTTACTCTATAAATGGCAGTGGGAGATAAGTAAAACGTTTTTTCCGTTTTGTTCGTAATATGGATCAAAGCACCAAGGGTAATTGAAAAGACCGCATCAGGGATGATCATATGGCAGGCCATTTAATCAGCAGTTATCTCAGTACTGCAATTAGTGTTAGGCATCATCATCATCATCATCATCATCATCATCATCATCATCATCATCATCATCAGCCTGATTATACCCACTGCAGGGCGAAGGCCTCTCCCATATATCTCCACTTAACCCGGTTCTGTGCTAGCTGCATCCACTTGACCCCTGCGAACTTCTTAATCTCATCCGCCCACCTAACTTTCTGCCGCCCCCTGCTACGCTTTCCTTCCCTTGGAATCCAGTTTCTTACCCTCAGCGACCATCGGTTATCCTCTCTTCGCACTACATGTCCTGCCCATGTCCATTTTTTCTTCTTAATTTCCACTAGAATGTCGTTAACTTGAGTTATTTCTCTGACCCACTCTGCACGCTTTCTATCTCTTAATGTTACCCCTACCATTTTTCGTTCCATAGCCCTCTGGGTTGTCCTCAACTTAAGTAGAACTCTCTTGGTTAGCCTCCACGTTTCAGCCCCGTAGGTGAGTGCAGGCAAGATGCAACTGTTGTATACTTTCCTCTTGAGCGATACCGGTAAGCTGCTAGTCATAATCTGCGAGTGCTTGCCAAATGCGCTCCATCCCAATCTTATTCTTCTTGTTATTTCCTTTTCATGGTCCGGATCTGCGGTTACTACCTGTCCTAAGTAGATATATTCGCCTACTGCTTCCAGTATTTCGCTACCTAATGTAAACTCCTGTTCCTTCCCGAGGCTGTTGAACATTACCTTAGTCTTCTGCATATTGATTTTCAAGCCTACCTTTCTACTTTTCCTGTCTAGGTCATCAATCATTATTTGCAGTTCATCTCCCGAGTTGCTTAGCAAGGCAATGTCATCAGCAAATCGCAGATTACTGAGGTATTCTCTATCTACCCTTATCCCTAACTGCTCCCATTCCAAGTCTCTGAATACTTCCTCTAAACAAGCTGTGAATAGTACTGGGGAGATTGTGTCTCCTTGCCTAACACCTTTCTTTATGGGAATTTTGTTACTTTCCTTATGCAGAACTATGGTTGCTGTGCAGCCACTATATATATCTTCCAGCACTTTCACGTACGGCTCGTCTACCCCCTGATTTCGCAATGCCTGCATCACCGCCGATGTTTCAACTGAGTCAAATGCTTTTTCGTAATCAATGAATGCTATGTATAAGGGCTGGTTATATTCCGAGCATTTTTCTATCACCTGATTGATGGTATGGATATGATCGATAGTAGAGTACCGTTTCCGAAACCCTGCTTGATCCTTTGCTTGATTGCAGTCTAAGGTTGTCCTGATTCTATTAGCGATTACCTTAGTAAATACCTTATACGTAACAGACAGTAAGCTGATTGGTCTGTAATTTTTAAGGTCCTTAGAGTCCCCTTTCTTGTGAATGAGGATAATGTTTGCATCCTTCCATGCTTCCGGTACCGTCGATGACACCAGGCACTGCGTATACAGGGTGGCCAGTTTTTCTAGCACGATATCCCCCCCGTCTTTCAGCAGATCTGTAGTTATCTGATCCTCTCCAGCTGATTTCCCCCTTTTCATAGTTTCTAGTGCTTTCTTGACCTCGTCCTTCGTCACTGGTGGAACGTCTGACTGTTTTTCCCTACCGCCAATCTCATTACGGTCCTGACTGCTTTGGCTACTGTAGAGATCTGTATAGAACTCCTCGGCTACTTTGACTATCTTGTCCATATTAGTGATGACGTTGCCCGCCTTGTCCCTTATCGCATACATCTGGTTTTTGCCTATGCCCAATTTCTTCTTTACCGCTTTAAGGCTTCCCCCGTTCTTTACAGCATGCTCAATTTTCTCCATGTTATACTTCCTTATATCGGCCACCTTGCGCTTATTGATTAGCTTTGATATCTCGGCCAATTCGATCTGGTCTGTTGGATTGGAAGCTTTCATACTCTGCCGTTTCTTAATCAAATCTTTCGTCTCCTTAGACAGCTTACCGTTATCCTCTCTAACTATCCTACCGCCTACTTCTACCGCGCACTCAGTAATGATATCTCTGAAATTATTGTTCCTTGCCTCTAGGGTAATGTCGCCATCCTCAGTTAGAGCTGAATACCTATTCTGTAGCGAGATCCTGAACTCTTCTGCCCTCCCCCTCACCGCTAATTCGTTGATGGGTTTCTTTCTTACTAATCTATTGCGTTCCTTCTTCAGATTTAGGCTAATTCGGGACCTCACCATCCTGTGGTCACTACATTGAACTTTCTGATTACCTCTACATCCTGCACAATGGCGGGGGTTGAACACATTATGAAGTCGATTTCATTTTTTGTCTCTCCGTTAGGACTTTTCCATGTCCATTTTCGGTTCTTCCGTTTGCTGAAGAAGGTATTCATGATTCGTAAGTTATTGCGCTCTGCAAACTCAACTAGTAACTCCCCCCTGCTATTCCTAGAGCCAATGCCATAGTCACCTACTGCCTTGCCGCCTGCCTGTTTTTTCCCTACCTTGGCATTGAAGTCGCTCATTAGTACAGTATACTGCGTCTTTACTTTTCGCATTGCCGATTCTACGTCTTCATAGAAGCTTTCAACTGCCTGGTCATCATAACTACATGTAGGTGCATAGGCCTGTACAACCTTCAGTTTATACCGCTTATTAAGCCTAATTACGACGCCTGCAACCCTCTCATTAATACTATAGAATTCATCTATATTACCCGCTATATACTTATTGGCATTAGGCATCAATCTTGCATAAATGATATTTTATATCTTGTACAATAATCATGTGGAACCAGAAAGTGTAACGATCCTTGAACGGTTATAGCACATTTTTATTCTCTGCTGTGCTTGTTAAGATTTTTGTTTTAAAAATTTAGGGCAGTGGTAAACAGTGCAGCTATTTCATCACTTTCGTACCCCTCGGTTTAATCCCGTCTTAAGTTTTATTGTCATCTGGCCTGAGTTGTTTTCGTGATTCTGCCTATTTATTTACCGAACAGACAGTGACTTTCAAAAGAAGAAAGAAAAATGAATATTTTCATTATTTTGAAAAGATATTAGGCACAAAAAATGTGAATAAAACGATGAAAAAGTTGTCTTCGTCGGCGATGTATCATCGAGAAAACAGATCAAAGGATCGGCTGAGGTAGTGAACGTATATGTAATGCTGTTAATGTGAGGCCAGCTACCCCTGTAATTTATGCTTGCATGACCGTGCACCATTACCAGCGCTCTCACATGTTGCACAAAGCAGTGGATGGGAATACACAGCTCTCAGTAGCGCTCTTCATTAACGCTACGCAAACAACAAGGCGAGTACGTGGCGTTGACACTCTACTTCACTACATAGCGCGTTCTCGGGACAACACAGTGCGCTGGCGCGCAAAACATGTTGCGAAAACAGCATTATTTCAGCCGGGGGTAAAAGACCGAACAATCCGGTCTTTAGAGTAGCACGGACCTGCCATTCCCGTTGACATCAAGAGAGGCCATCGAACTCCCAATAAGGACTGAAGATCATTAGATGCCATCAAAAGCTCTACATAACTTTATTTTATTGGAAAAATTCTTTGCTAACGAAATATAGATAGCATATGGTTCCTGGAAAGTTTATAATGCTTTTTTCGCTTTGTCACAGTCCGAACAAAATATTCCTCTTGTTCTAGGTAGTGATCAGATATTTTCTTCGATATAGCAAGTGAATCAAAGTTTTCGTACGCAATTAGTACATCATAGTTGTGTGACTTCTTTAGGTTGGGTATATTATCGATCGATTGTACGAAATAGCTAATAAAAAACATTATCGCGGTTTAGGTCCGCTAAAGGCGCTTAAGCAAGCGAAGCTATTGTTGTGATTAGTTATGCAGTTTTGCTAAGCCGTCCCCATTGAAAAAAACCTATTTGCTATTTTAATACGTCCTGTATGAAATATTGTGGGAGTATGAAGGAGCTGAAGTGTGGCGTAAAGGAACCGTAAAGAGGCATGCAGGACTATAGTATGAGGATGCTCAGATATGCATATATGTTCCGTTTCTCCTTTACAGACGCCTTTACCTCCTGTATATCGCATGTGGGATACATATTATGAGCTCCCGGAGTTGCTGTTAGGTCCTGTGTCCCATGATACAGGAGTTGGATGTGCTCCTTAATCAGGATTTGTTTATGCAAGGTTGCAAAGGTAAATATTTTATAAACGCCTGCGGTGTCCCAGCTAAATTGAATCAAGATTTAAAACCCACCAAGACTTTCTTTCAAATTTGAATGAAATTAACATTATTGAAAGTTCATATAGCATTATCGATCTGTGCATGTGCTCTAGCTGTGGCCGAATTTTTAAATACAATTAACAATCGCTGCACATCATCTTTCCTAATGTCGCATGTTCATATCTTGAACTGATGAAAGGTCTGCAATGCAAACGTGTAGTGAATAAATTAACGTTTCCACACGAACATAGCAAGTTTGCTCGAGCGTAACCGAAAACACATCGCCGCCCGCCGAACTATTCATTGGTAACTGCATATAAGCAGCGATGCTTATTTAAGGGTTTTCTTATGCAAAAGACGTTATGAGAAATGAAATATCGCCGCCGCTTCTCCGCTGTCAGCGTGTGAAGCTAAAAAGTGATCAATGACAAGCCGCGATGTAGGAGGCAGTAATGTAGTAGAAAGATAAATACGATCTAACGCGGCGAAAAACTAGCCAGTACATAACATATTCACATATTCAGAGATGTACGGGCAAGAAATTGATACTTTTGAATGATGGATGATATTGGCCATCCTTAGTGATAGAGAAAAAAGGTTCAGCGCGTTTAAAGGGCAATCGTTTAAGGACGAGCGCACTGGAGAAAAAGATGCAAAGTTCGAAACAGCAAAGCAGCGCTAGAAAGGGACAAATATTAGGACACCAAGCATCGGTCACAGTAGTTTCTGGCGACCTGTTAATGTTGTCTGAATGCACAGAGTTTGGCGCACGCTAATGGATCTAAGACATGAACGTAGTATTGCGCATCCTGCTTATAAATATTTAATTAAAAGCATCATCTACACAAAATAAGTGTTCAGGCAGCAAGATACTCAAACTGAATGGCAGTCAGTCTTCAACAAATGAAAATCATTTATTCCATTCTAACACCGATATCGCTCAAGAAGAAAGTATACAACAGTTCCATCTTACGTGTACTCACCTATGGGGCTAAAACGTGGAGGATAACCAATAGGTTCTACTTAAGTTGAGGACAACACAAAGGGCTATAAAACGAAAAATGATAGGGGCAACATTTAGAGATGAGAAGCGTGCAGAGTGTGTCAGAGAAATAACTCAAGTTACTGACATTCTAGTGGAAATAGAGAAGAAGAAACGGGCATGGGCAGGACATGTAGTGCGAAGAGAGGATAACCGATGGTCGCTGAGGGTAACAAACTGGATTCCAAGGGGAGGAAAGCGTAGCAGGTGGCGGCAGAAAGTTAGGTGGGCGGATGAGATTAAGAAGTTCGCCGGCGTCAAGTGGATGCAGCTAGCACAGAACCGGGTTAATTTGCGAAATATGGGAGAGGCCTTCGCCCTGCAGAGGGTATAGTCAAGCTGATGATGATTATCATCGTGCAGTAGCCAGAAAGTGATTGTTGCTTTTACTCCCATGTTAATGTATTTTGTGTTTATTTCAGCTACCAAGACGGTATTAAAGACAAAAAAACAAAAGTCAAAGACAAAAAACAAATGATGGTTCCTGGCGCAGTTAGTGTTTTTTTTCTTTTTTTCTTTTACCTACGGTATTGTATTTATCTTCATGTCTTTGCTTCGATCCGCATTTTCATCAGAACGTGGACCGCTGAACGCATCCTGCAACCCCCAGAACCTGCCGCGCATGCCACTCGTACCACTGCCACATCTCCCCTGTTCAATAGCCCAGTATAAATAGGTGCAATATATATGATTTTTTTAATAGGGATGTTAGACTCACAAGCGGTAACATGGTTTACAGAGCCGAAGCCCGATTATTCTTGGCCGTACACAGTTTGTTGGGGTCTAACGCCTCTATGGGTGTTTCAAAGGGAAAGAACCGAAACACTGCTTTCAGCACGCGACTTTGGCATGAGTGCATGCGCACCTCAAGGACACCGCAGCTGGGTCTGGAGGGCGCATATTCGTCGAAGACATTTTTAAGAAGGAGGTCGCAGGAGGCGAGCCACATAGGTGGTGGTGACTGTGGAGGGAAAGTGTAGGCAGGAGACTGGAAGGCTGTGGACGTCCAGTGCAAACAAAATAGCACCCTTGCTTGTCTATAACTCACGCCCTTCAGAAAAGGGTGCCTTGACGTGCTGGTGCACTGGTGTATTGGGTGCAGCAAGGGGCATTGCATCCTTGAAGGGGTACATCAGTACCCCAATGCACCGGGTTTTGAAGGGTGTATGTGTTATAGACACAAAATGCACCTTTAAGGGTGCAATATTTTACAGTGTGGAATAGCATCAGCTGTGTATTTATGAACATGCGTACCGGTAAGAATAAAGCTTGCTAATTGTGGGAACAAGAAGAAACAGCAGGTGTGAGAAGTAGAAGCGAGCACTGCCAGCTTCGCAAGCAGCACGAGCGAAGAGGAAAAGAAGCGAGACCCACCGGCTGCTTGCGCCGCATGTCCGAGGACGCACCGCAGTTTCTGCTCATGCTGGACGTGAAGCTAAGATTATTTCGCGTGCATACGGCAAGCCTCGCTTTACTTGACTAGTTAAACTTTTTCCGCCAACATGACCTGAAGGCGAACATAACAAAACTGATACGAGGAACAGCACCGCCTCGGGATAAAATCAGATAGTACTAGCCAATCTAACCGACTCTTCACGCTTCGTGTTCGGGTTCCACTCACACCTATTCTCACATGATGTCCTGCTTCAACATGACCGGGAACGTTTCAACACAATGGAATATCCCATCAAACAACATATTACTGTCTTTCGATTTGAAGCGGGCCTTCGACATAACCCAAAAAATAATTCAACACGTTTTCCAAATGGATCGCTGTCAAAAACCTTCGGCGACATTACACCGCTACTCAATGACCGAGAACCATACATCCGTATTGAGGATATCTCACACAGCCTATACCAATTAGGCAAGTGCCTTAGCCTGCACGGAGTGGTTCTTTTCTCTGCTGTTCAATTTGGCTATGGTGAGATTTGCCACTCAACTGGCGAGGGACCACTGCACGAAGCACGCGCTATATCCCGACAACATCCCGGTCTGGGCTCAACAAGGCTCGGTAGGAGGAAGGGAAGTAAACCTGCAGTAAGCAGCGGACGTCATAGAAACTACGCCTGTCACTGCAACCTTCAGTACTCCTTGTATAAAACCTAACGTGTGTACATGCGTCTCCTAAACAAAAAGTACGCCACCGAAATCTACTTCTTTCTTAACAATGGACCCATACCTGAACACGGCGAGGTTCGAGTACTGGATCTCTGTATTCAGAAAAATCACACAACTTACACAGCATGGCCATATTGCGTAAGGTGAGGTACGAGGCGGGCCGAATGGTTTTCCGGGTTTCAGATCAAGCGCGGAGAGTTGTGGTGAAAAGGCGCTTATTGGGTGTTGCGTTAGTTTCTCTCCAGTCGAGTCCTATATTCCGCTCCATTCTATCTGCGCAATTGGGACTACAATGCACTCGAAGTCATTCTTCGCAAAATTTACAGTCATACCTTCAACTTCTTGGTCAACACATTCAACCAGCGCCAACTTGTTCTGGAGATGGATAACACCTTTAATAAGATGCGAGAGACACACCTAATGAGCAATTGCCTCACACACTCGAAAACACCGTCGGTGGCCGCCTGCTTGCTCGACTATATATCCATCACTCATTACATAAGGAATAGCATTTAGACACCCCAGCACACTGAAGATATGACCTGCCTTCTTTCGGCCAGCATGACACGAGAGGACCCTGGAGGTAGACGCCTTAAGGGGGGGGGGGGAGGAAGGATATTTAGGTCGCACACAGCGGACACAAGCAGTGAGCCTTGTTCGTGGACGCCTCCGGCCCATACCAGGGGTTTTTGTACGCGGCAGCAGTCGGCAGCCAGAACGCTGGCAAAAACTGACTCCTTTTTCGTCCACACAATATTACACACATAGAGGAAGTTGTTACCGGGCTCGCGGCCACACATCCGGACTCGCGGGTTATCGTCAGTGGCTTTCAGTGACGGGTTATCGTCAATGAACCATATTTTGCCGGGAAACGCGCAGACTATGCGAAGACACCTTTCATGAAAACTAATTAGTCCGAGTGCCTCAAAGCTTCCCTTGTCTCCAAAATGCTGTAGCGCGCAGTTTTACGAAACTAAGATGAGATGAGAATCAAAATCTATACAACATACTGCAAAACATATTCTTACATGACATTATGCTGTATTTGTGTGCAACTTGAAGCCCAATAAACATGTTCCTATAGTGTAATGTGCTTCCGACCAAATATATGCCCGATTACGCTAGGCTGATGTATAAAAAAGTAATAACTTTAAACCAAGAAATAATAGCGAGAACGGAAAGAAGTCTAAATAATTTGTGTTGACATGGTAAAGCAAAAGTTCGGTTTTAGGTCTGGGAACACTGTCATGATTTAAATACTAAACTGTGCTTCGCCGTTCCAACAACACGTAGGCTGATGAACATTGCCTTATTGCCTTTTGCCATTTGAATGTAAATACGTAATGGGAATGAGTTACTTCTGAGTTAACGAAAGTTTCTGCTTTTTTTTTCAAGCGTGGTTAAATTTTGCGAACAAAAACAGACGCAGAAAAAGGTGCATGAAGAATGAGAACTCGGTATGGCTTTATTCAAAAATAGCTAGCACACAGCTCAAAGAAAAAATATAATTGAGGACCGCTTAGGCTAGACTTTTATTCGTACCCCGCCGGGGTGGCGCAGTTGTTACGACGCTCCACTACTGTTCCCAAGGACGCGGGATCGAATCCCGGCCTCGGCGGCAGCTTTTCGATGGAGGCGAAAGGCAAGGCGCCCGTGTGCTGTGCGATGTCAGTGCACGTTAAAGAACCCCAGGTGGTCGAAATTACCGGAGTCCTCCACTACGGCGTCTCTCATAGCCTCAGTTGCTTTGGGCCGTTAAACCCCACAAACCAAACCAAACCTTTTATTCGTATATGATGACAGAATTCATGGCCTCTGATTGCCTGCTGTCCTTGCATGCCTCGTTTGCGGTCATTAAATTTTCTGCTGGCTTAATCTGTAATTTAGCGCGTAAACTTTGCTAGTAGTGTTGAAAATCCCGATTTTAGCACAACGGGTGCGAGTGGCCTTGAGCTGGGTCCAGTCGCCCAGCCCGCAATTGTCTTTGTATTTGACCTCCTTCCAATCTCGGGTGCCCCTGTGGGATTCTAACAAGGACATTCCGGTTCACAATCAAGCGTCTTAACCACTAAGTCACCACGGCGTAATGCAGAACACAGGATAACATAATTTGCGCTCCTATAACACGATTGCTATGTTCAAGCCATGCCTAAACCTCCGGCACTTCTTAATATGTGCCTGTGTAATCATAAACGTTTCTATTAGCATAAAGTGGAATGATAAATTGTATGCACGACCATTCTATATAGGTATAAATCCCCCCTTTAAACAAGCTAAAAGACCATACCAGCGCCGGGTAGGCGTAGCGCATCACACTGGAGGTGTAAGGGTCCTTCAAGGCTGAATTCTGAACCGACACTATCATCGTAAGGTTAAGTCGAAATTAGCGGTGCTTACCAACCCAGTCAAGCAATGTGCAATGTGCTCTCGTGATATCGCAAAAGGGCGATGGCGAATTGATGACCAATCACATCACCTGCTGCATCCTTCCAGAGTGCTCCACATCATTTTCGAACATATCGCCCATACAATTGATGCCGGAGTTTCAGCAGAACGGTGTCGTTGAATCGGACGTCAAAATGAGCTGCCATTATTCATGGCTAGAGTAACCGCAAATTGGGGGAGCTAGCACTTCTGATTTAGTTGGATTTCTGATTGTAAATAGTTATCAGCACTCACTCAAACGATGCCGCATTATGTGCCAGACCTCTCAACACAGATATAAAACCTGGCTTTTACAAAACTTTATCAACATGCCTGCAAGACCTAATAGTAATGGCGATTTCCACAGGTCGAAAGGTGCTGGGCGCCCGAAAAGGGCATATCGTGGCCTGCTACAGCCTAAATCTGGCGCATTCAAGTGTAAACATTATCATCAATATTTCATTATTGTGATTAACACGAGTGTAACTGCAGCAACTGCACTAAAATGCAGCCCATAGTTTTTCAATTAACATTGCTCTGTGCTATTTGTGGCAACGCTTTCCTGTAAACATACCCCAAACGTATACGACCACCTAAATTTTGTCAACTCTGTCCGCTTGTCTTCTGTACGAACAATGTCTATCATTTCGTGATGTGATATTCCTTATTACATGCAATATTAATTTCACTCGCCAGGTGCTTTTTTTACGATATCTCAACTCAATATCTCAATTTTTATATACACAATTCTTGGAATAAGCAAAATGTTGATTAGTTTTTTAGCTTTTTAAAAGGATAAATGGAATTCGCTCCATTCTATTCCAAAGCAAATGTAAAGAGCAAGGGAAATATTCTTGCAAAATGAATTCTCTTTCGAGATTTTAAACATGCGACTTGCTACCCCCTTAGTCGTCAGGAAGAATAACTTGATTTCACGGAGCCAGGACAAATCATCCTTTTTGAACACCTCCTTGGCTTTATCTCGCAGATCATCATATTGTTGACTCATGAATCACTCTTAAACCCGAGTTTGTATTGTGCATGCAGGCAGAAAGTACAAAAAGGAATGCTGTGACTGACTCCATAACTGACAGTGGGAAATAAGAAAAAAGCTTTTTCTGTTTCGTAAGCAATGCGGAACAAAGCACAAATGAAAGTTTAAAAGTGATGTCCCGTATTAACTGACAGCGCATCATGAATGATCGTAAGGCAGGCCATTGAATTAGGTGTTCTCTCACTGCTCCAATTAGTGTTAGACATCAATATGGCAAGAAGCGATATTTTATGTCTTATATAGTAACAATGTAGGAAACGGAAAATTTAAGGATCCTTGAACTTTTATAGTAGGTGTACATTCTATGTTGTGCTTGATAACATTTTTTTTCAAAATTAAGGACCGTGGAAAAACGTGTGGCTATTGATTACCTTCTCAGCCATCTGTTCAGTCCCGTCTTTATTTTTATTGTCGCTTGTATTCAGTTGCTTTTGTGATTCTACCTCTTTAATTTTTCGAACAGACAGTGACTTTCAAAAGAAAACAAACAAAAAATGAATACTTTTCGTTATCATGAAGTGATTTATCGCACACAAAATGTGAACAAAACGACAAAAACGTCCTCCTCGTCGGCGATGTATTATCAAGAAAACGGATCAAAAGGACCGCCTGAGGTAATGAACGTATCTGTAATGCTGTTTAGGTGAGGCCAGCTACCCTTGTAATTTATGCTTGCATCACCGTGCACCATTACCAGCACTCTCACACGTTGGCAAAAGCAGTGGACGGGAATAAACAGTTCTCAGTAGCGCTTTTCATTAACGCTACACAACAAACAAGGCGAGAACGTGATGTTGACACTCCACTTCACTACATAGAACGTTCTCGCGACAACACTGCGCGCTGGCGCGCAGACAATGTTGCGAAAACAGTTATTTCAGCGGAGGGTAAATGACCGAACAAACCTGCCTATAGACTAGCTCGGACCTGCCATTCACGTTGACATCAGGAGGGGCCATCGAACTTCCTATAACGACTGAAGATCATTAGATGCCACCAAAAGCTCCATATAACTTTAATCCAGTGAAAAAACCTGTTGCTAATGAAATATAGATAGCATGGCTCCTGAAAAGTTTATAATGCTTTTGTCACTTTGTAAGGGTCCGAATGAAGTATTCCTCTTGTTCCAGATAGTCAATACCTTCTAAAGAGCAAGCGAGTCAGTTTTCGTGCGCAGATATTGCATCGATGTTGTATGAGATTTTTAGGTGCTGTAGCTTATCTATTGTGCAAGATAACTGATAAAAAAAATTGCCGCGATTTAGCTCCACTAAAGCCGATTATTTAAACGAAATCGTTGTAGTGATTGGTTTGCTGGACACAGTTTGCTGGAGTTCTACTCCTGTATGGAGCTTTGAAACTGAGACTCATTACGGAAACTGTGGCACCAGTACCCAGTAACTTATTTAGGCCATTTCCAGTAACATATACTTTGTTCTTCAACATAAAAGCAGGCAGAGGAATTAATGAAGATGACCGCTGCACGACCTCACATCCATCGATCACTCCTGCTAGTTTCCCGCTAGTGGCTTAGGCGAGCGTCAACGTGTTGACGGGGACCGTTGTTGGGGTGGGGGTTGTGGTGTGAAGCTGCGGTCTAAAACGGACAAGTCATTGCAAAAGGTGCCTGAATGAGACAGTTATTGGCGAGCATGACTCCATTCAAAGTTGTTGTCCCGTAAAACTGCCCAAGGTCGGGTCCAAGAACGTTAGGCCTGTTGTCGTCGGCGGGGACAGCTGTACTCGTTGGTAAAGGGTATGCTCAGTTACGCATTTTTGATGTGGTGTCTCCACAATAGTTATTTATTCCACAAACTTCTCCCACGTAGATAGGTTGGCTTCCTGGCTCTTTAACCACAGCAGCGCTGTGCCGGCTAGAAAGAAGACCACCCTCACGAGTTGCATGGCCGAGTCCTAGCGATTGTTTTTGCTGACACGTTTGTAGCTCCTCAGCCATTCCTCTTCATCCTCATCGGCCAAACCAAGATATTCTTGCGCATACGCCGATGTGTCCAGGAAATGAGAGGTATTTGATGCCGTTCCAGTTGAGCGCGAGGAGTGGCCTTCTCCGTCATGGCTTGCCACGGCTGATAGTTCGTCCTGGTGCACCATTTCGGTAGAGATGACTGACAGATTATTCTGCGCGTACATGCAGCAAGAAGCCTTCTCCCCAATTCCTATCATTTTCTTTTCCAGGCGAATCTTGCTAACGGTTATTGAAGGATACGTTCAGTTTCTTGAGACCCTGTCCTCGACAAGGTCGGCGCATCTGCGGTGATTCTCGACAGCCCCTCACGATCTATTTCAGCGTTTCAGCAGAAAAGTTATGTAACGTAGCAGATGACTTATTTCCTCTATGTACATAAACCTGCAGCACTTATCAGTCGACATGTTAGGCGCTAGAAATTATTATAGCCCACCTAATGATGACGACGACCCTTTTTAAATTTTCAACCTCCGGCATATCTAACGTCATTGCTGAACGTTGGTAGATGTCTTTCAGGCAAGGCCTGTAGACACAGGTGATGGTCACCGATAAGGGGAAGGCTTGAGATCACAGGCGAGAGCCCTGCCAATCGTATGTTTCGTCGATCTTCGGACAGTCCGGGACTATCCTGCACGATCCAATAAGTTGGTATGGTTGTAGGTTTAATATTTACAGTATAGGTGGAGAATGCATGAAAGCCAGGAGCAATCAGATTAGGGCCTGCTCCAGAACCAGTCCTCACGCATTCACCTCGTCCTTCTTTTTCACATGATTAACTCCGCGCGGAGCAACATAATCGGCATAACAATATGATTCATATCCTGCTGCACAATAGCATAGAATTTAAATAATCATATGGTCGGTCGTGATCAGTTTCATAGCCAACAACGTAATAGAGGCCGCAGTCATCAGTGTCTTAACTGATTCAACTAAAAGCAGTTCAGGCAAGGTCACTGTTGAACCGCAGAAAAACATCGTCTTCATCAAACATCCCGATATTGCATCAAGAAGCCCGGTACTGTCCTAGCTGTGTCCGCTTTACTCCAGAAAGAGAAAACGGCCCAGTGACAGGGCCTTGTTTCAAGATGGACGAGCCATCAAGGAAAGATTACGACATGCTTTCAAGAAGCACGATCAGTTTTCTATCATGTAAAATATTTTATTCCGCATCGTAAATCAACCGGGCAAGTTAAAAAAAAAGACCCTCTGCAGCAATAATGTTCTCGCTAACGAAACAAGCGATTTCCCGAAATACTTTCCCTTTACCACTACTCAAATTTTTTTCTTAGGCCTTAATCTCCTCGTCATTTGAGATTATGAGCGTCTGAATTAGAATCCGTGGCTGATAATGCATTTTATACACTATTAGCACTATGATAAATCTAAGCTGATAGGCAAACAATAACCCAAAATTTTTATAATTGCATTGGCGCATGTGGGTTCAAAAATTCCTAGTGCTCCCAATCTATCGTTACTAAGCCGTTTGAGGAAAACGGCTTCCAACATCTCTTCTCATCATAATCTTGGTTTATTCTCTGACATGCACAACTAAAGAAAAACGCGACAGAAGTTATGTTTCTTCTACACTGCAACTACCGTCTCGTGAGTGTCCACGGTATTGACTTTTAAACACTGTGTTGTGCAAGCCAGCGACTTAGCCGCATCAGTAGCTCTCAGAACATATCAATGTCACAGATATACAGTGTATCTCTCTGCTTGCTTACCTGTAAAAACAAACTACCGTTCTCACCAGACTGCATTGCTGTGAGGGTAGTGTTAATACGCGAAGGATGACGCTTTTGTTCATACCACAATGACCAACTGTTCAATGTCTTGAAGTCGCAACGTATTACGTTTTATGCGGTTGTGAAGATATACATGGGTGATACTTTGGACGACAAGCATAGTTACGAGTGCATAACGATATCGAAACGATGATGTACACGCAACGAAAAATAAATCTTTGGTTACAGACACAGTGCTGCCTAAGTAGTACCTATAATGATCCTTACATGTCTGCGAGCTTTGTTCGCAGTTCCGCGTTCCGATGACGTAAAATAATGGACAATATTGATTTCGGCAAAAATTGCGTATCAGTGCATTCATCAGCGAAATCAAACACGTTACAAATATTTGAAACTTCGTTGAAAAACACGGAGAAAAACGAAACTCTATTTTAAAAAAATTGGCTGGGGCTTAGCTTTGGTTAAGCCTGGTAGGTTGCGAAAGCTGTGGATACAGAGAAAGCTTCCCTGTTCAGAGCATCCATCATGTTACAGTCTGGATTATCGTCAGATGAGCAGGATTCATGAAAAGATCGACATGCCCGCCTAGCTGAATCTTGAGCACGTCGTCGAGGGAGGTGCTCTTCACGCGGCTCATCATTTTCCGTATTTCGAGTTGCTTCTTAGCAGCAGCGAGGCGACGCGTCTTCTCTTGCGGAGGCGTGGCGACTGACTTGGCAGATGGTGAAAGCGAGTATATATCCCCGGCTCCCCCACTTATCTCTCTATTGTGATGTCTAAACGAGTGCAGCGCCTCCAACAGAAGGAACACAATGCGCCGCGTCTTCACGAGTGGCTATATACCGGCCGCCGCTACGCGATGACTCGACTTGGTAGCCCTTCTCTCGCTCCTGGTATTACGTCACAGATCATTCCAAAAGTCAAACGTGGCTACCGGCCGCCGCTACGCGAAAGGCCGTTTATGAGTGTAGTATTGCTTTCGAAATAAAATAAATATTTCACTAAAGTTTTCACTCTTTATATAGAAATGACAACAAATCTTTGCAAATTACCAAGAAAATATTTTTGATCCTGCCGAAATTGTAAACGGTCTTGTCTGATCACGGCCACAGGTTATATTACAGTATGTCTCGCCCAGAGCGGACGCTGTTCCATCAACCTCTAAAGTACAAAGATAACTATTGCTACATTCTCCTTACAATCATAAGAACCTTAGATGCCATACTTACTACTAATTCGTGGAAATATTCCCAATCTATCGCTCGCTTATGACAATATTGGATGCCCCTTTATCATAAGTAAAAGCTATCGGCAAAATATGACAACAATAAATGAAGATTGTGCAAGATAAAGCCATAATTTAGAAAACGTGCATGTTAGGGAAGTACATCATGTCGCTCCTTAATGAAGCATTCGTGCCCTGCAAGTGTCGTGTTCGCACACACGGAGTTAATTCTTCAATCAACTGGACAGAGATTTTAGTTTTCAGGTTTGTTTTGAAGCGAAAAGCCTCACCACGCCTGTAAACAAGGCGCTCCTCCCCCTGATGACCATAAATGGTGCCGTGACCTGATAGGTTTAGCAGTGTAGGCTGACAATCTCGCGCCATACAGAACAGCCAGAAAGGAGTACCCAACACCACACAAATCCCTCAATAAGTTAGAAGAGAACATCCTTAGGAGATTACAAACCAACACATACCCAACACCAGCTAAATTACACCTGTGGTACCCTACACTATACTCTCCGCAGTGCCAACACTGTGGAGAGGTAGCTAACCTCTACCATATGGTGTGGGCATGCCAATTTAATCTCTTAGTTGACCCCATTCCCAACCCCTCGGAGGAGCAGTGGGAGGCTATTCTGCTCAGCGATGATCCTGACCGTCAGCACTGGCTGGTGGGGAGGGCCAGCGCAGCAGCAGCAGCCAATGGACTACCGGACTAGGCGGCCCACCCACATGTTCTGAGAATACTGAAGAAATAAAGATGCTTTCAATCAATCAATCCTCGTGAGCCGGCGAATTGTCGGAGCACGAGTGACGTCACACATGGCGCAGGTGACCGCTGCCAACTCCGTCTCAAGATCGGAAAGGCGCAGTACCTGCCACATTTGCTCTGTGAACACCCGGGCCTCGCCGTAAAGGAAGGGATGAAGGTGGGACTGAAAGAGGAAAGAGAGAATGGAAGTCTTAGTAGAGGGCTACTGAGTAATTTAACGCTATATCACATCACATGGGCCTGTCAAAACATAGATGTGGTTCCAAAATACGAAACCCGAGTGCGGAGCAATGAGAGCCTCTGCTGTCCAGCGACCGCTGCGAAGACCAGCAAGGTCTGGTACAGCAAGCCCAATGGGCGGCAGTAGCCAGCGGAGCCCTGGACTGAGTGCAACCGACCACTGTGCAGAAGCGGACGAGGTCGACGGAGAAGACTTGTGGATTCAACAAGCAGACATCTCTGAAGACGCCCAAAAAAACCCCAAGTAATATAGGGCTAAATAAAGTTTTTCCTTCCTTCCTTCCTTCACCGCCTGGGTAACGTGCGCTGACATCGTACAGCACAGTGGTTGCGATTATCCGTAGCCCTCCACTATGTCTCCCCTTTCACTCTTTTCCCTTTCCCTCCCAAGCATGCACAGTTTTTAGGTACGAAAGCATAGCGCCGTGATAGCCGTAAACAGGACATTGAAATAAGAGTCAACAAGAAGCATCTTTAAGATGCTTCTTGGGCTTCATCGATGGGCTTCATCGACCACGAACGCTTGCGCTCTATTTCGGCCACTGGATTTCGGAAATTTTCTGGGATTCGACTCTAATCAGGAAGCGCTCACTGCGGATTATCAAGACTCCAAGGTGGGCGGATCCTTTCGCACATTTTTGAGGCTTTGAAGAACTTTGCAAGCCACGGGGGACACTAGGCCTAGTTAGGCCTAGGCAAACAAAGGCACCACCGGCCGTTTAGAAGCTCGACGAAAATGATTGAAACCGTGGAGGGAACGAGCATAGACCTTGCGGAGCTGAAAGAACCTGGCCAGTGGTTTATTGCTAAGAAAAGAGGAAAGGCGGTGCCACTTGAGAACGAGGAACGCAGCGTCACCGATGATCAAGGGAGAGAGCGAGCCGCGTCCAAGCTCACCGGAAAGAGATTGGCAGCAAAGTCGGTTGAAAGGCAATCGATCAAGATACCCGACGGAACTGACAAAACTGACGGAGGCTTCCGGGCGCAGAGAGGGGACTTCCCGCAGTTGGAGGACGCCAACCGACGTCACCGTTCAAGCTCCCGCAGCAGCAGGGAGCAGTCCGGATCCAAGTCCAGGTCTGGGTCCAAATCCAGAGTCACAGCTAACTCCAGGGACCCAAGGAACCCGTCGGCCACCCAAAAGCGATGCCCGAGCGGGGACAGTAAAACCGTGGGTTTCAGCAGTGGGGTTCCCCATGCTAAAGATGGGGAAAACAAAGACAAAGATAAATAGAAACGTTAAGAAAGGAAGTTGAGGAACTGAGGGAGATAATTAAGAAACTCACCCAGGACCTCCACCAATCCAAATCCCAGCCAAATTCCTGGGCTCCCCCGCCTCCACAGGCTCCCCCCGCAAAACAAGTAGCCAAACCGACACCTCCAGCTGCGACGCCAAAGGTGCTAACACCACCCGCGGCGTCAGACACTAAGGAGGACGCAATGATCGCTGAACAGTGCAGGCCATCTTCCCCGCAGAAACCAAGAGGCGGGGAAACGGATCCACTGGCGGCAATAGAGCGTAGACTAGACGCCAAATACGGGGCGAGACTCGAGCGGCTCGAGACAGGCATGACCAACATCATAGGCGCCCTAAACTGAATTCAGGAACAATCTAAACAAACAAATGCGGCTCTTGCTGCTATGGCAGAAAGGCAAACAGTGAGAGAAGGGATACTTGACCAATTCCAACATGGGCAAAATGCAACCAAAGATTAATTCGACGGTATGGCAGTGGAACTGCCGAGGATTCCCGCGCAAGCGAGCGTTAGTGCTACAACATCTCGAGCAAATAGTTGAAAAACCTCTAGCCGTAGTCCTACAGGAAACTAGCAAAGGAGTAATTAAATAATCAGGATATCAAGCATTTTCTAGCGGACGGGGAGAAAAATTCCGGGTCACTACATCCGTCAAAAGGAACGTAGCGGTGATCGAACATGAAATTAGTTCTCGCGACATTGAGGCACTTTTCGTTGAAATCCTCACGGGCAGGAAGAAGGAACCCAGTATTTTCGTCCTAAACATATATAACTGTCCTCAGCAGCGCAAAGTTAGGTTCAAGACATTATTTCGCATAGCAATGAAGGCAGCCGGAGCTAGCCCCCTGCTAATTGTAGGAGACTTCAACGCCTGCCACCAAGAGTGGGGATATAATAGGCAAGATCCGAAGGGCAGGCAGTTATGGGAAGATTTTCACGAATTAAACCTCACCCTGCAGACAGACTCTGACTGCCCGACCAGGGTGGGAAACAGTGTGAGCAAAGACACTACCCCAGTCTTAACATTCACCAAAAACATAGAGGAACTTAGGTGGAAGAACACAGAGCTCAACTTTGGAAGCGATCATTACGTCCTCGAAATAACGCTTAAACGGGGAGTCAAAGTAATACGAGAAAAGATCATCAGCGCAATCGAATGGGAGAAATTGAAACAAATTAGGGAATCTGCAAACATGGACGAAAATATTGAAAATATTGACGATTGGGCAGAAACTCATGCACCACGTTAAATCCGCTACCACTACCCTAGAGGGGGACGATGCACCGAAAACAGTCGACAGGAAACTCCTACGCATGTGGAAAACAAAAAAAGGTATGGAAAGACGCCTCCAGTGTCAGAGATGGAACCGAAACCTAAGGCGAAAAATAGCCAGGCACAATAAGGAAATTGAGGATTATGCAATTAAACTCTGCAAGCAAAACTGGTGTAACAGGTGTGATGAAATAGAGGGCAACATGAGCCTTTCAAAGACGTAGAGCCTGTTACGATATCTTCTTGATCCCAACAGTTCGAAAACACAGTCAAACACAACAATAGCAAAGGCAAGACACGCGTTCGAGGGGACCGACGCGGAACTAATAACTAAACTCGTAGACACATATGTCGGCGATACAACATCCCTCCCTCTTAGGCAATACGCGGGCCCACTGAACGAGGCCCTCGACGCGCCCATCTCAGAAGCGGAAGTTAGAGCCGAAATCCTGAGCTTAAAGACGCGATCAGCTCCCGGCCTTGATGGAATAACAAATAAAATGCTACGAAACTTAGACGACGCTTCCATAACGGCACTCACCAACTACATGCAAGAAGTAGGGAGTAGCGGTCATCTTCACCAGCAGTGGAAAACTGCAAACGTAGTGCTATTTCCAAAACCTGGCAAGCCCCCGAAATTGGAAAACCTCAGACCTATTTCTCTAACCTCATGCATTGTAAAGCTTATGGAACGCGTAGTCCAAACAAGGCTAACTAATTTCATGCAGAAAAACGACCTGTGGCCGCACGAGATGGTCGGGTTCCGACCGGGCCTGTGCACACAGGATGTAATGCTCCGATTACATGACATAATTGACTCGAAATCCAGAGACGCGAAGGTAATTCTAGCACTAGATCTAACAAAAGCATTTGAAAACGTAAAACACCAGGCAATTCTCGCGGGACTACAGGAATTAGGAGTCGGCGAGAGGACATATAATTACGTAATGGATTTCCTGACGAACAGGACGTTGAAACTAAAATTTCAGGACCTAGAATCCCCCACTGTCCACCTGGGAAGTAAAGGAACTCCGCAAGGCTCGGTGCTCTCCCCCTTCCTTTTTAACGTGGTAATGAGAGGCCTTCCTGCCGCTCTTAATGTCATAAAAGACCTGAAGTTCAGCATTTACGCGGATGACGTTAATCTCTGGATGAACAATGGCAGCGATGGCAGCATAGAGGAACGTCTACAGGCGGCGGCGGACATCATTGTGTCCTACGCGGCCGAAAGGGGTCTTTCGTGCTCTCCGCAAAAATCCGAACTTTTCATATAAAATCCAAACTCAATGAGGTGCAAGGGCGACTTTAACGTAGAAATTAAGGTAGGCGGCAAAACCGTACCAAGAGTCCAGTAAATCAGAATCCTCGGACTTTTTATTCAAGAGGACGGGTATAACGACGGAACGATAAAAAAACACTACCTACGCGACGCAAGTAACAGGGATATTTAGGAGGATTGTATTCAAAGGCAGAGGTCTCAAAGAGAGAAGCCTCTTGAGACTGATGCAGGCGTACACAATAAGTCGAATATGCTATGCCACACCGTTCCTCAACATCAGGACCAATGAAAAAGATAAGATAGACGCACTCATCAGGCGTTGCGTCAAGAGGGCGCTGGGTCTACCCATCTCCTCTTTTACGGAACGCCTGATAGAAATGGGAGTGCATAATAGCTGGACGGAACTTGCTGAAGCGATGAGAATCGTCCAACATGAAGGATTAAGTAGGTCGAGCACGGGTCGAACCATCTTAAAATGAGTGGGTCGAAAAATAGATAGGGCACAGCCGACAAAGTTCCCTTACCACCACAATGTCGCGAGAACGTCATTGTCCGTCCTCTCCCCCGCAACATGCACCCAGAATACCACAAGGAGAGACGGGAGAAAAGAGCAGAAGCACTGGATAAAAGTGCAAAAGAATTCAGAGTAAAAGAAGTTGCCTACGTAGACGCTGCAAGCGGCCGATCAGGGGCGGCAGTCGCCGCGGTAGTCGATGGTAGCGGCGCACCAGTCGTCTCCGCAGAAACAGAAACATAGACACGGCTTAAGAGGTCGCAATAGCGCTCGCTTGCGTCGGAACGAAGGCTAGATTGATCTTTAGCGACAGTAAAACTGCTCTCTGGAATATCGGAAAAGGCAGGGTCTCTCAAGAAGCCGCCCGAATTCTAAAAGCTGCAACTAAAATCGATCGCAGAATCACCCTAATTTGGGTACCAGCACACACGTCCGTCTCCGGCGACGAGGCGGCCCATGATTTAGCACGCTTCCGGGCAAACGCGGAGCCGCCCGACTGCTGGCGATGGACGAACGTTTGCAAACCTATAAAGAAATAACCGAAAATTATAGATTAGGAAGACGTCTGATGCCGCCACCGGATCCTAGCTTAAATAATACAGAGGCCATAGCCTGGCGGCGATTACAAGCCGGAAATTTCCCGAACCCTGTCTGGCTGTTTCACCCCCAGATAGATGAGAGATTTAGATAAATGATAAATGTAGAGCCTGCGAAGCGGGGGGGACCCTCGACCATATACTTTGGGAATGCCCTAAGTTTCCGGGCGCTAGGGACAACATTAAAAATAGAGAAGCCTGGGTAACCCTGCTGCGAAGCGACGTCCCCGCTGACCAGCAGAAAGCCATCCGCCTGGCGGCTAAGGCCGCGAATAACCAATGTATATTCGCCAGTCCTTAGTCGCGGAGGTTCCAGCTCCCGTTCCTCAGGCCTGCGTGCCAGGTGCGGGGAGTAGAGGGCCTCCTAAATCGGTGGAAATTAGTTTTAATCAATCAATCAATCATCGCCACAAGCGCGTGTTTATCGCGGAGGCCGGCTATATAACCGCTTGCCAGGGAACAGACGTGCGCATACAACTTGGAAGAAGAAGAGAGTGACAATACCGGTACAGAAGTGCTACCACGGGAGTTTGCTGAGAAGGAGGGAAACAATGAAAGGCTTGAAGCTCAACAAGCGACCGAGACACCCGAGCAACGAGGAGAACGTCTCGCTAAACGACTCAGCAAAGCCGAGTCTGCAACGCTTAAATCAAAACTATAAGCTAAACCGTAAGCAAATTCATAAGTTAAACCATAAGCATATCCATAAGTTAAACCGTAAGCATATTCATAGTCTAAATCAAAAAGCATGACCATAAGTTAAACCGTAAGCATATTCATAAGCTAAATCATAAAGCATAAAAATTAGCTAAACCAGAAGCATCACCGAAGCTTTTCGATTCGAGATATCCAGGCTTACCTTAGCTAAGCCCAAACCAATTTTTTTAATTGGTATTAACTCTTTATTTTTAGATCCAAATTTTTATGTGCAGACAACGAATAGAGTCGAGTAGAGTAGAGAGCTCAGCTGTGCAAAATAGTTTTCCTCGTTCCAGTTTTCTTTTACACCCTAAGTGTCAATATGATCTTTTTTACTTATAATATTGAATGATATAACATGCTCGCCGGCCCCTTTCCGAGCATGTTGGCGTAGAGCACATTGAACAAAGGCGCCTGTGTGCCAATTTTCCAGATCACCGAAGTCGATGGCCTCTAGCCCTTTTTTATCCCCTTCAGCGAAGTAGATCGCCTTTGTTCTGTACTAAAAAAATAGGACATTGCGAAGGCCTTTTGATTAACGGGGTTTTTAGAATTAGAATTTAGGTAATAACCGATATTTAAGTAGGCTTCCTACAAAAATTGAACTTTATATTTTCTTCTTGTCGTGTCTTCAGGCCGTCAAAAAGTCGTAACAAACTGTCCTTTTTCTCTTTTATTACAAACTGGATAGACGGACCAACCGATAATAGCTGGTCTCAACTTTTGAAAATTTTAAGATGCAAAAGCAGTCGTCAAAGTAACGAATGAAAAGTTTTCGTTTTTCTTTGAATGACGGAAGAGCTTGGGTTAAATAAACATTTGCGTAAAATAAAAACATAATTGATAAGTGGGCGTTTTCTTCTCTGTGTTGTCGCGTGAAATACAAGCCTCTTTTATTTGCTCCACGTTACAGTCAGAATAATGTACTCTTATAATTCTACCCACTATCCGTGTATCTTAACGTCAATCATTTTGCGAATTGCCAAAAGCTGTGAAAGCCTTCCATGGACATCAGAAAAGGAAAAGACGTCATAAGCGGCTGTCCTTCATTCAACGCGAGGTGCAAGTAGGCGCTCAGAAGCCAGTGAGCGACAGTAATGTCATGCTTCTTGCTTTGGCCATCCTGTCCTTGTCTGGTGCAGACAGCCCTGATTACACGTCGGGTCAAGTAATCTGCTGCGCAGGCGTGTCATCTTAGCGAAGCAATGTATGTTTATTCCCTTCCTCAGGACCCCTGAACCTGATTATCTCCCGAAGTCTGCAGGGTCAGCAATCTCCCGGGAAATGAGGTCGAGCAACCTTACCACAACGCATGAAGTAAAAATACGCCCATCAGCATAGATCGATGCACGGGGAACATACACCAACCAAAGTTGGGAAATGAAACCAGGCCAACGCCACAACGCCTGTTTAGCGAGTGTGAAAATATGGAGTTCTTATCGAACATTGCTTAATTATTTCTATAGAGAAATTGCTAGAGGGTTGTTTCGAGAATTTACCCAGCATGCAAAACAACAGCATACCTTTAATGGCTCATCAATGAAATGAAGTTGCCATAGCCTTATAAATAGATTTACTTTTAAAACCATTTCGGGCTCAAAGCGCGTCACTCGTTCCTTTCACAATTATACGACTTCGGGTTCGACATGTCTTGCCTGGCACGATGTTCCCTATAACAAAGCATTCAATCAATCAATCAATCAATCAATCAATCAATCAATCAATCAATCAATCAATAAACTTTTATTTCCAAACTGAAAGACACATAAAGGTATGCTAGTCAATCTAAGCAAGCAGTGCTTGGGAGAAGACCAGGCAGCCAGTGTTGCATGTTTTAGAGGAAATAAATCATTACAAATTCAGAGACAATGCATCATCAAGGAAATGAACGAAAAACAAAAACAAAATCATGCACACACAAACACAAAAATTACACCGAGTTGCTCAATAGGCAAAAAAAAAGAAAGTCATGTGAAAAGTAACACATCACAAGATAAAAATAAACACCACTTCCTTACGTTTTCAGCCCTTTAATTCGTGATTTTGATCCATACAGTGTTTCCCTTAGTTCATTATATGTTTCCGGTACATAAAAATTTCTGGATTTCTTTCCATAGTGCCTACCCTAAGTTTAATGTACCTCTTAGTTTTCCGCAACAATAAATCTTTTTTACGAATATCTTACATGCGTTTGAATAGTAATTGAGGGTCAACACAGCATATTTAGATTTGGTTTCCACAGTAAAATGCTAGAGTTTATTTAGCATCCCTGAAGTGCTCAACTAGATGAACTAGTCTAGTCATACATTTATTATAGTATTTATTAGCTGCAGCAATGTAAAATGTATCTTGCCACAGGTATCCTTAATAAATGGTTTTCAAGCGGGCTTATATGTTTCATAGAAAACAGAAAATAAAAGGTCTGTCCAGTGTCCCCCACAGCAAACAAGGGCTTACTTGTATTCAACTTAATGCAAGCGGCATAGTGATCAATTTAACGAATATCCAAGCGATTTCAAGAAAACAATTTGCACTATTTTTTGGAGCTAGGCTTTTTTCAAGCACTGTTTTCTCAGAACCAGAAGAACTGTTAAGGGTAAACCGCGAAATTTCATACTTGAAAACGCAGGATACAAATTGCATGTATAATATTTGATTTTTGCCTAATTAAGCTGCTGCATTGATGCCAGAACAACTATTAGAGTGTCGATTTATTTTGTATCTATCTGTGCACGACAGAATGAGTTCGACAATTACTCTATTGTCTAAAGAACAACATGATGTCGCGCTGCTCAGAAGGGTCCGCGGATAATTGTCGAGGGGGAGCCGAATTGCGCCCTCTGTGTATACTAAATGTGTGAGATTGTTTGCGGCGGCGTATAAGATAACCAATTTTATTGCGAAAGCAATACTACTCCCATTTTTCAGCCCTTCTCCTAGCCACGGCCGGTAGGCACGTTTGACCTTTAATGACCCCAGATGGCTGTGACGTCATACCAGATGCGAGAGATGGGCTACCAAGTCGAGTCGTCGGCTGGCGGCGGTCGGTAGGCACGGCGCGATGCAGCTGGAGCCGCACTGCTAGCAAGTGGAGGCGCTGCTGTCACCTCGTCTCTCGCAGTTGAGAGGAGGAGGAGGAAAACGAGGGGTATATAGACGATTTTAGTTTCCATGCCTGGGCGCAGCCATCTTAGTTTGATAATGGCGCCCCGTGTGAGCCAAACTGGGAAAGTTCGCTGTGGCTCCTCTTGACGCCATCTTGGGCTGTGCTGTGCGTGTTGATGCTGCGGTGCGGCAGTGTAAAAGTGTTGTTTCTCGGTGGTCGTGAAAGCTATCCAACACCTTGGTGTTATTTTGCGTTTTGTCTGAGCACGTCAGCAAACAATATACCATCCATTTGGCATGGTGACAGCTGTTAGAAACAACAGTAGCGGCCCGGGCGACTGCGAAAAACTGCGCTCCGATTCCGCAGGCCGAACTCGTCAGAGTTAACTTTGAGGATGTAAATGTTGTATCTTTCACGATACATGCATTTTCAATTATATTTTAAAATCCCAATGGCAACTGTACACACAAACACACATTGAATGAACCGTATACGAGCAACTGCCGAGCGCGGAATGGGTACACCTACTACGAAACATGCTGCCCAGTCACTGCCGTATTGTTTTCACATGAAGTGCAACCCATTTCATGTCGTGTATTTTCTCTCGACAGTGCATAATTATATTCGATGTGGCGCGGCTTTCATTTCGCAATAAAGGCATGGGCAGCGGTCACCGCGGTTACGTCGCTAACCGCTGCTATCGCGTACCGAGCTTGGCAAATGCATGCGTCTCTGTGGTGCGCCAGCGACCCAGTGCGAAAAGCATACAATCGAGCTGCTCTGTTTAAACAGTTTGTAGTTAAAAGTTAAACCACAGTTCAAGAACAGCACATAAAAGTAGGAATGTCTAAAGTATCATCCATCGACCTTTTTATGCAGCCTTGGTGTACTTCCGGCGGCGCAACATCGTATCCCCGTCCCGTCGTAGCAGCATCGTTTGTACGACGCATTGTTGATCACAACGTCGAAAAACGTATGCTCTCAGCTGCAATATGAAAGAAGACGACAAATTCGCAGCACATACAGCAGCGGATGATGGCAATCTTCCCGAGCGCTGCTCCCTAGTCGTCAGTCAGTTCAGTCGTTCAGTCGTGTCCGACTCTTCGTAACCCTATGGACCATGTCACGCCACGCTTTCCGGTCTCTCACTATCTTCCTAACATCACATCACTTCATCTGCAGTGCCTGGAGGATGCCATATCTAACCATAGCGTTCGCTGCCTACCCCTTCTCCGGCCACCCTCAACCTTTCCCAACATCAAATCTTTCTCCAGCGACTCTTCTCTTCTCTTCAGATGACCAAAGTAGCTGAGCTTTAACTTTAGAATTTGACCCTCCAATGAGCAGTCAGGGTTTATCCTTAGTCGTAGCTAGGCCGAATTGTTTCGCATCGAATGCATATACGACGGCGCTTTGTAATCTCAGCGCTAGAGTAAACGGTCTCTCGTGGAACTGCTTTACTGTCTATCCCATTGTATCAGTAAGACAAAGATGTAAATTTCGATGATGCCTTAGCAGCGGAGCCAGCGTGCAGACAATGAGCCACGCTCCGTACCAGCGGCAGCTGGCTTTGTTGAGAAATTTGTTTGCATTGCAAACATCAACAACACGCTATGGGTCAGAGATCCGCAAGAAAGATTTTTTTTTGTCGGCTTATTGTTTAAGGCACTGGAGGAAGAGATTTACCCTGTCGTTGCCGCGGAAGACTTGCGGGAGGTACGACCTGCCCTGCGTGCTTGTTTACTACAGCGGAGGAAGTAAAATGGGCTTCATTATTCGTGAGTCCGTCATTGGTACTAAGTCTGTCTGCCTAACACCGAATTAAACCAGTATAGACTAGAAAGCGGTGACACAGAAAGATATCACTGTCGCACTCGGACTGTTGTTGCAAGGTTCCCGCATACACTCTCGGATACCATCTTGCGATTTCCTTTGATAGTTTGTGCAGTCCACGAATACGCATTGCTGTTCAGATGACATTGCCACTACAATTGGCGTTAACAAATGTATTTCAGGCTCTCAAGCGACAATATATGCCGACGGGCAAGGCCGCTCTGTCATGCATAAAGCATGCGAATGTACGGCCCACTCGGTACTGGCAACAGTGTGCCGGCGCAATGAATCTGGTTCGAGAGTATTTTACTCCTCTCCTGCTTGCTCTCGCTGAAACGGTCTATACATACTCACGCTTGCTCGGCTGAGGCACTTGCTATGTATCCTGATAAACAGAAAGAAAATTCACGCCGTCTCGATGAAGCCACGAAACGACAGCGGGCTACAGAGACAGATGAAGAATGGGAACAGCGTCTCGCTCTGCGGCGCGCTCAAGATGCAGCTTGACGAGCGCGTTGCGCTTCACTTGAATTGTCTTCAACCGGTGACGACTCCGAATGAAATGTAATCGACACTTAGAATAGTGAAGACTCTTTGTCGACGTGTTCACTCAGCAGTCAAGAAAGTAGGAATGCAACTAGGCGGCAACGACGCACTCAGGAAATAGAAGAAGAACGGCAACGACGGTTACACTACGAGCTGAGCTATAGCGTAGCCGTGCTGTTATTTCTTTCGCAACCTACCAGACTTAACTAAAGCTAAGCCCCAGGTATTTTTTTCTGTGCTCTTTAATCTTGGACATCAATACTCCTAGAGCAATTATTATTCAGTTCGTTGATAACCGGAACCACTCAGTAATCCTAAATGACCAGGGTGTCTTGCTTCGCACCATAGCTTGTACATCGAAACGCGTAATACCCGCATGCTTTGCGCGTAATACCACGCAAAATAAAATGGAGTCCATGACATTATTACAAGAACCCACATTCAAACATACAAAAAGAAATCGCCTCTCACTATTCTGACGCCTTCTCTACTACCCAAACTGCTAGCGTCGCGAACGTAATGTAGGAGCAGGGATACAAGGATACTCAAAAGTAGAAAAGCACAAAAAATAATTAATATAGATTTGACATAAAACCTACAAGTCAATGTTTGCTATTATGTGGAAGCAAAGCTATTATTTATTATTCGTCTCTCTGGTTACTGCTCTCAAAACTACTGGAGTTCTAGTATGCTATCTTTCAGCGTTATTGCATATAAATTAAAAAAAAAACAAAGGCACCTGAGCAGGCAATACATTTTAGTTCTCCTCGAGATATGCTTCCTATACTCGAAATGAAATCAACCACATTTCAGTTTTATTTAAACTGTATGCGTAGAGGATGTTCCCCACGAGGTGAATATAGCAGATCCTAAAATATGTGAAACAGTAAATATTGCACGTTCTCTCATTGCCAATATTTCTATGAAAAAAAATTATACATGGCGCTTCATATATTTGGTAACAGCAAGTTCAATATGTGTATAGGCAGAAGCATCTGATAATGCTGGTAGTGGCATTGCTTGTGGCCGTCAGCCTACGCTTGCTGTTGCGCTAGCTGACAGCTTTACACCGAGATAACCAATGGTCTCTCACCGCCGTCCAATTCAATACAACGGTGTAAGTTTGTATAGGAGGTCTGAAAAAAAAATTCTGTGCTCATTTTTTTTTTAAATCATTGAGCTCAATACACATTTTTCGAACAGTAAGGAATTATGGGTGTGAAAAGGTAATTTTTTCTTCATGTGTTGTAAAACTAGCACTAAGGCTAACGGAGGCGTTCAGAAGTCGATCAACTCGGTTTTATTCATTTAATTTTTACGCACGAGGATCGCGAAACTGCTCTCACGTTCTCACAGTTCACGACTTTAGTGTTATTACCTTCTTCATTAAAGTTCATGTATCTTTCTTAGGCTACATGGTATGTTAATCTGGCGTAACTTAACAACGGCGTAGCACGGTAACATTCATTAGGCACAATCACATTTCTGCTCACAAATAATATTGCGGGCAATGAACGTAGTGAACAGTCATAAATCTGAAAACCACCCTTCTTGTTTATTATGGTCATCATTTGCGCTTTACCGGCAGTATTTGCAGGCAGACAAGAGCTTATCGTCAATCTTTAGCTGAGTCGATCTTATGGTATTACACCAGACGATCAATCAGGTAAATGCTAGCAAACGTTAGACTGTTAAATCATGCCTATGGCATTTGTTTGTCTTTTATGTGCAACTCTTGTGCAAAGGTGAAGATGTAGGTGTAAAGCTGAAGAAAAGATTCTGCGCGCTGTCTTCGATGACAGCGCTATCGATGTGTTCGCTTGGCCTGCTTGTACGCGACTGTTCCTCCCGTGCTTCTCGAGTACCAGTACCGGTAATAAACACCCATTTTACAATTGTTACTTTATAGGGTGCTTATTCACCGAGTAACTCACTGAGAGGGTGATTGAAAGACAAGGAAAGACGCGCGGGCACGTCGGTGGAGTTGCGCATGGCCATGGTCATGGGAAAGCTCAGTTACACACACCTCAATTTGCGGCACCGAATTTCGAAAAGAAACCGCGGCGCTAAATCTTTCTGCAAAAGTGTGATATATTTTGCAAATCGAAGGAATTTGTTTCTTGTTGCATAATTTTATTGCAAGAACAAATTTATTGGTGTTTCTTGTTGTGTAATTTTATTGCAAGAACAAATTTATTGGACTTTACGTCTTCGCTGTGTATCGAGATGCCACAGTTGGCTGAAAGCCATAAAACGAGAAAACTTTGTGCCACAGAAGTAGCCTTTTGTTTTTGACGCACTATCAAGACGAAGAGATACATACAGCGGGGTTCAATAGATATTCACAGAGAGAAAGGAATAGTGGAATTTCTTGCGTTCTTTTTTTGGCATGAGGCACTTTCTTTTTGTTTCTGAAAAACAACATACGCGGTGTGACTATTGCTCTCAATAGACAGTAAAAACCACCACATGCCATCGGAAGGATGCAAACCCAGGACCTTTGAATTTCCCGTCCGGTATGCCACCGGTTGAGAATTGGTGGCAGCTATTTATTCTTCTACTTTCTTAAGCATTTATGATGCTTATAAGCTATGCTTACGATTGTTAGATAAATAAAGATGCGAAGTTGTGTGACAACCCTAGAGTCACGGGATACATTAATTAACTGGCAGTGTGAGAACATTATTATAGGCAAATTCGAAGCCCTCGTTAAGATATGCAATACGCATATGTCCGCAAGGGCTTGTTGAGGCAAACGTAGCAAGGGAGTCACCATGCCACTGACACAGAGAATTCATAGGGGATTGAAATTTGATTTGTGTGTAACTGAAAGGAACAATGACATGAAAGTGGACTCAACAAGGGTAAAGGGAAGTTTCAGTTCGCAAGCCGGAACAACATTACGACTAGTGGACTTATCGTCTTCTGGGCAGCGCGAGCATCACTGGCAGAAGAAAAGCCATAAAGTGGTGATGTTGAGGTAAAAATATATATGGCCATGTATGAAAGAATGTTCTTTTCGTGTGCATTTTCGAGCCTGGAAACGGTGATGCCATGGAATGATGCTTTTTCGTGGAAATAGCTTGTTACAAAGAAATAAAAAAAAAACGTCGATGGGTGTTAAACACGACCTGCGAATTTCGCGTCCTCTGCATTACCGACGAATATACAGCGATGGCGTTCGACCTTCTTTTCTCGAAGATTGGTTACAAGCTGAATAAATACCCTAGAATAGAGAAGATTCAACACCCACCACTGTAGCCAAGCTGGCAGAGCAGCAGCGGCGGAATTCGCAGGTTGTGGACTCATGTCCTACCAGCTGCATATAGTTGTTGTTCTTGCAAATTTTGTTTAAATATCTTCGTGATTACATTACCGGTCACATTGTTTAACATGAAAATTTCTATGCTTTCGTTGGTGCCAATGGCGTTTGTAGTCCATGAATTGTATTGCTAACAAAGCCTCTCATTTTTCCGACATCTCTTGCTTGTTGATTACTGAGTCATTATTGCTCTGCAAGCATTCATAACATCCGTGTCAATCCAACACGCTGCCAGATGGGCTCCTGTGCTTCACAGTTGTACGGAACGTGTTATAGTAAGCGATTGCCTAATCATGATCATTTTATTCTGATCTCAAAATTCAGATACCAATTTTTCCAAACAGTACATTTTATGCAATTCAATTACTATATACTGTACTTGATTAGTTGTACCCACAACCTTTTCCCAAAAATAGAATTGTAGCCAGTGGTTTTGCGCATTAAATCTGCGCAAAAATTGGTGGCAGTGAGGAATGTTTGTTCAGGGCAGTCTGACAGCTTGCCAAATAGAGAAAAATTCTGGCTGGCGAACATTGCTCTACCATGACTGGGTCAACGCCGTCTTGTACCGTAGTTCTTATCCTCAAGTATATCACGTATCTGCCGTGTAAGGAAACCGCACTTTCATATTTTGACACCACTACCATTGCACTGCACCCACCTCGACACATTCCACAAAGGCCATGAAGGCCCAGAAATAAGGCGTGCGTGCAAAAACTACCCTCACATTGGCTCGTTTTTCTACACGAGTGGCCGCAAAGGTATTTACGATCTATACTACAGGTTCCAGTCGATTATATATCATTAGAAATTTTATTACCGCTACTGATGATATTTTACGACAGAACGTGAGAAGATTAGCGGCAGCTTAAGAAAGCTTTATACTCTGAGCCAAAAACGTTATCGAAACAATAATAATAGTAATATGCGCATGGTGTCATATTATTAGCAATGAAATAACGTAATGACTATAAAATAATAAGGCATTAAAAAAGTGATGGAACAGTTTTGTGCACTTTCTGTTTACATATTGTCCACAGAAATTGATTCCTTACTTTCGGTAACTTCTACAAGACAGGTGCGATTGCATTGTTGTGGCGAACGAGCGCGTCATATGCATATCTCTCACTCTGTATCCTGTTTCTTGTCTACAGTGAGCCATTAACGCGAAGAATATCCAGGTCCTCTTGTCGTTCACGCCAAGCTGTTATTGTCTTTTGCGGAAGAGTAGAAACTATACGACTCAGTAAGACTTTTTGATAGTAAAGGAAACAATATGACGCTGTTATTGATGTATTTTAAAGGCTCTGTGTAAAGAGTGTTTTGCAGATAACCAAGAAATAACAGCCAATTTAGTTTTTTTTATAATAAATAAAACAAAATTTGTTTTAGTTCGTCCCAGAAATAAGTTCTTTAACTCTTCTAGCCTCAATATTTTAATTGATGAAGAAGCCTTGGAGAAGAGAGAATTGATGAAATATTTAGGTATTACTATTGACAACCAGTTAAAATTTAAAGAACACATTACAAATGTGTGTTCAGAACTTGCTTCAGCTTGTTATATTCTTTTTCGAACACGGATATATTTCTGTAACGATATATTAAACATAGTTTTCTTTGCCGTATTTCATACCCACCTTATCTATTGCAGCAAGTCTTGGGCATTCACATTTAAAACATGCTTAGATCTTATCATTCGCCTTCCAAAAAGAGCTGCACTCATAATGACCTTCTCGCACTGGCACTCATCTGCACCTTTATTGTTCTCATAGCTTCATATACTCCCTTTTACTCTTGCGTTGGAAATGAAAGTTTGCCGTGTAGTAAATGCCATTATCCTGAATACTCACCCTTTACCAATTACATTATTTGTGAAACCCAACAGGAACACGAGAAATGCAAGCAATATAATCTTCAGCCTTCCTATCACAAGAAACTTTTACGGCCAGTGTCTAATACAGCATGTCGGTGTAAAAATATGAAATTATATTCTACTTGAAATTAGAATGGCAAATACTTTTTTATTTTCTATCACAAGATTTTATTTTGACAAAATTATAATATTATAACACCAAATAGATAAGAAATGCTTCCATTTCTGGCGCTACTAAATGTGTATGTCTTGGTTGCTTTTATTTTTCTCAGATAGGGAATTGTATTCCATGATCTCTCAATTATGCAAGGCGCATGAAATATTTTGTGTATATGCATGCCTGCTTTTCATTTCTTCGCTGTTATGTATTTTGTTTTTTTTTTGTACTTGACTTTCTATGCTCATTGATTGTTACATTTGCGTGTGTTTAAGCCTGAAAACATTTGTAACATATCCTTTAGCGTGTCTCCACTGCTGTGTATATGTATGTATGTATGTATGTATGTATGTATGTATGTATGTATGTATGTATGTATGTATGTATGCATGCATGCATGCATGCATGCATGCATGCATGCATGCATGCATGCATGCATGCAGGCAGGCAGGCAGGCAGGCAGGCAGGCAGGCAGGCAGGCAGGCAGGCAGGCAGGCAGGCAGGCAGGCAGGCAGGCAGGCAGGCAGGCAGGCAGGCAGGCAGGCAGGCAGGCAGGCAGGCAGGCAGGCAGGCAGGCAGGCAGGCAGGCAGGCAGGCAGGCAGGCAGGCAGGCAGGCAGGCAGGCAGGCAGGCAGGCAGGCAGGCAGGCAGGCAGGCAGGCAGGCAGGCAGGCAGGCAGGCAGGCAGGCAGGCAGGCAGGCAGGCAGGCAGGCAGGCAGGCAGGCAGGCAGGCAGGCAGGCAGGCAGGCAGGCAGGCAGGCAGGCAGGCAGGCAGGCAGGCAGGCAGGCAGGCAGGCAGGCAGGCAGGCAGGCAGGCAGGCAGGCAGGCAGGCAGGCAGGCAGGCAGGCAGGCAGGCAGGCAGGCAGGCAGGCAGGCAGGCAGGCAGGCAGGCAGGCAGGCAGGCAGGCAGGCAGGCAGGCAGGCAGGCAGGCAGGCAGGCAGGCAGGCAGGCAGGCAGGCAGGCAGGCAGGCAGGCAGGCAGGCAGGCAGGCAGGCAGGCAGGCAGGCAGGCAGGCAGGCAGGCAGGCAGGCAGGCAGGCAGGCAGGCAGGCAGGCAGGCAGGCAGGCAGGCAGGCAGGCAGGCAGGCAGGCAGGCAGGCAGGCAGGCAGGCAGGCAGGCAGGCAGGCAGGCAGGCAGGCAGGCAGGCAGGCAGGCAGGCAGGCAGGCAGGCAGGCAGGCAGGCAGGCAGGCAGGCAGGCAGGCAGGCAGGCAGGCAGGCAGGCAGGCAGGCAGGCAGGCAGGCAGGCAGGCAGGCAGGCAGGCAGGCAGGCAGGCAGGCAGGCAGGCAGGCAGGCAGGCAGGCAGGCAGGCAGGCAGGCAGGCAGGCAGGCAGGCAGGCAGGCAGGCAGGCAGGCAGGCAGGCAGGCAGGCAGGCAGGCAGGCAGGCAGGCAGGCAGGCAGGCAGGCAGGCAGGCAGGCAGGCAGGCAGGCAGGCAGGCAGGCAGGCAGGCAGGCAGGCAGGCAGGCAGGCAGGCAGGCAGGCAGGCAGGCAGGCAGGCAGGCAGGCAGGCAGGCAGGCAGGCAGGCAGGCAGGCAGGCAGGCAGGCAGGCAGGCAGGCAGGCAGGCAGGCAGGCAGGCAGGCAGGCAGGCAGGCAGGCAGGCAGGCAGGCAGGCAGGCAGGCAGGCAGGCAGGCAGGCAGGCAGGCAGGCAGGCAGGCAGGCAGGCAGGCAGGCAGGCAGGCAGGCAGGCAGGCAGGCAGGCAGGCAGGCAGGCAGGCAGGCAGGCAGGCAGGCAGGCAGGCAGGCAGGCAGGCAGGCAGGCAGGCAGGCAGGCAGGCAGGCAGGCAGGCAGGCAGGCAGGCAGGCAGGCAGGCAGGCAGGCAGGCAGGCAGGCAGGCAGGCAGGCAGGCAGGCAGGCAGGCAGGCAGGCAGGCAGGCAGGCAGGCAGGCAGGCAGGCAGGCAGGCAGGCAGGCAGGCAGGCAGGCAGGCAGGCAGGCAGGCAGGCAGGCAGGCAGGCAGGCAGGCAGGCAGGCAGGCAGGCAGGCAGGCAGGCAGGCAGGCAGGCAGGCAGGCAGGCAGGCAGGCAGGCAGGCAGGCAGGCAGGCAGGCAGGCAGGCAGGCAGGCAGGCAGGCAGGCAGGCAGGCAGGCAGGCAGGCAGGCAGGCAGGCAGGCAGGCAGGCAGGCAGGCAGGCAGGCAGGCAGGCAGGCAGGCAGGCAGGCAGGCAGGCAGGCAGGCAGGCAGGCAGGCAGGCAGGCAGGCAGGCAGGCAGGCAGGCAGGCAGGCAGGCAGGCAGGCAGGCAGGCAGGCAGGCAGGCAGGCAGGCAGGCAGGCAGGCAGGCAGGCAGGCAGGCAGGCAGGCAGGCAGGCAGGCAGGCAGGCAGGCAGGCAGGCAGGCAGGCAGGCAGGCAGGCAGGCAGGCAGGCAGGCAGGCAGGCAGGCAGGCAGGCAGGCAGGCAGGCAGGCAGGCAGGCAGGCAGGCAGGCAGGCAGGCAGGCAGGCAGGCAGGCAGGCAGGCAGGCAGGCAGGCAGGCAGGCAGGCAGGCAGGCAGGCAGGCAGGCAGGCAGGCAGGCAGGCAGGCAGGCAGGCAGGCAGGCAGGCAGGCAGGCAGGCAGGCAGGCAGGCAGGCAGGCAGGCAGGCAGGCAGGCAGGCAGGCAGGCAGGCAGGCAGGCAGGCAGGCAGGCAGGCAGGCAGGCAGGCAGGCAGGCAGGCAGGCAGGCAGGCAGGCAGGCAGGCAGGCAGGCAGGCAGGCAGGCAGGCAGGCAGGCAGGCAGGCAGGCAGGCAGGCAGGCAGGCAGGCAGGCAGGCAGGCAGGCAGGCAGGCAGGCAGGCAGGCAGGCAGGCAGGCAGGTAGGTAGGTAGGTAGGTAGGTAGGTAGGTAGGTAGGTAGGTAGGTAGGTAGGTACGTAGGTACGGGCCTAAACTAGCTTCAGCTATTGGCCCAAAATTTTTTGCAATTTATACATTTTATTGAAATAAATGATTGAATGATATATATACATCAAGGTGATGCAGCGCAAGGGAATAAACACCGGCGTCATCTAATCTACGATGCTTCCATTGACTTCACTGTGAGAACAGTATTCGGTGAAGCAGAAGGCCATGTTGTTGATGACGATAAACTTTAATGACAATAAATTACAAGGGGCCCGTAAAACAGCAGGTATATATATACTAGCAATAGGTGTCGTAAATTATAGCGACTCATTTTGCGCCGCCAAAGGAATATTAGAGATATATGTGCGCTAGACTGAAATACTAGATTACACACAACTGCGGCGTACCGTTTGTCTGAAGAGCCTGTGCGTGGCCTAAATTTAAGGCATCGTTAATTGCGATGGTACCCGGAAACAGTGGTACTGTGTGTCGAAATAGAAGATGTCCTTAAGCAGGTAATTGTAGGATTAAAACGTTTCCATAAAATTCCTCTTGTGGGACCTCTCTCTTAAACTGCAGGTTTCAGCTCCAAAGAAAATGTATAGCAAAAGAAGGAGCGCATGCTTTTTTTTGCCCTATACGCAATCACCCCTTCTACGGCAATCAGTGCTCCATTTATCGAGCGCACAACAGTGTGAGCTTGTCGTTTGGCAGCGAACACAAAAACTGATATGAATATACAGTCACTTCAAAAAAAGAACAAGTATCGGCCGCTCCGAACGCGGTTCTTGAGAACTAAACAATATGATTATCTCAAAAGTTTTCACTACATACCTTCATTGAAAAACACTTCTATTCCTCCTTTTTATTTGCCTTCAAGCACTTGACCGCAAAATATTTCAATCTGTTTTTTTTTTCTTTAATGGGCGATATATCTTACCTATCACGGCTGCAAAGTTCAAACATCGCCATGACAAAGAAACCTCTTCTGAATGGGAGGAGTTGGCACGTGGAATGTATGCATTCAAACTGGGATGAAATGAGGATTGTTGAAAATGTTTAATTTGCATAGTAGACGCTGAAAAGGCCGCTTTAAAAGCCCAAAGATGTGCGTTACACGGCGCAATATAGTGCTGGGACGCACTCCACACGAAATGTTTGCATACATTTATGAAGGTCGACTTTATGAAAGTCATCGGGTAGTATCCTAGCGGGTTCATCGAATAAATTTTCTCCATATAGAAAGGTCAGCGTAATAGCATTCGTTGTTGAAATTAATCTCACAGTTCCTAATGGTTGGAAATTAGGGTTGCAGGTCTATATTTTGCTGGATAGTGTGATGCCAGGAGGATAGAAACAGGTGCGCCGACGGCAAGAAGAAGGTATGGGAACCTGAAATTGCAAAGGAATTTGCTTTCAGACTGGATAACATATTTAAATTACCGGCGCCGGCTCCTATGTTTTCGATCGTGATTTCCCGGTTGGTTTCCAGGCTTCAGCTTCATGAACTGCATATTTCCAAATAGGATCCTTGCCCCCCCCCCCCCCATTCTTGCCTACACTAATATTTCAATATTCGTTTTGCTCCTTAGTACATATTCTACCAAAGAAGCGCGATGAAAACACCGCTGCTCTATCTCACTGTGATCTCGCAGGAGTATAAAAGATACGGGTAAAATTCTTGGTCACACAAGAGGGACAACACCTTAAGAAAATGCGAAAATATATTTCAGCACACAAAATAAAAAATACATCGGCTGAGCGAGAACTCTGAAGGA
Source organism: Amblyomma maculatum (assembly GCF_055883805.1). Classification (NCBI taxonomy): domain Eukaryota; kingdom Metazoa; phylum Arthropoda; class Arachnida; order Ixodida; family Ixodidae; genus Amblyomma; species Amblyomma maculatum. Next base: position 70,704,054 of record NC_139353.1, read on the forward strand.
AAGGGACCTGTGCACTCTTAATGAGTCACGTTTTGCTCTTTAAGCATTTTTATGTGCCGCCTTAGATTTCTCAGCGACACACTAAAGAGAGGGAACCTTTTAGACATACGTATTTGTCCCTACATTCGTCGCATGACTCGTCATACATAACTTTACCCAAGAAATGAGGAACGCGTTATACGATCTCTGCGAGTATATTTATATTTTTTTTATGTGGCTTCAAGTTTTGTAAACATTGTTCAATTATTTGAGAGTAAATAAAACAAGTTGTAAATATTCATTTCAAAAACGTATCTCCCGTTGCTCGCGGAATCCGTCTCTTGTATGGTGCCTGGAAGGAGATTCGTAATGAAGGCAGACTCTGTGTTGAAGAACATGGCATGCCAAATATTGACGCTAGTGCAATACGACTGTGCGCCATACGCTGACCGTAGAGCAGCTGGACAAACTCGCATGCCTGTATCAAAACATGTGTACATTTTTCGATTGAACAATTTTAGTCATAGGCGCCTATATGTTACCCGTAAAGATTATTTCTAAACTTACTTCGAGTAGAGTTGCTTCAGTGAAAAAAAAAGACCTTCAGCTTCTCTGTATTTTTTATAAAGTATAAACGTCTCTGAAGAATTATGGATATTTATTTTGAGGACTGCATTTAATAGCAACATAGGCTCATTTTCGCATAGGAGGGCTAACTGGAAAATTTCAAGGGTTGGAAGTCAAAGGTTTAGACAATTCTAGAATGCATGAGAAATTTTGGAACTTCATGGACTGTACGGTCAAGCAAAGAGAGTGAAGTGTCAGCCTGAAAAATCAAATTAGATGAGACGGATGTCGGCGTTCATAATATAAGCGTCATTGACACCACGGGAGTCACATGGGCTGCCTATGAATCCATAGCAGAAGTGACATTATACTGCAATTTGGTGAATTATGTTCCTCTATCGAAAAAGATTCGAAATGTGAAATTAAATCCGAAGCTAAGAACATGTTTCGTATTCTGTTACATAATATATTATGCATTAGACCAGTTACGCAATGCCAAATATTTCTCGAATCTTGACTTTAATGACCACTGGAGATAGAAGAAGTTGAAAGAAAGAGACAGAGAAAGAATATCTTTCCTAACCTCGGAGGCCTTTATGAATTTAAAGTGCTTGTCTTCGGAATGTGTGCTGCGACAAAAACCTTCGAAATAATGATGGACACCATTCTGTCAGGACTAAAATAGCCAGCTTGCCTAGTGCACCTCGACAATTTTGTCATTTTCGCTGTTGTGAGGAACGCCTTGACCTGCTGCGAATGGTTCCAGAGGAACAAACAGCAGTCAACCAAATTGATGATAAAACTACAGATATGTCATTTCGAATTCGACAAGTTCTGCTTTCTTGGCCATGCTATTATCGTTAATAGAGTGAAACTAGGCCCTAAGAAGACTGCTGCTGTAGAAACGTTCTCGGGCTCAACCGACCAAAAGTTCAATATACCGTTTTTGAGCTTTAGCCATCGTATGTGGGGCACTCGCAAATGTAATGGGCTATAGTCTCGCAGCACCCGCAGGAAGCACATGCAGGGCTATGTTCACCAACTGCGTTTACCACGACCAGTCACACCAACCCACAGGCAACACAGCAAAGTTTCTCCACGTCAGGATAGGCTGGGTGGAAGACGGAGCTTCAGGTTAGGGTCAAGGATTTTAAGCGGCAGTTTGCAAACTGTTCAGAATTCCACTATTCGAGCCTGGGCTCCTGCGTAAGTGCGCGAAGCCTGGGCCGCTGTGTTTGCTCTGGAAAAGGGGTCGATAATCACCGTATTGGTAGGTGGTTCGCTCGAGGGCATCCTCGCGGATTGCCCGCTATGGCGCTCTTCCCTGCAAGCCATAGGTAAATGGTGTCGTGTCCTTTGTTCATGGCGTAGTGATGGAGGCATTCACTATAAGCCTTGCTAGCGATCTTGTATGGGTCGAGGAGCCAGTGTGCCATCGAGGACACTCTGAGAAGCTAATTCGTCGTTACTTTGCTCCATACGAGGTTATTCGGCGTATTGGTAATGTGAACTACGTAGTTCTTCCCTGAAATAAACGATCTTCAGCACGGTGGCGCTTAAGTCCTGAAATTGTTCATGTTGTTCGGATGAACTCCTACTATGAAAGACAGAAATCGTTTGTATGTCCACCTTTGTGTTCCCTGTTCCACCTGTGTGTACCCAGTTTGTGTTCACTGCCAACGTCGAGCCGCCGCTTCAGAAGAGGGGGGCAAAGAAAATGTAACCAGTAGAAGGCAGAAGCCACTGATGGGTTCAAAATGGCACCACATTACGCCATACTTCATCGTCTTCCTAGGTCTCAGAGAGGCACCCACCAATATTGTTCGGAAGTGTTGTTAATCAAGTCTTTTGACAACTCCTTCGTTTAACTTCTATCAAAAATTTTATATATAAAGTGCAAACCTAATAATAATTGCATGGTTTGTTGCGAGGTTTGTCCTTCCATGAAATTTTAGGTTTGCTCATTTTTGTCAGGTGCCAATATAGTACAGGTGTGTTTGCTTGTTGAAAGCAATTCTTATTACTGATGAAAAGACTGTTTGTTTCCAGGAGGTTGCAATGGAAGTGGAAGCATGTTTTTATTTCATCTTCATGGAAGAAAGAGACAACAAATCGCCATGTGTACGTTTTAATATAACATGCTTTCAAAACTTAGGAAAATTATTATTGTAACAGAATAATGAGAAAAACTTACAAGTCTGTACTCCGGTAAATTTCCTTTGTGTTCAGAAAACAAAGACTACGACCGATCAAGGTTTGCTGCGAAACAGCGTAGCTATGCGCAGAGCATGCCTGCGCAACTAACCTAGCCCGCATTCAGACATGGTGCTAGTGCGCAAGAAAGGCACACACTAAGGATAGGGGGACAGAAAATCCGCTAACTTGTCCCCTTGTGTATTTTGTCCCCCTACCTTGAGTGAGCGTCTTTCTTGTGCGCAAGCAACATGTCTAAATTCGTTCACCAGCCAGCCCAATTAAGAGCATTGACCTATTGCGCAGACACCACTCTATTCCGGAAACTTCTATTATGTAAAAAGGCCACATGTAGGCGGATTCTTCATGCATGCTAAGAAAAAATAAATATTTACAAGTAAACGGCACATTCAAGTTCGAACCAATAGAAATATACACTTTATACAAATATACAAATATACAAAGAAATATACAAAGAAAATATAGAAATATACAAAGTGTATATACAAAATATACACTATCTGTTTCCGCCACTCTCAAACGGTGCGACAGCATATCAGATTATGTCAGAGCTTCAGCGCTGCACAATCCACTCACGGGCTTTTATATAATGTTGACATCGCGACAGCAAATTGCAATTTTTACTCCAAACTCACCCTAAACTAAGATTAAAGTTGAAAGAAAGGAGAAATTTGAAAATATATGATATATGAAATACATGAAAGAGTCTGTCCATTTTGTGTTTTTTCTATATTGGTTCAAAACTCAGGAAGAAAATGAAGTGTGTTTCGTTTTGTGTTTTTTGCCAATGCACAGAAATCGGTGTCTACGGTGCTGTTGCTTATTTCGCGTTTTCAGTGAATGTAAGACCACGCCTAGTTCACACCGTCCAGGAGGACCATGGCTTGTTTGCCAAGAGTGGCACAGCGGCCTACTTTCCAGAAGTGCATCCGCAAATGAGATGGCTTCCGAGGATGCGGCGAGCGGTCACTGTTTACTCTCCATGCAGATGCGCCGCCACTCCCCAGATCAGATCCTCCGGTACCTCGAATGTTCTAGACAATCTGCAAAGAGTACACGTCCGAATAAAGCGGTACTTCCACGGAATGTTGATTGGGATGAAAGTACCGTCGCAGCGAAACTTTCTCAAACTCCATTTCGAGACAGCGACTCTTGGCTTTCACTGCTTCGCAGTCTCAAAAAATAACACACTCAACAAACACAGAAATGCTTATGAGAATACTCGCGGATAGCTTGCGACCACATCAGCTTGCGTCTTGGGAAGGCGTATTGGAGTTCTTTCATTTCCGGTCCTGGCTTCTTACTTTCATCTCAGCTAAAGTGCGGTAGGTGGCAAGTTCATAGGTTTCGCTGCATGCTTTTCAGCAGCATTTCAAAGTGCGGTAGGTGGCAAGTTCATAGCTTTCGCTGCATGCTTTTCGGCAGCATTGCAAAATAACAGGATGGCGATTATCGGCTCTCTATAAACGTGATAAGCGTAGCTGTACGAATTGACAGAAAAAAACAGCTACATTTTGTGCGTATGAAGACTTGTAACTATCGGCTCATTTATTGCAAAGGTTTTCTTGAAATTGAAAGCTGAAGATTAGAATGTTTGGCTGCTGTTTTATGAATTTCTGCCGACATATTTCATTTCATTGCTTTAAAACAAACCTATTTATTTTTCCAGCAAATATTCCCTACGAATAAATTACTGAATTTTAATGGTACATACATTACCATAGGACGTCATTGTTTCTGATATTTTATCGGCTACATTTTCGTCTCTAAAATTTTACGTCACCCTAAATAATGCAAAAAGAAAGTTTACTACGACCCCGTGGCTTTCATGCACAATAATATAATATCAAATAAAAATTGTTTATAAAAAATGAAAAAAAAAAGTTTTTTTTACGGACAGCACTGCAGTAATCATTACTCTGACTTAATATTTCCTAGCTGTAGTGCCTTTACATGCGCTAAAGGCAATTCGCGTTAATGAAGTTCAAAATAAGGTTTTATATATTTTCTCCCAAGATGTCATCTTAGTGGTCATTACTGTATCCGCGCCGTATGTTTTAAACCAGCATATATCACTGAATCAAGGATAATAAGTGCAGCGACAAGAATACCGAATATAACACACATTAATACAATTGAAAAAAGAAGCGCCAGTTTAAACCCTGCATAACGCATTGTCCTGAAAAGGAAATTCATGGCACCAGGAAGGTATTGTTCAAAAAACGGTTGCAAAGCGCATTTTTAGCAGTCAAATTATTCTTCAGAGTATTTTCACCGTCTGGCACCCTACCGACGTAGGTACGGCGGTCGCTATTCAACATCCTGGTTTCTTAGGTACCTGTGTTACGTATAACTAACCTATCCTAGAGAGCATTCGCCAGCTCCATCCTCGTCCTTAGAGCTCCAGACGTGGGATTCAAATGTGGGTTTGGATCTCAGCAATGGCAAGTGATTGCGCTTTTTCTGCTTTCTCTCGTTTATATCAATAATTACTTTAGTATTTCGCCATGATGAATACCACAAACAAAACCCACAAGCTTCAGTTACTGCATTTAAAGTTTATCATTATCCACAGGTGATTGCTGATTACTCGTGCTTGGTGTTTAGGGAGGAAAGAACAGGACAATATGTACCGAGGGCCACCTGGACACAGCGGCCTCAGAGGCGACCGCTGTGGTGACAAGGCCACACGAACTGCTAACCCCGAGGACTTTTGTGTGCCCATCGCTTTTTCAAAAGGAAACACGGACTAGTTCAATTAAAGATATAGGGCGCCTGACCATGATTGCTCGGCTACCTTGCAGCAAAATCTGCCATTCCTGGACATTTACATTAGGCTTGAAATTCTACCCTTGGTACTACAAAGTGATTGAGCGTTGTTGGACCGCCAGAATCTACGTAGTGCCTTCAGAAGCCACTAATGATTTCTTACCAGCATGGGGGGGGGGGGGGGGATGAACCTGCATGCGAAAACTGCGTAAATGAGGACAGCATTTCAAATATTGTTCGTGATTTAAAAAAACAACTAACAATATTGTACTGAGGACAGTATGCGCATTCCCGTAAACAATGACACCAATGTATTCGAATATTTACCATATATAATACTGGCATCAAAGAAGAATAAGGCAAGTTTATTTTAGACCACTCTTAATCGATTGAGCCAAAGAAATCCTATTGCCTCTCAGTATAAAGTAAGTTATTGCTGTCGCTCTTCCGCTGGCAGCAGCATGTTAGGCTGGAAGTTGAAATATGCAAGAATTTCCCACAAGATATTCCTCAATGATGTATACTGACATAATGACACGTATAGTTACACTATGGCAAATCAGCCAGAAGTATTAAATTAGTGTATTGAGAAATGTACCTGCCAAAAAGCGATGTGTAATAATTCGGGCAAATAATGACACATCCTATAAAACCACCACCCAGAATTTATTCAGTGCGAGATCGTATGACAGCTCCACACGGGCTCATGCTGGACCATTCTGTACAGCAAACGAGTATACAGAATCCTGCATAAAGTTCATACCCTATTTTTCAGAAAGGTTTGTGGCTATTGTACATCTTGCTAATGCATTGAAGTAGCAAATAATTCCCGGTTGGCTTCTTTTTACTGCCACTATTCTTTATTATTGTGAACAGCTGATATGTGTACAGACCCTACATCACCCACACTGCCAACTATATTAAAACGAACTGGGATTGGCTGTATCTTTATTACGTTTAGGCGAGTGCTTTTGGAAAACGTTTGACCTACAAGGGACATAACTATTATCGTCTGTTCCGCGCAAAGCATTGCAATTATTATATTGATACAGCTTTGAATGTGAAGGGGGAAATGCGTACCGAATTAAGTTGAAATAATTTTGAAACATATCGGCATGTCACTCAGAAAAATAAACTTCTGTGTGGCGTCTGAACTAGCAACGGCACGAACAAAACGTATTCTCTTTCCCAATGCTTCAAGTAACTCGACATATGCCGCAATATCTAGCAGTGAGTGCTGTGCTTGTAATACCACCGTCGTGAAAATCTGCCAGTCCTTGACTGGCCGGAATTCATGTTTTGATGGCCACCCAAAAAGGAGACGAGCCCCGTATTCCTGTTGAAATGGCGTCAACTACCTGACAAATCAAACACGACAAGCTGAATCTCTAATAAAAAGGAAGTGGCTGATGCATATACCTCCAAACTCTAAAGTAGACCTGTTGAGACTCACGTACACAGCACCATTTACATTTCAAAAACAAGACTTTACCTCCAAGTGATGTATTTTAGGTCACATCTTAGCTTACAAAATTACTGCAGTTTCCTCATTGTTGTGGATGATGGAGCAGTCGCGCCCGGTGGACATTTTCTGCCACCTCTTTTTTTCCGACTCGGGAAAGGCTCAGTCAGGCTGTTTGCTACAGGTCGAAGCAAGTCAAGCGTGTTATCTAGGGCAATTTAGCGTGTTATATACCGTCTCTTGGAGAAAGGCACTAGAGCAGGTAACAACACAAAACATAAGAAGCAGACACAAACGCAAGGAAAACGCTGCACTGAGAACTATATTGACCAGAACCCACCCATCTTCTCCCTTCACTTCACGTTTGCAGTCAACTTCTTTGTCTTTAACGTCCTGCCGGTTTGCGCAGAAATTCTAATTCTTCAACAATACCACTAAAGGCATACCACTGACACATTGTTCTCCCGAGTTACTGATTGCATATGCTTCATAAATTTGCCTTGCTAGCTTATCCTTCATCCTTTTCATAACCTTAACATTGTGAAGGTCAGCTCAATATTTTTGGTCTCTACAAACAACGCAGTCCTTGCAGTGCACGGCGAGATTAGTGCCACACTTGTCCGATAATGCCATAGCGTGCTCTCTAATCTTGTCATTGATACATATTCCTGTCTGTCCAAGGGAATCTGATAAACAATCCCCTGAATACACTTGGAGTACCTAGTCTGGTGCGAAGTTTTGCATGCAGAGTTGAAGTCCTGGTTGTTAGCCCGCACACACATCCCTTTAGCTCTGTTTGGTGCCGTTGGAATAACCCGGATGCTATTATTATTATATACCGTGTTATCTAGTGAAAGCTGTAGCAAAAACAAAGACTCTGATACGACACTGCGAACGCCGCAGCAATTCAATCACCTAAGTGCTAAATTCCTAAACTGCTCCGACAATAAAGTTAAAAAATTGTAAGCATTGTATAAAATTGTAGAGCATATCTTCATTTTTTTTCTCGTGATGGAAGTCGTTTTGCTCTGAAAAATGCCCACATTATGCCAACAAAATGTCGCAGCAAAGTAAACATGTAATCTTTATAGCATTCCTGCATCTCTTCGGTCATGATGGAAGTAGTTCAGACCAGCAAGTTTTATTTATACGAAAGATTAGGAACAATAAGCTCCTACTAACTCTTCATTCCTTCATTGCTCGCGACAGCTACAATCAGAGGCGCTGCCGTTTGAGCATTTTCTTACTGTGCAGCAACACCGCGCACACCTCACCACAGGTGTCTGGTGCAAGTCGGCTGATCCTGGATAGTACCACAAGTGGCTGCGGCCGCTTTTATATGCCGCTCTGAGCAATTGGATAACGGCTGTGAGAGAGGACAGCATTGGTAAACAAACTGGAGCATTTCTTCTGTGTTCTCCCACCTGGAAACTCAGATCTTGAGGTAATGCGAGTTTTCTTATCTTCGCATGCTGCTACGAATTTTTAATTGACTTTGCGTAGGCTGTATAAATAATACAAGTTGTAAAAAAGGCCTTCTTAGTATACAAATTACATTCCGTGCTGATGCACATACCTGAATGGTAACTCTTCTTTGTGTCCATTATTGCAGTCAAAATGCTATGCTTACACAAGCCACCGGTGTGTGGCGTCGTAGCAAATTTAACACACGCACTGAATACACAGCGTTATACAAGAACCGTACGCATCAGCTGTAGTAGAGAACATTTAACTAGTAGTGCTAGCTTCAGTTTCTTGCTTTACTTGTGTGCCTTCTTGCTATCTGTAGTTACTTCCCACTTGTTTAGAAGGTTTAACATTATTTAAGGGGGTCCTTAAAAGCCGATGGGTATATTTTTCTGGACGCAAGATAATCAGGAAACAGCGATTACCCCGTTGCGGCATGAAACATGGTCCTGACCGAAGCTTCTCAGTCATGAGTTCATTCTAGCTCTTCTGCCCAGAAAATTACTCCCGTTGGCACTGATGTCCGCCGCCCACTTAGGGTTGTCGAAGTGGCGCCATTGGTTATTACCTGTTTTTCTAAAACTTAACCGCTTATGTGAAGTAGATTACGAGCACATGTAATACAATTACTCGAGAAGCTATAGCGTGAAAATTATAGGAGTATTACAGAATTATACGAATGTGATTTCTCAGCAGCAATCGACTAACGCACAGCTTACTTTTCTCAAATTGAGTTCTCACCAGAAAAGACTTAGCCTTGAGCCTGAAACAGCGAACTGGAAAAAGGCTACATCTGCTGCCCTTCATCAAGGCGTTACTCACCACCACGCGGCTTCGGGACATCAGAGTCCAGATACCATATCCGCATGACATATTAACTGGAATGTCGCAAACCCACTTCATTGCCTGTCCTATTCTGGTCTTCAATAAAAACAACCGGAGTCAATAAAATTGCTCACAGTTTGATACCAGCTATCTTCCGTGAAGTCGACATTCAGAAACTCAGCCCTCCCTCGAGAGCCGTAGCCATAAACTACAGCACGGTAGGTTTCGTGTTTTCATTCGTCCAGTGCTGATTGCATGCTTGTTTGTGCAATACCATTTTTTGACAATTCGCAATGGAAGCCCCCAAGGCGGATGTTCTAGACTTTCCGAACCGTGCTAATCTTCCCGCCTGTATGTGTTACTAATTCTTCCATGCATATTCTGACTCTGTAAATGTTTTGGCTGCCTTCGATGCAGCAGGCGCCAGGTTTTCATGCGTCGGGAGGAGCTCGTTATTCTCCTTAGAAGCACTAAATCTTGAGGTGAAATCCTTGGAAAGAACTGCATCACCAACCATTCTTCAGTTAACGAAAATTCGCGCAGAAAAGTTGGTGCGTGCGGGTTTTCTATTACCCGAATATAAATATTGGCGCTGAAGTGTCACGAGGGCCTCCCTTCATGAATACAAATGCACCTTTAGAAAGACGGTGTCAATTCCTGTTTTCAATCTTTAGAACACGTATATTTTCCAGCATTTTTATTCCTTTTTTTCATAATGTTAGGATATCCGATAAATTTGTTGATGTCATAAATGTTTACCTGCAAGGAACTAGTAGTTGATAATAAAGTTTTCTGGATTTCACGCCGCTCAGAACGAAATCGCACAGAATGAAATTGTAGCATCAGATCAGCTATTTACTTCACGATACGAACATTGTGCTTGATCTTGATCATCAATTAGAGCCTTACATATGTTTGTTTAGGTAAAACAATTTACACGAATGTCAGAACCGAGCAATAAAATTACTCGCGTCTCGCCAGTTCCCGAGAAATTGTGACGCCTTGACACCAATGATACATTGCTCCGAGCAGAGTGTGTAGCTGAAACGATACCAGGAAAGAGAGGTGCAATATCAGTTTTACTCTGAGGTAAAAAACTGGATTCCAAGGGAAGGAAAGCGTAGCAGGGGGCGGCAGAAAGTTAGGTGGGCGAGAATAAGAAGTTCGCAGGGGTCAAGTGGATGCAGCTAGCACAGAACCGGGTTAAGTGTAGAAATATGAGAGAGGCCTTCGCCCCGCAGTGGGTATAATCAGGCTGATGATGATGATGATGATGAAAAATCTGCACCGCACCACGGGAGAAAGGAATGTTCACTGGAGAGAAGAAAATTAGCCGGGATTCCATAATGCTTCAACATCAAGAAAAATCATTCTGAACGAAACCAAACCGTGCGTTCTCCAGTCTCAGTCGGTTTAAGCGGAGCATTACCTGCTAGTAACATACTCCTCAGTTGTTATTCCCCGTGGTAGTGTTTTTTGTTCTCTTGGTCTTATTGTCTTACGCGCTGTACTGCAAAAACTCATCTACGATATGGTGCGGCTAACTGGCGTAATGTAAACACAGTATATTTTTCTAGCATATTCAAAGTGCATCATTTAAAAAAAAAATAAATAATGAGTTCGTGAACTTTAACAATGTTTTTTCTCCTGGCCATTCATCTTCCTCTTTATACATCTTCAAAGTGCCGGCCACGTTTTCCTGTTTGCAAAGATGTCATGCTCACACTTAAAAAAGAAACGAAGTCGGCTCCATTGCTGGGTTTCCACCTGTTTTCATAAGTTAATAAGACCATTGCTCAAATTTTGAGGTTACTAAAGATTTCATTGTAAGGTATTACTGGTTATGCTCTGGCCGGCTGTCAGAAAAAGAAACGTTCCGCACATAGCTGTGAGCAGGGCGAAAAATAAATGTATTGTTACTAGAATGACAGTTCTAATATTCGCATTCCGATCAGCACGATTATTTTGCTGCTGACTACAGTCTGGAAATTTGTCGTTGTCTGGTTTAGGTCATCAATCGATCGGGTTAAACACGGCCGATAGTGTTTCTATTTTTCGTTTTTTCTTTTATGTTTTCGCTACAATACAGTCACATATCTATTTATTTTGCAGTCTCTTTCTGTTAAATCTATGATCACTCGATTCCGGTCGATATCAAAGTGCTTGCTGCACGGGAGCTTGAATTATTGAAGAATTTCCAGGGGAGGAATTGCAACACATATTGAAGATTTGTATACAAATTTAGATGCTGGCCGCCCAAAACAATGCATTCCAGTCTAGGCAGAAAGATATACAAATTCCCAAGAACATTTATAGTCGGTTGGTAAATGTACGTAGAGGCAAATTAGTGCGCGTTAAAATATCTGCTTGTCGAAATGCATGTTGAAGACGCATGCTAACACATTATATTTTACGTATCGTTTCCCTCAGTGGTTTCTTTTCTGATTTATATTATGCTCCATTTGTTCACCCTAAATATGCACTGAATGACCAAGATGTACAAGGCTCTAAATAGCGCCACGTGGATTTCCAAAAAAGAAATATTGAAAAAAAAAAAACAATTCGTTAACAAGACAGTCAATAAGTTTGAGACAAATTGAAGAAATGAACAGCTATTTGCTTTGATTACCAGGCTGGGCAGACGTTCAAATGACCCTTTGTTATCGGCATTGCAGAAACAAGCTATGTACTGCCACATGAAAGTGCGAAGTTTAGAAAGCAAACATAACACGAATATGCCCAAAAAAGGGTACGTTTGCAGCTTCCTCTTCATTGGCCTAATGAGAGAACGCTGTACCACCGCTGTTTCACATTCGCGTGATAACCGGATTCAGTTGTCTCGGCGTATATCCGTAATCGGTGAAAGGAGCGGAGCGTTGTTCGGGTTTCGTGCAAATGACACCATTAAGGCGGCTGGATGAATTGTATACTGCAAATTGTTTCCTGATACTGTGGATTGAGAAAATAGTTATAACCTGAACACTTTCTTGAAGCGCAAGAGGGAGCGTACATACTAGGAACCTTTATGTTGATGCACCAGGGGGAACAAAGCGCGCCGTAACAAATGTTCGCCGCCTTGATACATTACGGAAAGGTTTTTGGAATTCTTATCAAGTCGGAAACACACCCAGCACATCCTGCTTCGTGCGGGAAACTCATTACCATGCGGATGGGGCTGGCAGGCATATTCGATTCAGTGGTTATGGTTGTCTCGTTATCAGCCTTTCGTTAGTAGAGTTATGAACGTTCGCTAGTAGCCATGATGACTGGCTTGATAATCAACGGTACGAGTGATTGAGCCAATAAGGGAGCCATTTTCTTTGCCAGTGTAAGCGGAGTCTAGGTTTCGCAGTCTACGACTTCGAAGACTTTAAACGCGTAGAAGCATGACCCAGGTAAATGGTGCCAAGATTATGCGCATGCAGCGTATTTCTGCAGCTCGAAAATGGGCTCGATGGTGGTGTAAGGAAAAGAAAGCCATTTTAATGGCGCCTTTTTGCGAAAATAAAACTCAGTCATGTGAAGCTCTAGCCCACATGTCTAGAGCACTCACACACAAAATGCGAAAGTTTAATCCAAGGGCTATTTAGTGGAATCACTGCTTTCGTAAGAAACGTGCTGCTATGTGTAGCAGGTTGCCTTGACCATGAATACATTTTCCCTCCACATTTCTGTGACAAGAAGATTGGCGTGAGGGGCACATGTATTGCGAACGGGGCCACAGACGCAGCCTAAGTGTTTATGCAAATAACGAAAACGAATCTCAGCATAAAAACTGCGTTATTTTTCAATAATCTACACGTACCTCTAATCTGGTTTTTATTCTTGAGGTTAGAGAGCTTCAGCTGTCCTCGGTTGGCTAAGATTGCGCGTAAGTCCGGCATTACAGCAAAACTATTCTTTTATATTTTTAGGGAACTAGATGCTTCACTGTTTCGTACAAAACGCTGATATAGTTTGGATTGCGGAATCTAACACCCCGAAGTGACTAATGCTTTCAGATGTGGCGTATTGGAGGGCTACCTAAAATTTTGACCGCCGTAAGTTCTTGAACGACGACTCTCTTGTGAGGCTCTTTAACAACACACGGGTGCTTTCCATTTCGCCGCCATCTGCCTGGACCTGATCCCGCATTCTTGGGTAGAGAACTTGAGTCTACTGCACCACAGCGCCGAGTAAAACACTCAGATGGAGATTTCATACGAGGTATCGTTGTTAAGGACCTGCTGTGCAATGTTCTGGCAAAAAACATTACTTTCCTTTTAGGGATCGCAGTAATCGATCTCCAAACTTTTCAACAACCTTGACGGCGGTTAAAGTTTAAAGACCTCATTCTGAAGTACTTGAATCACATGCATATATCTATAGCTCGGTGAGTGCCAAAGGTCTTCCGGATGCGTGGACATTAAACGCAGTCAGGACTGACCTTAACCTCGGTACTGACATAATTATGACTGCTGTCAGCTAAGAAGCGCGTACTTGGCCTTGCCGAAGAATTCGTGTTTTCGGTTGTGAACACATGGCTTACCATGCCTAGTAGAAGTTGCTTGGAAACATATGTATTGATTTGGAGAAGTAAGCAAGGCTTATATATGTTCACATACCGGCGAAGTGTTAGCTCTTTTGCGAAAAAGTTTTTCAAAACCCATTTAAATCTGGACGCGAACAGCATTCGGTCACGTAAAACAGCATTTCCATTGGCTAAGCTTATTCGAGAAAGGCTTCCTGTTAAAGACTTCGTTTGAAGTAGCTTTGCGCAAAGAAAACGGTTTGAAGTTTGAAATATATTTCATAAACTAAACTGGTAAGAAATGCTAAGTTTGTTCTTCCGTTGACATCTAACAGAATCTAGAGAACATGGCTCCCTATGTTTTTTTTTGCTTTTTATAACAGCTCAGTATTTTCTCGTATAGCTCACCCTAAATCAACTGCATTAGTTCATAATGGCATCCCTCTGTATGTGACTGCGTGTAGCACCGGCTCAAAAATTGCTCAAGCTATTTTTAGCAACTGCTAGCGGACATGTCTCTCGGCACCATAAGGACAGGTTCATTTCAGGCTCTACCGCACACGTTGTCGGTTCTCATGTGAAACGACACGCCGGGTCGTTATGAGCCGAGGTGGCTGTCAAGGCAACTTAACCACGCCAGTCACCCTCCCATTAAGAGCACCTGTCACTGATGCTGTCTGCTCGTTATTCCGTGCAACAGTGGCTGTTCATGTTCACAGTATGTTCCGAACAGAACAGCACTAAACTGTGCTACCACCGGTGACAACGCCTAAAATGAGTTGCTTGCGTCACTCGGTATGGTCAGCAGAAAGGACTTTATCAGTTCGTGGGGTTTAACCTCCCAGAGCGGCTCAGGCTATGCGACGTCGTAGTGAAACTTTGAAACTAGTGACGTCGTAGTGAAAGAATCATGGGATTCTTTGACGTCCACTGAGATTGCAAAGGACACGAGTAGCTTGCTTTTCGCCTCCATCGAAAAGCGGCTGCCGCGGCTGGGATTTGATTCGGCATCCTTGGGCACAGCAGTCGAGATCCCTAACCATTGCACCAGCACGGCTGGGGCCCGCAAAAATGGGAAAGATATTAGCGCATTATGTGGATTATAAATTTCATTTTGTACGCGTATTGTGCATTATTTTCCACTTTATCGAGGTTATCTGTGAAAAAAAAAGTTTATGCTTGTTAATTTATTGCGGTATGCAACAAATTGCATTTCGTCTTTTACAGCCCAAGCTTTTTTTTATTTTCTATCCCATAGTAACATTATATCTATGTCCAGAAAAAAATATCTGTCTCTATTTGCATAATTACGTTATATAAGTGTCTGCATATCATTTTTAACCAAACATAAACATTTGCGTCCTACTCTGTCAGCGTTGCATAGCCTAGTCAGGATCAATCCGAAACTTTAGCCATTGCTAACTGAGCGAATTTGTACAAACTGTTTAAAATAAAAATTGAAATAAATAAAAGAAGAATTGAAGAACGAAATATCTCGTCAAGGCGAATGCCGTGCTATTAAACCACTCTAAGGAGATCATATGTAGACCAAGTCTCTAAAGAAGCCGCGTTACATATTATCTATTCTTACAATACAATATATCGTCATGCCTCATTAAAACGGACCCTTTTTTGATCGAACAGAATTTTCCATAAACGAAGTCATCCGAAAAAAAAAAACGAATCGTGAAGAAAAATAAACAGACGCTTTGAAATAAAGTTAATTTTGGCCATAGTCATCTCCAGTGAAGTTCAAATAGAATATTTTGGGACCTAGATAACAATTGTACTCGTCATCCATGTGTTTAAAATATTGCGCTGCAACTTGGCAGACGAAGTATCGATACATGAATGACCTGACTTGCACTGCAAAGCACGGATGTTGACTTCTCAAAAACCGCGCTCATAATGCACCACCCGATCGATTTGAATTTGATTTATTTTGTCGCACCTTCAGAGACCTTCGCTCACTTGCGATTTTCAGCTGGCTTGATTGGTTAGATGTTTCGTATCCAAAAGCGTGAAACCAGAAAACGAAGGTCGCATCATGTAGAAATTTGCAATCGGAGAGCAATTACTCATTGACACCCACTCAAGCGTAGCCATATGGCTACAAAGGCTATAAAGCTTGCATTTGTAGCCGTATGACTGCGATTAGGTGGATGTCAATGAGTAATTACTCCCTTATTCAAATCTACTCTACCTTGGGATATTCCACTAAATATTTGGCCAACAGAAATTTGCAATATTTGACTTTGTTCCTATAGAGCCTGCTGCGTGTACATGCAAAATGAACCTTATGCATGGAACATTAGATACCTTTTTCCCCGTCTACATTATCTCGATGAAACTACTTGATCCTCGTGGGTTTTTTACATATTCCCATTGTTCTTAGTAGGGAGACTGAACTTCTATATCATCAACGTGGAAATATAGTGGACTTCAGGAGCACTGAAAAATTGTCGTTAATGTGGGCCGGGTATAATAATGGAAGTTATGTTAACTAGGCGGGACTGTATACGTATATTTCGTGCTGAAAAGAAATCATTCATACATGCTGTAACTAAATTTTCGCGTAGACAATACTTTGTACGCTTGTTTCTTCTACCATCTTAAATCGCGATAGAAAATACGTTCTTGCAAAGCGATAATCCCTTTAAGGCCTCCAACCATAATAAAAAATTACCGATAATAAAAAAGCATTATTATAAAAACTGGCGCTCATTTTAAATGGCCTTAAGCAAGCTTACAGCGCTAGCTGGCAGTGAACTATCGGCACGTTATCCTCTAATGACAACGGCGAAATAAAAGGAGAGAACGATAGCAATATAGGGTAGAACAAAATAAAAAAGACTCTCAAAAACTGTCGACAAGAATAAAAAACATATTTCAGGCAGTTTAAAACAAATTTGAATAAAGCCTGTACGTAATTCCATAAAAAAAAGAATATGAATTGATAAGTCGCTGAACAGAAAAACTGAATCTTGAGGTGGTAATGCAAAAGTGATGGCTATCGTTTTCTATCTCAAACTATCTTCACCACTGAATGCCATTTATCCGCCATTTTGTTTTACTTAACCCATATGTTTCTGCGATTATAATTCCTATATAAACTGATGCTCCTTGTATAATGGCTAATTACCAATGGTGGCACGCACGACTGCAAATCGACGGACACAGAAAGTACCTTTAATCAAGAACAAAATGTAATGCCGGCACTCTCAGTAAAACGTTATTCCTCAGACGTGAATCAGTTGCAACTAGCACCTGATAACCCTGAAAAGCAAAAGTTTTTGATTTAAACGTGGTGCAGAAGTAAGCACGCTTGAGGCTGGTGTTGGCGTAGTGAAATTTAATTGTCTACTTAGAAAAGCAAGAGAGGCTGCCAGTAAATAAAGAACTCTTTGGAAGACCCTAGCACGATAACACACGGAACAAACTCATTTCCTTAAGCGCTACTTTTCAGAGCGAAGAAAAGAAGTTTATTGCAATAAAATAGTTTCCGTTCGAAACTGAACTCCGCGAGCGCGTGTGGATACAGTATTTAATAGGCGTGAGCAAATTAAATCGACCATACTCTCTAATTCAAAACTTCGATCTTCCACTGCACTTTTTTAACTGCCTACCATTTATGCAGAGAGTTAATAAATACAGTGCTTTTTGCTCTATTTTACCAGATGTCATACGCACAGTCGTCGATTCATCGATTGTATTATCGCCATCACATTTATATATGCATACCAAACGACAAGCTTCATTATTCGGAGGCCGTGTCACGCACGGTTTTGGAAAGGGCCCGTTTACTGTGTCTCGAGCACGCAGTCTCTGTTTTGTGCAGTGTTTCTTCAAACCGAGAGGTCAGTTGAATAATTTATATCGATTAAATGGCCTAAAAAATTTACCAGTTCACTCATAAGGTCTACCGGCTTGCAGTATTCGCCTTACTGTGACAACACTTCGGCTGTCGTATCAGTCTAACTAACAGCGATAACATAAGCGATACGTTAGGGACACATATGGCTACGTTTCGAGCTAATTAACACAGCCTTTCTGGCTTTTGAGTTGCTTCTGTCTTCAGCTCTATGAGTGACATGTAGTTGTGGTTACCAGATTGAATGGGCGAGAATGCTTAAAATATGGAATCTAAGAATACTCCTGGTACTCGCCTAATGCTTAGTAGTGTAGGGAATAAAGCTTCTATTCAACCACCAATATATTAAACTAAAAGAATTTTCATTCTGGAAAGCAACCTTTAGCGCTTTCTTACAGAATAGGTTTCACGGACACAGACGCATTAGTGAAATGCAGATTGTGTGATTCAAAACCAGGCCATGTTTGTACTTCATTCTTGCAACGCTTTTACGACGATGAACAATATTCATCCCAAAATATTTCAGGCAGAACAGTTTATTTCAATGCGGCAGTGCACCAAGACAGTAATCATTGCACAGTTATAAACGTACTGATTTGAAAACCCCAGTGTTAGTTCGGATGCTTCCGCGTTATTTCAGCCTTCCCTGTCTTTCATATTACACCGGAACATTTTGGAAGGCCTCCCTATAAAAAAAAAACAAACCTTTATGAATCACAATAACCTCATACAGATTTCTCATACTAAACTCATACAAATTTCATTCTCATATAGTTCTCATATAATGAATTAGTTTTGTATGAGATTATAGGAGTTTTGTATTAATTTTAGTACGAGTTTAGTATGAGAATTTGTATGAGGTTATCGTGACTCGTAGGGTTTTTTCACTACGGGGCAAGGACGGCACCCCTTTTTCGTTATATTCGAGCCGATAAAAATTGGTAACATTCCTCACGTTTTATTAAAGAAATATGTTCATTTGAAATAAGCTGCATAAAGCACGAAAAGAGTATGTATTGCAGGTAACGGATAATCGTCTCATTAAATCCCTGAATGCGCGTCTCAATGTGCTGTCTCGTGCAAGGAGCTTCCGTGTGCACAGTCACGGAGCTCCGGTCGGCCGCTAGGTGTAGCAATTTAGCTGAATAAATGTTATCGACCAAGATGAGGCTGTAATGAGACGGGCTTTACCTTCAGGGTAAGAACAATGACACTCTCATTAGGCGCCAGAGTCCGTGACGCGTAATGACGGCTTTCTTCAGGTAGACAAAACACAACATTTAGATTCCTTTATTCGTCCCAGCTACGCCTCTAACGTCAATATTCACATGATTCCGCTTCCAATTTTGACTTTCTTCGTATAAGAAGCAAACTGACATATTTTAAAAATATTGCGCATTACAAACATGCAAGCTTGGTGTTAAAGATTAGGATATCATAGCACAGGTTATTGTGGATCCAAAATTTTTCTTGTCTTTAACTTTGCGACTGTGTTAAGCTGGTTCTAAAATATTTGATGAAAGGAAAAGCAGCTCAGCTTTTTAGTGATAAAAAAACCATTTGCAATAAGCAGCTAGGCAATCGAACATTTAGCGAAACTAATATATCAGGTTCGAAAAAGTTGCTGAATATTTATATTTATACCTGGCATTGCGATGGTCATTTAATAAAATCAACAGGGAGCGAGCGAGGCAACTGGTTTCATTAAGGCAAAGCGCCGTAAATATCATTTAAAAAGGAAAAGCGTCATTGTTTGGTTATGGTGCGCATGATGAACGGGACTGTCACTAGGAATTCAAGAACATGTGTTTTTTAGTGAGACCGCGGAGCCACAGGCTGACACCCGTTTTTTTCCTGCAACCATGAGCGTTCATAATTTACTGTATTTACGGAATAAAAGTGAAAACTGCGAGCAGAAAAATATTAAAACGCAATGTTTACTTACGTCTCTCGTTTTGTTCATCAGTTAAAACTGCACCTTCAGTAGAAGACCGGTCGAGCGATAAACTGTAGAGAAAAAACTTATTTACAGAATTATAGTATATAGCGTTTCCTGGCGACACCGAAGCTTGTTTAGGAATATGCATAAGGTGCTCCCCAATCATACCCTAATAGGCTTGCATGCTTGCGTGCTTGCTTGTGCTTGCTTGCTTGCTTGCTTGCTTGCTTGCTTGCTTGCTTGCTTGCTTGCTTGCTTGCTTGTCTGAACACTTCGATGCTGTAGCAGTGCGCGTGTCAGCTACGCTGAAATAATTCCATTACAATTAAAATAATTACAGCGACACTGTTTTAGCTATAGCTATATAGCTAAAAGCCCCCTTCTCTAGTAAAGATAGCATTGGTGTTTTCGGTGTTAGCGATGTGAGTGAAAAAGCAAATATGGTGGTAGTTGACAGGTGACATGACTATCGGGAGGTGTCACCTCTCATGGTCGTCGGGAGATGTGGCGTCATTGAGGCCACATAAATTAGCAGAATATCAAGGCGCTGACAAATCTGGCTACGCTATCGAGATTCGGAGGAAATAAGAAACACGCCCGAGAGTTGTGCAGTGTGTAGGTTCATGTTAGAAAACCTAAGGTGGGCGAAATTTTCGGAGGCGCCCCTATGGCATCTGTCATAGCCTGAGTACACCAAACCAAACTTCGAAATGAAGAAGTATAATGGCAGAGCAAAGGCAACAGCGCATCACAGGGACCACATATGCACGCCTTGTATGTTTTATACTGGTGCCGTTGCGCTGACATGGTCAATCGCCCCACGAATGTAACCGAGGTTCCATTTGATCATTCAGCAGCTCGCCCCAGATCCTGTTATTTCGACGTAGCAGATAAAGGTTTATTTTTGATACGAAGGAAGTTAAAATATTCTTGAAAAGAAAATATTTCAATGGGTAAGAACTAGTTAGCCCGAATACAAACTATATCTGTGCTCAATCCCACGAAAACGTTCGCAGTGCTATGAAAGCCGAAGTTAACCTGTGCTCCCCAGGACGGCGAGTAGATTATGACTGCCTTCCTACACACCTGTCACGTCTTTCAGTTCAACTGAACCGACAGTCACGTATGAATACGACCGTGTATTCCACACGATGCTGGTATAAGAGCACGTCGTCATTACCTTTCTCAGAACTGCAGTTTCGTGAGACAGGTCAGCGAGTGCCAGACGCGAAACTTGAATTGTTTAAATTTGGCTTGCATGTTTCTTGCATGTTGCACGTTAAGTTGCTTATGAACCATAATACTCAACACTGTATACAGACCGCACTAATAAAAAATGATATTGACTATCTTAGGCACGTTTCCTAGCCGCTATCATCACACAATGTTTTGATGGAAAAATTGCAGACTCTGAACAGGTCGAAATCATCTGATGTGCTTTGGAAACTAAATTCACTGGTGGTCTAAGAAACCACGAGATGGCACTTCTTCGCTTCTCTGAGACTCATATATGTACTCTGTTTTCAACTGCATGGAGTTTCTATCGATTACACCAAAATATTATTTCCCTAAGCAGCCTTGCAGTTGTCATTTCAACCCCTTTGATAGCTTGTCCTATGGGTTCGACTGATTCTTACTTCAACCTTGAAGTGTATAGGGCAACAAAGATATCTAAAAGTGGTGCTAGAAAAGCACAAAATAACTAGTCGATGTATTATTTGCGGAAAAAAATGCCAGGATATTACGCAAGATAAGTTGACAAAGGGGTGCATATTAGTGCACTGGCTAGTTTTGAAGTGCTTCGTAGGCTCCTGCACACCGCACCGATAAGATAAACCGTCCCAGGGAGCTGCACAGCACCGTAATTAGGAAACCAATTTTGCATTGTCGGAGACAACTGGTGAAGCTCGAAAGGCAGGCTTTCTTTATTTTTGTATTTTGCGAACACAGCACTGTTTCTAGGACGGAATATGAGGACGCCTTGATTCTTTGTTTTATAGGCCTTGGAAGCTCGTCGCAGTTGAAGAGAGCAGTAGCGCTACCAAGCCCCCGTAATTTAATACAACGATCGTGCAAACGTTCACTGCGCTACAACGGGTGTTGACGGCATGGTCCCGGCATTAAACGCATGAGCACTTAGTTGAAGCAAGAGTGGTTTGCTTGATAAGATTAGAAAACAACCAAACTAGAAACGAAACTAAAGAGCTGTAAAGCTGTAAAGGAAAACTGACTCGACATAAAGAGTAAGCCATTCACACTCCGGGAGCAGTTATGTTTTCATACACGAGAAAATCAACAAGCCTTGCTGGTTATCGGAATGTTTGCTCAAAACCAATAGTCCATCAATCCGCAAAGCCAGGAAATAGCAGCTGATACAGAAGCTGCGAAATAACGTATATTTAAAGTACACTTTTTGTCAAAAGTGTAGAACCTAGGGAATGTGCTTCTGAGCACTGAATTAGCGCTGATTTAGAATTTGTGGAGGTGTATCCCATTGAAGAGGGTAGGACGAAATTTCTTTTCCCCATCAAGAAATTCGGAACACTGGAAATGCATTACCAGCCGCACAAAGTAGCTGAGAAGCAGACCCCCTGAGCTCTACACATTTGAGAAAGACTGTACTTATAGTTCTGCTAAACATTTAGAAAAATATCTAACTGAAGCTTTCAGCAGCTATAAGTACTGAAGTTAGTCTCAATTATACATAGAAGTGTTGAATGCAAACAAGTATTCAAGTGCTTTTAACTGCTCTTTATTACGGGCGCTTAAAGTGTAGGCGGCTGTTTGCTTTATGTAATTTACCGTCGTGATTTCTGCTGATGCGCTGTATAACAATTTTTTGCTGAGTCATGAATGGGCATTATTTGCCTACCAAGTAGCATAAAGCATGCATATTATGAGAAAGATGACAAGTTGGCTGACTATCAGCTTTATCATATTCATTGTTTCATCTTGTCCCTAGCAGGAGAAAGCCTTTTCTCTGTGATCATGCAATTTCAAATCCACAAAAGGTTTCTCAGTTTCATCGGTCGAGCTGAGCGCTATGAGCATTTCTACGCTTACGTTCCCCAAAATTCAGACGCCTTAATGGACAGAAGAATGCCCACTTTTCGGACTACGCCACCTACGTGTGCCAATATAAAGGTCCAAAGGGCGCGAAGGTTTTCTCCGCCCATATTTTATCTGTAATACCGTTTGGTCATTCACTGATTCCTTCATACTGCCCCTTTGATTGACATTTTTATTACTCGACCCGCTGCCTAATTTTGAATTCGAAGATTGTCTCTGGGTCTAAAAATTTCATCCTATATTTGAGTAAAGGTAAGCCGTAAATTCTATAAACTTCACGCAAGTATGTTCACGTCTGACCAAGAATACTCGCCAGATACACTCGAGACAGTGGTATTATGACGCCGATTGTGCTCTCGCAATCATTTAACCAAGGAGCGAAATACTATGGAATGTCACTAGCAGTACTTCGTGACAGCTATCAAAACCTGCAACCTAAGTAAAAGATGATTGGGTAACACTCATAAATAACAGTTATTCAGTCTCTAGAGGATAGCCTCATGTTTTGAAACCAAGGTGTAATGCCACCAGAGGTCTTGTTTTTATTCACTGATAGCTCCCTGCGCAACTTTCTTTTGGCAACATCCGGATTTGCTTGCTCCTGCAGCGTCGAAGTGTTAGACCTTTATTTTAACGAGTCGCTGTTGGGGTTCAAATAGCCAGCAGGTTCCTTTTTACCATGCCCTGCTGATGAAAGATGGAAACGCTAGAACATTGGCGCCTATTTTCGTAGTTTTTCTGGCCAGTAGCTGAAGTGGTATTAGAAAAAACAATTGTGCTCTTTATTAGCGAAACTTCATAACTCAGACTCTGGAAGTTTCATGCTCAACAAAAACCTAGACTACTTTATTATTCCGCTTATAAAAAAGGGACAGTCTCACCGTCAGAACTGAGTGCTTTTATGTAAATACGTTTGTTTTTATTTTTAAAGTGCATAGCGATGTTTTCTAATTGCGGCTTTACAAATGGTACCCATGACTGACGGCCTTCCCTATATAAGCTTTTTGTTAAATTTTATTCGATACTTTCTCTATCAGCATATACAGAACATTTTATATAAAAGAATTAGACGAATATGCAAACACATAAGGAAACCAAAGGAATATAATGAGAATAGCTGCTGTGCCCGTAATCGAGCCTGCTTATACGCGTTCACTTTATGTTTTACCAGTCAAAAACTACTGCGCGCTTCAGCCCCTCTCGCTGCGTTTTCTTGAAATTCCACCAAGCGGTGATAATTCATTCGGCTGGAGTTCCGTACACATTTGGCTGGCGAGAGCATTTTGTAAGGACAACAAAACAATCGGCCCTCCCCCTTTGTACATAATGCGCCGCCACGATGGCGCCATGTGCCATTCTAGTTTGGAAGAGAGCATAATGCCTTAGTCTTCGCATGCTGGATTCACTCAGCGGGGTACTAGGAAGATATTTTTGACGTTTGCGCTGTTCCAGTGTCACCGCAGCCTGGAAGCAAAACGCGGCTGTTTAGTGACGTGAAGCTACCAAGAGACCGAGGCGACTACATAGTGGCAGGAACAAGAACTTGTTTGCCAGCCTTTTGATACAAGAAGTGAGCGATGTTGTAGGCGGCGCTGCGATGTTAAGATACTAAATCGCATGTCAGATACATTACGTCAGGGGTAATGAAAATGAAAAAGCGTTCAGGTTACTTTATTAAAACTGGCGTCATAATGAAGTAGTTTCGATGTGTTGATTGTATATGTTGACCTTGGGACAGACGTCGGACTAGGATTAGATGGTGGGGTATGGCCCACTGTACTTGGAGGTATTCTTCCTCAGTAGGTAGACGGTAGTTGGTTTGGGCCGTATCCATGTTTACGATACGTAGGGTCTCCGATTCGTATCCGGTCACTTGATTTATGGCAGCCATGGCCGAGGGATCCTCGACCGGGGCCCACACGGGCCTCATCTCTGTCAGACTCGGCACCGCGGTGGCGAGGCGAAGGCTTCAAAACTGGTGGGGCTCCCCTGCAGACGCGCGGCGTCTCGGGAGGCCTGTTTAGAGGGCGGCGCGGCTGATGGGAGACAGCAATGCCTTGGAATGGTCGTGGAACACGTCCGATCCGTGCGCCGGCTGAGAGGACACTCCTACTTGCGGGTGCTGCGTCGCTGGCGGAAGGCTGTTGCTGGGGTGAGCAAGTAGATTGTAGCGCCGACTGAGCAGCAGAGCTGTTTGAAGCAGACGCGCTGAGGTCCCTATGGCTGGCGATCGAGCGAAGCACAATCGTCGTCATCGTCCATAGTGTCTGGTGCATATTCTTCGAGAGTTTGAAGTGCTTTGTGTTGCGTCTAAAACCCGAATATCTTGCTTGTACCACGTAGGACTTAGGAGCCGCCGTGGCGATGACAGTTGTTTTGTTTTACCATATCTTGTCCCTCGAGCCTCACAATTGATCCTTTATTCAAATATGGTAGGGGCTCAATGCCAATTGTTTATGAAGTTTCATCGATGCTGCTACGGTGCTCAAACCACATCTTCAATACGAAGTGGCAACACTTTTGACACAATGTACCATGGCTTGAAGCTACCAGGAGACTGATATGACTACATATTGGCGGAAACAAAAATAAGAAAAATTGTTTATATGCAGGCCTTTTTATACATGCAGTGGGCGGTGCTGTAGGTGGGGCTCCTACAGTAAGGCAGTACAGCGCATGTATGGTACAGCGGCGACCCCCGAAACTTTGAAGCCTGGCTTAGGTAAAAGTCCAGTTTGGCTCCCTTTCTGTAGCTAGGGTCTACAGTGGTGCGCCGATAGTTTGACATAAATTATTTCTTGATTTAAAACGGCTGGCTACGTTTCAGTGCACCGGCTAATGTCCCGTTGGTTTGTAGTGCGAGATTATTTTTACGTGGAGCACCGTTGGGGGCACAGGGAATGTTTTTCTAGGCGGTCGCGAGAAATGTAAAACAGAGAATTCTACCAATTGCTATTATTTTCTCGCTTCAGTACATATTTTTCTTTAATGCCTTTTTATTAACATGTAGTCTCCTTCAGCACCTGCTGATACTATTTCTGAAAAATGAGTGCAGTACTGACTATAACTTTTTGTGGTACTTGGTGTGCGGGCTTATCGAATGAACTTAAACTTGATTCTCGGGATGCAATAGACCGTCGATAATCACAATGCACAAAGTTTGAGCTGCAATCTAGTTATCACCTTCGGGAACACATCTGAGGGAGTAGTGAAGGGATGCATCACAATGAAGTGTTCATTATTGAATCATCTTTTTTTTTTCGACTTTGCTATCTGACAGAAAGCCCATACATTATTCAAAATCCAGCCCCGCTGGAATGGTGCAATGGTAAGACGCCCGACTACTGTGCCGGAGCACCCGGGTTCGAACCCGACCGCGGCGGCTGCGTTTCGATGGAGGCGAAACGAAGAGGCGTCCGTGTGGTGTACGATGTCAGCGTACGTTGAGATCCCCAGGTGGTCGATGTTACTCCATAGCCCTCCATTACGACTCCTTTTTCTCTCTTTCCACTTTAACTTCCGCCTTTCTCCCTTCCCTTACAGCGCGGTGCAGTTGTTCACAGAGACAAGTGGGAGAAGGACTGCGCCTTTCCTTTCCCGTGAACCAATTATTATTATTAACATTATTATTATTCAAAAGCCATTATTCAGATCTAGGTGCTCAAACAATTAAAGTATGCAAATGGTTACTCTTCTTACAGTCAATGAATCTTACATTACAGATAGCATGGGCTTAGAGGAATGTGGTCCCTACAGTAAAAAAAAAACCCTTCCCTACAAACATTTCTTTACTGGTGATGTTCCGGTATGTAATTTTAAAAAAAAGAAAGGTCGTAGTTCCTGGCGGAACTTCCATTTTTTTTACTCTCTTTAATATGTCTGTGCCAGGGCCTTCATTATATATGTTCCTGTACAAGTGTTCTGGAATGACAATATCACACAGATTACGGTACAACTTTTTTGTGTTGACACAAGACAAATATTCTAGAGAGAAACGCGCTGAAAGAAATCTAACACTTTCTATGACTTCCCTGTAATGTCCTTAAATCCCACACGCTACTTCTTCGGTGGAGACAACAAACTCAGGCAACAGGCGCCGCCGCCTAACTTGGCAGGCGGTGCGCGAGAATGGGTCGGGAAGGTCGCGAAAAAAAAATTGATTGATTACCTGGCGTAAAAAGAGATGCCCGAGTCTCAACCCCCATCTTTAACCCACCTGAGAAGATTCGTCCTGCTGCAGCTTTCGCACTCCGCCGCCAAAATGAAAACGGCAAACCTCCTGTAGAGATTTTGTAAGTTTACACGTGAACAATGCAACACTTTCAACGCGTACCATTGCTTACTGATTAAAAAAAAAAAAGATTATATACTGTAGGTGTGGTAAACTGAATACGTGGGCTCCTTTCCACTTCTCTGCTTTCTGCCGTAGTTCTTGCGTCCGCCCTTTCGAATATTGCTTGCCTTGTCAGATGGAAGGGAGGATGCACCAGGTGCTGTCCTCCTGTGAGGGCACAGACCTCAACCAGCGACTATCATCATCCTACGGCAACCCCAGGCAAGTCCTCCCGCACCACAGGGGTGACTATCCAGCTCGATACCTAAGTACTTGGTCGGGGTCTTCGCCCACGTCGCAAAGTGGTCAGGCTTCGATGGCCACTGTAAATGCCATATCACAAGGCACTAGGCCTATTTCAACCCACTACCGGTAACATGAGAAAACTCACGGACACATTTCACAGCCTCAAGTACTCTTTTCTGGTCAGCTGTGAAAACAGCCACATCATCCGCGTACGCCAACAACTTACCCTTGGTTGCTTCTAAGTTAAAACCATTATGCATGAAAATAATGAAAAGCTCCAGGCCTATGATCGTGAGACTCTTCATAATTCCGTTTGCTCGCCTATACAGTGGGAATGATAGCGTAATTCCGCTAGTGACAGATAATGCGCCTTTACTTTCCTGTAGACGAATTATAGAACACTGGTGACCTTTAAGCGTTCATTGAAACGCTGGTTGCGTTCGGCAAGGGGCACGCGATGTACCGTCATGACAGGTCATGACGCCACAAGGCGATTTATGCATATACGAAGCTGACCCCGCCGGCATAGAGTTCCTTACACTCTATGCCCGCCGGTCATTCGATCCAAGCGACCGTGGAGAGCGTTTCATTTGCCGCTTCCTCGAACGCAGCACCAAACAGCAAACAGAAGCAGACCAGGATGTCTTAGGAGGCGTTAGTACAGCAGGCATCAGCGGCGTTTGAAACGAAAAGGCCCAGTATCTGTCACAATGG
Source organism: Amblyomma maculatum (assembly GCF_055883805.1). Classification (NCBI taxonomy): domain Eukaryota; kingdom Metazoa; phylum Arthropoda; class Arachnida; order Ixodida; family Ixodidae; genus Amblyomma; species Amblyomma maculatum. Next base: position 70,732,019 of record NC_139353.1, read on the forward strand.
TCCGCGGACACATGTGCCACGCCATAAAGGAAGGAAGGAATCTGAAACTGTAGTCACCCTCTGTTATTCGAAGCATCATTCACCGCGACATTTGCAGCAAGTGAGTAGCAGAATGCGGCAGTTAGGCTCTCGCCTTTCACCACTTTAGTGGGCAAAGTGTCTCGCAATTGTTTTAAAAAAAAAAGGCTTACTGCATTAAGTTAAGTTAAATTGGTTCACAGGAAGGGAAAGGCGCAGTAACTGTCACACTTGCTCTGTGGACACCCGAACCGCGCCGTAAGGGAAGGGAGGAAGGTGGGAATGAAAGTGGAAAGAGAGAAAGAGGAGCCGTAGTGGAGGGCTACGGAGTAATTTCGACCACCTGGGGATCTTTAACGTGCGCTGACATCGCACAGCACACGACGCCACTTCGTTTCGCCTCCATCGAAACGCAGCCGCCGCGGTCGGGTTCGAACCCGGGAACTCCGGCACAGTAGTCGGGCGTCTTACCACTGCATTAATGCTAGCCAATGGTCCATGCTTGTCTTGATGACTGGAACTTTGGTTCTTTGCTTATATGTATATTATTTCAAAAATGGCGGATACAAAGTGCAACTGTGCTATGCCTGCAACGTAGCTGTGTAATAATTAACACACATGCGTAATATAAGCAATTATCTAAATATATTCGTTACTTAAAATGTGTAATTTTAATTCAACGTTTGTTTCACATGTGTGTATTTAGGTATTTATCACTGCCGTTGAAACAGTCCTTTAGAGGTTGGGACCTTCGTGGTATCCTTGGTGCCTTAAGTCCTCGCCTATCCTCAAACTGTTCAATAACATTCAATCGATAAAAAATTGTTTCCTTTTGCAATGAAGATATCTCTTTTTCTTCTAGTTGTAAATTTAATACCAGAATAATATTTTTGCCATGCTGTCACCCACTCCCCTGTTGTATAGAATAGCAAACTAGCAATGCCAGCGATGGGCAAAGTTTCGATAATACAGAGAAACTTGACTGTGATTTTTCTTACATGCCAGCAATGAATGTCGCTTAGTATGTTTGATGTATGGTGATTGTTACCGTATTACTATCCCCGTAAAGCGTGTTTTCCTAGGAATGGGTTTCTCTATGCAATTCGCAGTAGAGCATGAGGGTAGCTTCATTTTCATTAAAATTCAACTTTTTTTTTTGACTGACATTTGTGGTAGATATTCCCAAAATCTTATTTCCGCAACAAAAATTTGTGTCCGCCTTAGTTCGCACTCTCAGTACATGCTAAACGAGCAACAATGATAATATGATAATTTCCTTAAAATAAAAATATTTAGATAATTTTCTCATTTTCACAATTCATCTCTACGTTTCATAATCGGAACAAAAGCGCGAATTTCAGATATATACGTGTATCTATTTATGTATGCATGTACGTGCTTATGTATTTGTGTGTGTGTGCTCGTTCGCTTGATTTTGTGCCTTCACTTCGTCAAATTACTTCTATCTTTGACAGAATATGGCTTCCAATAGTAGGCGAATATGTCTACTTAGGACAGGTAGTAACCGCAAATCCGGACCATGAAAAGGAAATATCAAGAAGAATAAGATTGGGATGGAGCGCATTTGGCAAGCACTCGCAGATTATGACTAGCAGCTTACCGGTATCGCTCAAGAGGAAAATATACAACAGTTGCATCTTGCCTGTACTCACCTATGGGGCTGAAACGTGGAGGCTAACCAAGAGAGTTCCACTTAAGTTGAGGACAACCCAGAGGGCTATGGAACGAAAAATGGTAGGGGTAACATTAAGAGATAGAAAGTGTGCAGAGTGGGTCAGAGAAATAACTCAAGTTAACGACATTCTAGTGGAAATTAAGAAGAAATGGACATGGGCAGGACATGTAGTGCGAAGAGAGGATAACCGATGGTCGCTGAGGGTAACAAACTGGATTCCAAGGGAAGCAAAGCGTAGCAGAGGGCGGCAGAAAGTTAGGTGGGCGGATGAGATTAAGAAGTTCGCAGGGCTCAAGTGGATGCAGCTAGCACAGAACCGGGTTAATTGGAGAAATATGGGAGAGGCCTTTGCCCTGCAGTGGGTATAACCAGGCTGATGATGATGATGATGATGATGATGATGATGATGATGATGATTTCAAATTATATTTTTTGTGACTTAAGAATACATTTTCTATTGCGAGGTCGAAAAATATTTCTCGGGTAGGAGTAATCACTGGTATTACCAAGAACTTTTGCTAAAACTTATATCTAGCTTTCCGCCACCATATCGCACTTGGAAACTAGATTGCGGCAACTGGTATATGTAAGGTTCAGAGCGAAACTGCTCCAATGTTTGCCACGTTAGGTTTGCCTGTGCAATATTGGGCATCCATAAGACAAACAAGCGTATGCCTTCAGCCCGCTTCTAACCCATCGGCATTCATTTATGCGCTTCGTAGTGGGGTCCCGAAAAAAACACTCTAAGCGTACAAGAACTTAGCACGTTGCTCACGCCGGGCTATATTTGCATATATATTGCGCGGCAGCAGTAAACGTACTCCTTCAGAGGGCTCGTGGCACGCGGTCCTCTGGTTAGCCTTCGCGTTGCATTGGAAAGCAACGCGTTGCAAAGCATTGCATCGCGTTGCCTGTGCAATCATGGGTGCCTATGATAGGTTTACAGCGTGTCATTGTCATAATCACTACATCTGCAGAAGCACGGCTTCAATGTTTCGTCTCAGATAAAAAAAGACCTAATTAAATACGAGAACGCTATGATCATCCCTGCTAGAATGCACTCTTGAAATATTCGCACAGGAATGTCGCCGATCGTTGTGTTTCTAGTCGAATACTATGGAGAGTTGGGAATAATTATGCCTGCGCTTAAGTGACACTTTTTTTTTTCAAAGCTATGCGATTCAAGCAGCGAGAGGCTGTTATAACGGATATGTGGAAACCTGCGTTATTGTGTTTAGTTTCGTACTTCATAATATATAACTTCGACAAAAACGTGCGCATATGAATTGATATTACCGTAAAAGACATCATCGTCAACTAGAAACTGGGAATGGGATACCGTTTAAACCTTGTGTTATTCCGTGAGACTGCGCCAAACCTTTCATTTTTAACTTTACGCAAGATGGGAAAAGGCTGTTCTTAAGCCGTATTCAAGTTTTCACTTCATGGGAATGACTAAGAGAGAGAGAGAGAGAATAAGAGAGAGAGAAACATTTGATATCTGCTGAACAAACTGCATCCTAATTTTATCAGAGTTGCCTTTATGTATATGATATGCACCGTTTGTCATTTGCTCGCATTTGATGGATCGCTAATACTTACTCTGAGGTTTATGATTAAGTCTAACGCTCTCTCATAATCAATGATTGCTCCAAAGTGGAGTAAACAAATTTACTCCACCATGGGGGTTTCCCCTACATTATTCGATCAACACCATTCCCATTTCGAGTTATAGATCAATTCGCTCTCGCCCTACCGTCTGATCTGCTGACCATCCTGGTTAGCTCAGTCGGTAGAGCGACTGCCTCGGAAAGGCGGTACTACAGGGTTCGATTCCCTGATCGAGATGAATTTTCTTTAACTACGAATTTTCTGAGGAAGCTGTATAGCTTTCCTTTCTAGCCGTATGGCTGCGCTTGGGTAGATGCCAATGAGTAATTATTCTCTTATTACAAATTTACTCCACCTTGGGGGTTTCCCATAAAATATTCGATCAATAGTAAATATTGCATTAACAAGTCTTTTCCAGAAAAAATGAAAAAAGCAAGAGTGGTTGTACTTTACAAAGGCCGCATGGTGAACTTTCTCGGAAATTAGAGGCCCACCTTATTACTTCCTTGTTTTCTAATAATCTTGAAGAGGTGAATATTCCTAGGCTTACTAGTCATTCACAGAAACATAACCTGATATGCAGCAACCAATATGGATTTCGGCAATAAAAGTCAAATAAATCTGATTTGCTTACTATAATAGAAATATTTGTTCACAACATAGAAAAGCATATTTATACAATGGGCATAATTTTAGATTTCAGCAAAGCGTTCAATTCCATTAAACACAAAAATACTTATCAAAGAGGTGTTTCTCTTACACTGTAGAAAGTTCCCTCTTGAAGCGTTCAAAATATCTAGTTGTAAACAATGTTAAATCTGCATTCGATTACATAAAATATGGCGTTCCACAAGGGTCCATACTAAGTGCCATGTTATGGCCTGTTTATGCTTATGGCATTTTATCTATACCTGACTCTTCAGATATCATTCCATATGTAGATTGCAGCAGCGTTTCCCTCTGCTGCCAATTTATCATCTGCAGTCGCTGCTATAAACCAGTGGCTGAAGAATTTGTCGCAATGGCTTGCAGCGAGTCAACTAGCGCTGAATATTAATAAAGCCGAATACATTATATTTCTTCTAGCAACGGATTACACCACCTCCCCAATCCGTTCAATTTTCAGTCTCGACGTTTCATTCGCGTTAAGGAAATAAAATTCTCAGGTGTGCAATTCCAGAACAGTCTCCTCTGGACATCAAATACTCAGCGCATAAAGCGTACCGTGCTGAACAGGGTTAGAGATTTTTACCACTCTGTGCTACAGCGCATGCTTTATTTTACTTTACTCCAGTGTAGTTCATTCAAGGCTACGCTATTTTCTGCTTGACTAGATAGTGAAAGGGAGCAATATTATTGAAAGTCTTTTAATCTTGCAGAAGAAATCTATTCGCCTTATAGAAAATTGATCAGGATATGACTTCATGTCTGCCTCCTTCAGACACAACCGCATGTTACCGGTACAAACATATTACGAACGACAGGCTCAGGCAGCGTTCTTGGATGTTATAACCAATCAAAAACCGTTTTTCTTTATATACACGACCTATGAAACATGATATGAGTTAGGATGCACCAATCTGCAGCAACCAATAAAGAGGACAACTTATGGTACGAAGTCGTAGAAGTGGCAAATTTAGAACCTTTCTATCTGCCACCGCGAGTTGTTGGACATAATGGAAAATCTTTCTCTTTCATTGCTTTTCGTAAGCTGGCGAACGGTTACTTTTTAGAGAATGCATAAATTTTTGTTTTTGTTTTTTGTACAGGAAATTGAACGGTCTTTTTTTTCTTGTTTTCTACATTCGCTGTTAATATCTGTACATATACTTCATATATGTCGTCTATTGCACTGCACGGTTCTGTGATTGTTTTCGGCGTTGTTTCCGTGTAATACAGATGGAATTACTGCTTAAATTGTAAATCTCGTGTAGCACAAATATTTGCCTTGTGATCTTTATTTTGTTTCTGTATGCGTATGTAAGGGCTCCTTGTTGTGTTGAGTGGTGCTTAGTGCCCAGTTAGGCGGATTGATTTAAGCATTTTGGCCTCTGCACCAAGCCAATCTGCTGTCTGAATTTTCTGGAAAAAAGATGTGTTGACGTACCAATTTGCCAAGGAGATAAAAATGTCGCCCCATTATGCGCACTCTAAATTCTTCTCCAAACTGCATCTTTTGAACCCACGAGCCTCCTTCATTCAGTTGTATGAGCTTAGTATATCCAAGAAAATACTTTCTGCTCCTACTAGGTACGAATTGATGGCGAGGCCACTGTCGCTTCGTTTTCATCGCCTATAAAATGGCGTTGTAAAACATGTCCCCAGCTTCTTTTCAGGTCGCAGCACTCGAATATGCAGGAGCGGGGACCCATCAAAAAACGTACATTGCCGTTTGTAGGCGAAAAGGTGCGACGCGACTGTCATCTTGAATCCAGGCAAGTGCGATGCGAAGTGCGTTACGTCTATGCAAAAAATTCGCTTCGACTCATATATGTACATTCTAGGGTGTTTGCATTCACTCTTCCTTATCCCCGAAGGGCCAGAGTGAACGACGCATCGATTTAACGGCTCTGATATGCGAAGCTGTGAAGCAGGTGGATCATATGAAAGCTAACTTTACTCAGATACATTTATGTGCGCGCCATGCGATGTAGCATATATATATATATATATGCATGGTGTCCAAGCTCACTTGGACCAAGATTTAAAACACATATGGTTAGCCTTAGCCCAGTGAAGCCAATTCAGATCTTTTCAGAGTCATCATCTATGCTAACCTCTACTATTTTTTCTTTCGCAAAAGGTAAATAGTGAGGACTAATTAGCTATTTTTGTAATAATTGACTTGAGAGATGATGTTCAGTGCAAACGTTCTGCATCTTATCGAAAAACAGGCAGCTAGGTTGTTGCCATAACGCTGCGACTTACGACGCCCTTTTTATAGGTCTTCAAAATATGTTGTCACATGACCAGCTGTTACTATAAATAATTCACCGAGTGTGTACCACCAGTTTCATCGTAGAGAGCATGGCCCAGAAAAGCAGGCTGCGTTATCTCGGACGCGACACGAGGCTTTAAAGTGACGAAGCAGTCACTAGGAAGCTTTTTGTGCCAGACGTCGTTTTCGGCTGGTGAAAACATCACATTGCGTAAAAGCTAGTTTGATGGAAACAACGTAGCTACCTGTTTTTCGAAGAGAGCTGCAACTTTTGCTTTGACACTTTCTCTCTCAAGTCAATAATTACAAAAATAGTTAGTCTTCCCGCATTAAATAACTGTGTTGAACGAAAAAATACTTGAAGTTAACATGGGCGACTCTTAACAGCTCTGACATTTTTCACTGTGCTAGGTGTCACTCGTTAATAATTATAGGCTAAACACCATGCGCCACTATTGGTGCACAGACTCGCAAACATCCTTAGAGTGAGTGGGAGTAGCAGTTCCGGTCTCAAAGGAGATTCCCTCGACTTGCGTAGCAAGCTCAGCCGGAAGTCAGTTGCCTTGTAGTTACAAAAGGGGTTGGCCCTTTGGTGCCTAGTTTTCGCCGGCTCATGCCAGAGTAAGAATCAGAGTCAGAAGTAACGAAACGAAAAATTTTATGAACAGCAAAAGAAGATACAGAGAAATTCACACCAGCACTTAAAATGCAGATACGAGAAGTTCACAGAAAGGCAACGCTAAGCATGCAACTATAGAGGCATTCAATAATACAGGCTTTACAACATTGCAATATGCACGAGAGAGTCAAATAAACAGACACCGAATTGTTCACCGGCGCTTTCGCAGACCGACTCCTGAAGAGTCACAACGTGGCCACCATGTATGACGAGCGCCCCTCCCTCGCAGATCATTTAGCTTAGCGAGCAGTATGTTGACCTCGGGAGCCGAGCAGTAGCAATTGCGAACTCGCCACAATTTAGTAAGGTCGCACCGCTTACTAAATAGGGCTCGCAGCATGTCTGTTATGACGTGCCAAGACCGGCGCGCACATACATTTATCTTCGTTCGTTTGAGAGTCCCCCTGTACTCCCGCCGAGCTACGCGTCGTCACTGGTTAGGCGCGGCCGAAACTTCTCGAGATGAGCAGTCCCTTCCGGTCGGGTGAATCACCATCACCGCCGAGTGGTGAGAAGGACGGTGACGCTGATGTGTGCAGGCCCACAAACTCTCCTCGCCTCGCAAGGACACTCTCCTCGCAAGGAAAATATGTCTCTAAAATTAGCTAGAATGTTTTATGCAGACGCCGCGCTGATCTAATAAACATGTGCGCAATTTTCGTGACAGCAGAGCTAACCGTATGTCTTAAAACCTTGGTCCAAGTTATCTGGGACAACACCCTATATATATATATATATATATATATATATATATATATATATATATATATATATATATATATATATATATATATCCTATTATCCTGAACATCGACTACAAAGTCGGCTGGCTATTGTATTTACGAGGCGTACCGTATTCCAATGAAGTTTTCGGTCCTTAAACTTAAATATTGAATGAAATAAATGGTAAATTCCGATTTCTCAACACAGGTTCCCGCGTCACCATACTGGATATCAGCAATGCTATAAATTTTAAAAATTCACATCTGAGATACTTCCGATGGGAAAAATTTGCAGCAGAAAACTTCGACGAGGAATATAACGAATAACATTATGGTGATAAATAATCCAATATTCACGAATAGCGGTCTACATTTCAATAGACATACTGACTGGAGCGAGTTTTCATAAACTGAATAAAATTAATATCCCACCGCTAAAAGAACATAGTTTGTTAAGCCGCAACCGGACTCCAGGTATAAATCGAGTCATTTCTTTGAAAATAAATGCACAGGCTTGAAAACACGTCTGACAACTATGGCGACAATATAGCGAAAAAATTCCTAATTCCATGAACCTAAACTAATTATAACGACAGAACATTATTATATCTAGCATTTCTCAGACAAAACTTATTAATTAGTGTGCAGATTATATTTTTTTAAGCCCACTGAAAGAGAAATTCTGTAAAAAGGTTTGGTTTTGCAAATTGAATGCACGCTTTTTTGCAGTATTGCACGTTTTTAATGCGCGATTTTTGCAAGGTGCATCTACATCTGTGTAGCCTTTTTCTGGCTTTTTGAATTCACCCTACATCTCCACGATGTTGAATAAAATTGAATTGAATTGAACGTTATTTGGAAGTGCTGATTCCTCTTGTTGCTAATTGTGTAATTTATAGCTATACAAATTTTTGCATAGTTTCTTCTTGCGGCAGAGTTGCCTAGTGCTGTATGGGAATGCAGCCTTTACCCAATTAATTATTGGGCTTTTTGGCAGTGCCCCTAAACGTTTACTGATGCGAAAATAAAGATGACTTCGCGTTACCTGTATAAATGAAATAATGCAGATACCTCCGAAAATATAATTCGAGTAAATTATCGAAGTTTGCGCTAGCGTTAACAGAGTCGTTATCACAATAATTATTCAGGGCAGGTTTCGAGGAAACTTTTTGAAGCCTTAATTTGCTACGGGCAGCCGAACGAGATGACCGTTATGGTTAGGAATCGTTTCTACATACTTTAGAATCCTTATACCTTTGCTCCCTCTCGCCAACCACGCGACATTGCTCATTCTCTTGAATACGCCCAAATAGACTCTTTCTCATCAGCTACTCTCCGTTGCCTCCTTGAAACTTCGTTCAGGCAGCCGCATCTAAAAGATGCGGATTCCCTCAATTTCATCCCCAGTGAGACGCTTTGCTTTAGGCGCTATCCCTTCCTTTGATGACGTCATAACGTCAAATGATATTAAATTGGCGCGGTAGCTGGAGTTAGCAATTCAGTTTGGAAAGTGCCAAGGAAACAATTTTGGGAATGTATTACGCACAACTTCTTCACAATCTCCTAAGGTAGGAGGGGTTGAGCTTAGTTTTGGAATGCTTGCCTAGGTTGCTCAGTTCTGGCATTTGGATTGCCTAGAATGCAATCTAAGTTCTTAGCTATTCAGAGAGCTTATCATAGCTGTTTCACCTAAGGTCGCCCAAAAACGTTTCTTCCTCACTATGTACTATTGTGCCCTTGTATTCTTTGTAAGACACAAAGGAGAAAACTGCCGCATTTGTGTAGCGCATTTTGTAGCAGTGAAGAACTGCAGCTGACAATAAGAAGTCACAATGCATAGGTGAAGATGTTAAACTTCAATTTCAGAAATTATCTAAGGACGGTGATGGGAACCTCAAAAAGGGCAGGAAATATCATTTGGATGATTTCGCGTATTATATGTTTTTTTTTTTCAGTCACATTTCAGCGCAGCTTCTCATCCGAAAAAGAATGTTATATGTAATAACAATTCTTATTCTAAAAGAAATCTTTATAGAATACCGAAAATTGCAGCCTAAAATCAGAGTTTGTTTATGTGAGTTGTACAATTTTCAACCGCCATCACGAAATTTATAGTATAAATTAAGGTGTTTTGCAACTTCTAATTCACCCTAAATAGGCATGAGTATTGTACGCAGCTTAGGCTATAATTATAATTGCATATTACAAGAGAAAAACGGCTACGTGGCTAGCATTTGCGACCATTGAAAATGAAACTTTTTAACATTCATAGTAACATTTAATCTACCAGATACCAGGTAGCTTCACTGGTTTAGAAATTTCAAAGGTTTATTTTTGTACATAACGAAATCCTAAAAAACATATTAGTATAAGTATACAACTTGGTACTTCATCTATTGATATGCCCCAATAGAAGCTTGGTTTTCAGCGCAAACAGGCCAGTTCTAGGTGGCACATAGCTTGCTTAATGTTTCCGCACACTTTCTAATTCAAAGACCAAATGCAGTTTCGCTCAGGAACAAAACTTTCCAAAGAATAACGGAGACCAAACTTGGAGCCGAAAACGAAACACTGTTTCTTTTAAAACTGAGGGGACAACGTGCCCTGAATACTGTGTTCGACTCGGCATTATCCTCTGCAAAAGAGACTGCGAGTTCTAAAGCTGCTTACCCGACAGCGCATTGGCGCAGAAATGGCCTCTCCTAAATCATAATCTTTGTTTTATTGCTTATGAAATGCTCCTGGTACACACGAAAAGAACAAAGTCTGTACTCATTTCCGGGGTCCTTCATAATTCACCAGCCACCAATATGGAATAATTCTTTAATTGCTCTGTTTTTCTTTGCATGCTTTTGAAACGAATGAATACGCCTCTGACTGGTGAGAGATGGACTGCGGCTTAGGGTTGTACTTTGCCAAATATAGACGCAGCATTATGAAAAGATTTTGTTTCAAACACAGGCATAATGTTAACCTTCTTTACGCTACGGGCGGATTTCGCATTTTTTGTGTGGGTTAAAAATTTTTAATGTAAATAGAACAGATTTTATTTGAGCAAATTCTAGGCTATTTCATTAGTTGTTTATGGGCGATCAAACAGCTTGTCTGAAGGAAGTGTTCCTGTTTTATTGACATGTATGCAGGTGCAACCCAAAACAACTACATTTTCCTTTTCACCTTTGGATTATGGCGCTGTGGTCCAATGTTCAAGCTTGAGCGCATGCTGCGTACCGTACGAAAGCCAAAAATGAATGTTACAAAAAAGCGGGCATTCCAGCACGTGAAAGGGTCGTTTTAAACCAGTTTCTCCTGACCACTTATTCCTATTTGCGCCGCTGTATTTTAAAGAGCTATCAGCAACAGCAATAACCGTATTTCAGCTAGGCCTCAGGGGACTCGATGGCGACCATTCGAAGGAAGCCTAGCCCTCTTTTTGCAGAGGCAGGGTAGGAAATAAGGGAAGTTAATGGTGGAAGTTATGGGCGGCTATTACCGGATCACCCCTTGGGCAAGTTGTCCAGACTGTAAACGAACAACTTACAGGAAAGCTATCGAAAGCCGGCAAAGCTGAAAAGGGGATGGGGATAGTGGGGATGGTGGACCTCTACTTTCTGGACTGGCCATCTTTCTAAGCAGCGGCCACAGCTTAAAAGCGGTGTCTGCGGCTTTTCATTTTTATGGCAGGATTTTCACCTGTAAGGAAAGTTAAATACTCTGAGGATATGGAAGGTATTGCAAACGGCTTTCTCTAATAAGGTATTTTTTAATGGACACAAAATATCCAGTCACATCAATTCGTTTTTCACTTTCCATCCACAGCTCCTATGCCCGGCCACATATTTACAAAGGAATATAGTTTTTTTAAAGCATTGATAGCTTAGCATTGAGTCAGACATATAAGACAGCGCATCGGCTCCAAAATAGCTGCAGCCAATTATTCTTAGGTAGTAATAAATCAAAGCGCTGAACATAGTCATGTGTGAATATCACGTACACTTCAGAAATCTTATGCTGTGTCAGGCACTTTTATTTTGGGCCTTATTATAGCACATTTTGTAAAAAAGATTTGTTTTCCTCCCGACAAGCTGATGCGATCGTGTTGAAGATGCCCTGTATATGTTACGTGTTAACCAGGATTTTTGCCAAGTAATTAGGATGTTATACTGCAGTATGTCCAACTGTAACTATTGAAGTATGTTTCTTGGTAATTTTGAATAATACATTACAGGAGTTCTTGGTTGTATAGAGGTAATTCCCTGGTGCCTTCTTTCCGAACATTTTTCTTTGTACACGGTCTACACTGATTGATCTGATGCCTGCACACTGAAGATTTCTGATAAGTTTAGAAACATCCGTGATGCTCTACACAGCACCCGCACCACAAAGTTCGAGGTTTAGTTTACACATACGTATCGGATTTCTTTGCGTGCGAAGATATCGAAGATCTTCAGGGTGCGGATGTTGAGTTTCTTCCGTATCACTTCTTTTTTATTATTTCATCGGCGTGCATGACAAAACTAAAAGGAAAGATTTCATAGCGCCAATAAACACAAACTCACAAATAGACGCGCATAGGACAGGCACTATTTGTGAGCTTGCATTTGTTAGCGCTGTGGAACCGTTCCTTTTCTGTGCAATGTACCACCTAGCCTAGCAATTGGTTTTACATGATAATACGATGATAACACGTTGATCCTTGGCGTTGGCACACATCTGGTGCTATGATCTTTTTATTGGCAGAATGAAAACAAACTGCATTCTCGAAAATATGCTAAAAATACTGTTATCTACTTGCGTCGTTGTTCTACCTAAAGGCGATTTAAATTATACCTTTGCCTGGGAGACGTTTTTCAGGTACACTCTTAAAAAAAGTTTGGAGAATTCACTAAGTAACTACTAATGTTTTTCTTATCACGGAGATAACTACCTTCATAGTAACCAAGGTAGTAAAAATAGAGCTAATGAAATTTTCTACCCCAGAAAGTTAGTGAACACTACAAGAACCAGTTAGTAGTAGGTTAGTGAACCCCAACACCTTCGTGCATTATAGTTTGCCATTGAAGGTTAGTACAATATGCTACCTTCTGGGTAGTCCGCTCTAAGCTCTACTACCTCATCTAGAGATACTACGTAGGTCGTAGTTCTTATTAAAATATATACCTAGTACATATTATGGGTTGTTGTGGCAGCGGAGGCAGCGGAGGATGTTGTTGTGGCTGTAATAAGAAGGGAAAGAAAATGGACGGGCCTGCTACTGGCTCTGTAGCTGAGACACCTCCGCTGCATCGTACGGACAGAAGAAAAAATAGAGAAGAAAGAAAAAGAAGAGGGAAAGAAAAGACGCACGCCGCAACAACAGCCGTCGTCCACCACCGAAGCGGTGGCGGGTGCAATGACGGCCTCCCACAGATAAAAATTTGGTGGCTGGCTAGCCCCCGCCGCATGCGGCGTTGACCTACCGTCCCAGCCCCACAGGGTCAGGACCAACTACCCTTCCCCAAATGCCCTGCCTGCCTTGCAGCCAGTAGCAGGTCCGTGTATTTTCTTCTCCTTTCTACAGCCACAACTACAAAAACAACAGTAGAGAAAATAGAAAAGAAAGAAAAAAAGGAAAGATAGAAGGACGCATACCACAACAGCCGCCGTCCACCACCTAAGCGGTGACGAGTGCAATGACGGCCAACAGATAAAAATTAGATGGCAGGCTAGCCCCCGCCGCAAACGGCGGTGACCTACCTGCCCCAACCCCTTAAGGCCAGAAGCATCTACCCCACACCTCTCCTGAAATGCTGGTTGTGGTCGAAAAGGGGTATGCGATGTACCATGATGACAGCTCATGACGTCACCAAATGATTCATGCATATACAAATCTGACCCCGCCAGGCGTCCAATCCAGGCGTCCTGCGGCGCCTTTCATTTGTTGGTTCCTCGAACGCCGCACCACGCAGCAAATAGAAGCAGTTGTTGCTGTGGCTGAAGGAAGAAGGAAAAGAAAATTCACGGGCCTGCTACTGGCTCTGTAGGTGAGCCACCTTTTTTTCTGATTTATTTATAGGAAAGGAAAAGGCGCGGTAACTGTCTCACTTGTTTTCTGTGAACACCGCAACCGCGCCGTAAGGGAAGGGAGGAAGATGGGAGTGAAAGTGGAAAGAGAGAAAGAGGAGCCGTAGTGGAGGGCTTCGGAGTAATTTCGACCGCTTGGGGATCTTTAACGTGCGCTGACATCGCACAGGACACGGACGCCTCTTCGTTTCGCCTCCATCAAAACGCAGCCGCCGAGGTCGGGTTCGAATCCGGGTACTCCGGCACAGTAGTCGGGCGTCTTACCACTGCACCACCCCGGCGGGGCGGTGAGCCACCTCTACTGCCTCGTGCAGACAGAAGAGTAAATAGAGAAGAAAGAAAAAGAAGAAGGAAAGAAAGATGCGGGCGGCAACAACAACCGTCGTCCACCACCGAAGCGGTGGCGGTTGCAATGACGGCCAAGAACACATAAAAATTCGGTGGCAGGCTAGCCGCCGCCGCAAGCAGTGGCGACCTACCTGTCTCAGCCCCCCCCCCCCCCACCCCATGGGAGACAAAAACAGAAGTAGAGCAAGATGTCTAGGAGGCGTTAGTACAGCAGGCATAAGCTGCATTTGAAATTATATTTACAGGATGCAAAAGACGCAGTATCAGTCACAATTGTCTGCGGGCACATGTACCATGCCATAATTGAATTATGATTGATATATAGGAACGGAAAGGTGCGGTAACTGTCTCATTTGTTTTCTGTGGACACCTCAACCGCGCCGTAAGGGAAGGGAGGAAGGTGGGAATGAAAGTGGAAAGAGAGAAAGAGGAGCCGTAGTGGAGGGCTACGGAGCAATTTCGAGCACCTGGGAATCTTTAACGTGCCCTGACATAGCATAGTATCGGACGACTCTTCATTTCGCCTCCATCAAAACGCAGCCGCCGAGGTCGGGTTCGAACCCGGGTGCTCCGGCACAGTAGTCGGGCGTCTTACCACTGCACCACCCCGGCGGGGCTGTACCACGCCGTAAAGGAAGGCAGGAAGGTAGGAATGAAGAGAGGGAGATCGACAGAGGGGTGCAATGTGGAAGGCTACGATCCACTGCGCGATCCACCGCACTATAATGGCTTTCGCCTTATCGCAATTTAGGGGTCCAAAGGGCCCTGTAGAATTTTTTTATTACAAATGCCCCTAGCGACGGCTGTCTCTCCGTAATAATAATAATAATAATATTAATTATAATAATCATATTGATTAGTATTGATAATATTAACTGATTAATAGGGAATAAAAGCCGCGGTATCTGCCACACTTGCTCTGTGGACCCCTGAAAATCGATTGTTTTATAGGAAGGGAAAGGCGCGGTAACCCTATTGAAAAACCATATATATAGGACCTGTTCATATCAGGTTATTGGACATGGGATTTGTGGGAGGAGTAGGATTCGCAGGTGTCGCAGGTTATGTGCGTTGTAGAATGCGGATGCAGGCCAATAAGACGTTGAGGTAAATAAAAAATGTACTTAAATAAAAAAGTGAAAAGAAAAATAATTTGACGCGCCAGGAATCGAACCGTGAACTCATACCAGCCCATACGCTAACCACTACACCACAGCGACCGGTGTTAAATGCACTTATATTCGTCGTTTTCTATTCCTACTTTGCTGTCTCGCACTTGTCATTTTTTTTTCTCAAGTGCTGTCTTCCTTCGACGATCGCCCTGTAAAAACGCTGAACCTGTTTCTTTTCTATCACCACAGATAGGCAATATCATCTATAATTCAAACGTATAAGCTTTTTGCACGTACACCTAAGAATATGCAAATATGTTACGTACTGGCTATTATTTTGGCCGTGTTAGAGCGCATTTTTCTTTCTACTACAGAGATACCTAGTACGGAGCCACTTGTCATATATCACCTTTTAACTTCACATGCTGCCAGCGGAGTAGCGGCGGCAGCATTTAACTTTGCTCGACTTCATATCTGTAACTGATGAAGAGTCTGCAGTACGGAAGTGCAGCGAACCGCCCACCGAACCATTCATTCAGAGCTGCATATCAACAAGGATGCTTATTTGAGGCTTTGCATATGCAAGAGAAGTCATGCAAAGTGAAATAACAAAGTTTATTTTGCATTTCGATCCCTGCATGCGCTCACAGGAGCGCATGCGGTAATTACAATCAACAATCGCTGCACGTCTTTCGACCTTATGGCGCACGTTCATATCTGTAACTGATGAGGAGTGTGCAATACGGACGTGCAGGGAATAAATTCGCCTTTCCACATGAACATACATATGCTCGAGCATAACTCAAGACACACGTCGCCGCCCACCGAACCATTCACTGAGAGCTGCATATCAACATCACCTTTTAACTTCACATGCTGCCAGCGGAGTAGCGGCGGCAGCATTTAACTTTGCACGACTTCATATCTGTAACTGATGAAGAGTCTGCAGTACGGAAGTGCAGCGAACCGCCCACCGAACCATTCATTCAGAGCTGCATATCAACAAGGATGCTTATTTAAGGCTTTGCATATGCAAGAGAAGTCATGCAAAGTGAAATAACAAAGTTTATTTTGCATTTCGATCCCTGCATGCGCTCACAGGAGCGCATGCGGTAATTACAATCAACAATCGCTGCACGTCTTTCGACCTTATGGCGCACGTTCATATCTGTAACTGATGAGGAGTGTGCAATACGGACGTGCAGGGAATAAATTCGCCTTTCCACATGAACATACATATGCTCGAGCATAACTCAAGACACACGTCGCCGCCCACCGAACCATTCACTGAGAGCTGCATATCAACGTCGATGCTTATTTAAGACTCTGCATATACAAAATCAACAACGATGCTTATTTAAGCCTTTGCACATGCAAGAGAAGTCATGCAAAGTGAAATAACATGAAAGTTTATTTTGCATTTCGATCCCTGCATGCGCTCACAGGAGCGCATGCGGTAATTACAATCAACAATCGCTGCACGTCTTTCGACCTTATGGCGCACGTTCATATCTGTAACTGATGAGGAGTGTGCAATACGGACGTGCAGGATGCTCGAGCATAACTCAAGACACACGTCGCCGCCCACCGAACCATTCACTGAGAGCTGCATATCAACGTCGATGCTTATTTAAGGCTCTGCATATACAAAAGAAGTCGTGCAAAGTGAAATACTGCCACCGCTGCTCCGCTGGTAGCACGTGAAGTTAAAAGGTGATATATGACAAGTGGCTCCGTACCAGGTATCTCTGTAGTAGAACGAAAAATGCGCTCTAACACGACCAAAATAATAGCCAGTACCTAATATATTCGCATATTCTTAGGTGTACGTGCGAAAATATTATACGTTTGAATGATAGATGATATTGCCTATCTGTGGTGATAGTTAATAATAGTTGGTTCGCGTTTCCCTTCCTCTGAACAAAGGCAACGAAATGCTCCTTCTACAGCTACGACGAAGAAAAGGTTTTCTGTCAAAACATAGATGTGGTCCCCAAAATTTGAAACTCGAGTGCAGAGCAATGGGAGACTCTGCTGTCCAGCGACCGCTGCGAAGGCCAGTAAGGTCTGGTACATCGAGCCCAACGGACGGCAGTAGCCAGTGGAGCCCTGGACTGAGGGCAACTGACCATTGTGCAGAAGTGGACGAGGTCGATGAAGAAGACTCTTGTGGATTCAACAAGCAGACATCTCTGAAGACATGCGAAAAACCGCCGAGTAATATAGGACTAAATAAAGTTGTTCCCCTGGAGTAGCTTGTACTGTTATAAAAGGATGTTTCATGCGCTGCAGCGATTTTCCGTGATGTGTCATGTATGTGGCCATTTTCTCTTGCGTGTTTTCACTTGATCTCAAAGAAGGTGTTGCGAGCATTATATGTTTGTCGATCTTTCTCAACTTCCCAATAAATTTATATCTAAAATTCATTATTAACCAGATGCATCAAACAAGATGATTTTGACTGTAATGATGCTGGAGCTTTAGTTTCATCTAAGAGGCGAGGTACAAATGCAGAATGCCAAACAGATCCTCTACTGGTCGATAAATACACATATCCTGCTGCGCGCTCCACCGGCACCTGAAATTCAACGCTCTTTCTATATTATGCTGCAATATGACGCTATGACTACGTCCATTCCTGTTATGCTTTGTTTTTAACCTACTACTTTCCTCAGGACTCCATCGCCTACCTGTCCTTTAAAACACGAAAACATTTGACATTAATTTTTATATTGCTTTCAGGCAGTAAGTACTATCTGGGACAAACATTTAGTGGAAATTTTACTGGCTCGAGAGAAAAAAAAACATTTTGTGCAATCTGGCAAAGCATATACCAGTCGGAAAAAACTACAGAAAATGTTCTGGTGTTACGACAGATTTTCTGTGCGGTTTATGACGGGAAACCTGTAGTGACAACATAATGTTCTGTAGTAACATCAGAAATTTCTGTATTTAAAACAACAGTGCTGCAGAACTACAGACAACAGAAATATACTACTGAAAAACTACAGAACTACAAAAAAGCACTACAGAACTGCAGAAAATTTTAACGTTTACGACAGAACTACACAATATTCTGTCGTATTTTTGACACGATTCTGTAGTTGTTTCGACTGGGATCTCTCTATATATAATCTACCACGAGAAATAACTGTGATTCATTCACGATATGTGTTTGGTAGAGACGCTTAACTCTGATTGCTGTGTAAATACAAAACCATTATTTTTGCGCCGATAGATTTTCTTCAAAAAAAAACTCTTTAGTTTGGTTGCTTGCATACACTGCTTATTCAGCACGAAGATTCCTTTCGCACATTTCAACTGCAGAACAAGGAGACGAGGCGCAAATTAGAGTGTGGAAGTCAATTGTACACTTGTGGTAACTAAATCGTTGCGGTCTGCTGTCTACTGAAGGGATTCATCAGATGACATGATTATCTGCGCGCCGCTTTTTCTTATCTGCCTCACAGAAGCCCTCACGCGGTTAGAAGCTAGCCTCGCCGTCCTTCGCGAAGATATTAAACAAATTAAATCTGCCCAAAAGGCACAAGAAATCGATCTTTGCGATCGCCCGAGTGCTCAGCCTGTTCAGTGACGTCACACTATCTTCATGCGCCATCGAATCTCGGCCACAACTGCGCCATCGTCACCTAAACATTTTCATGCATTGGGTCTTGAGGCTTTTGTCTTAAATTATGAACGCGCTGTTAAACGAGGCAGGGCAGAAATATTTTAACGTGGTTCCGCATAACACAAGCTTTTATCAGTGAGAGTACATCACAAAGTCGCGCATGATAGCAGAGTACTCTTTTAAAATTCGTCAATGTCACGCTATAGAATTTTCTTCATATACAGACGCACTTGTGCTGACTCCGCATTATCGCCCTTTATTAGGAATGGTAACGTATAAGTGTTATATAATTGACCTTGAGTGGAATAAGGAAACCTCTTTTTATGACCCGTTACTGACACACAAACTCAACCGTTTTGTTCTCCACCTAGGCGTTCTAATGTAGCACCTGCCTTCCTAAACAAGAACTGAACTTCAATACCTATTACATTGCTGCTTTTAATAGTGCTATTTTTATAATAAATTGATGTTTCCGCTGTAAAGGGTTGGAACGTTTACTTTTCTTTTGCCGAAAAAATCACTTTAGCTGCAGCTTTTTTCCAGTAAAGTCAGCCGTCGCCAGACAGTAAAAGGTTAGCCGGCTGAGCACTAGCAATTACATTATTATCGCCGTCGAAGCAAGCGTTGTCAAAAAAATTTGATTCTAACTGAACTGCAAGTTTATTTCGCTACCTTACCTGCCGACTGCCAAGAAGGAATTAAGCAAGTGTAACTTATCTATCGTTTTCCAAAAGTAACCAGGCTGCGTGTTCCACTCCTTGGTCGGGTAGGAGGGGATTCGTACCACTTCTGAACCTAAAAATCTTATCAAAGTAAAGGCTAGCTCCTGTATTTATTTTGCAACATGTTGTAGTACTCTGGCAATCCAAGTTGGCTTTAGAATACAAGTGAGATGCAAAACATGTAGCCTGGTTTCTTTTGGCAAAGACGGTACTTACACCTGTTATAGGGACGGGACAGTTAATGGCAGGTTTCTGGGGCAGCGGTTTAGAAAAGGCAGCTGTAACAAGTGTTGGCATTCGAATATTTCCGAAAGGCTATTTTGTTTACTCTGCATGATGTTTTTCTGCATTTTTTAGTTGTGACGAAGTAGAGCGAAGGCAACAGGGAATAACAATTACGAATTACTGTTTTGAAAAGAACTAAAGGCCCATTTATTAACTGCTGTCGTATAGTAAATTTTTACCACCAGTATCAAAATTGATAGAGCTTACCTCGAGCGTTAAGACCCAACAACATAGGTTAACTTTTAAACAGTTCCAAGGAGCATCTCTCGATAACGTAAAGGTGAAGTGCTTCATCTGAGACCCTTGAAGTTTTTTTTTAATGCCATAACTCTGACCATTACCTGAGGTTTTCTACTGTACACAACTTTTAACGCTATCTCATTATAATAACAGACTACCTACTCCAATCTTCACGCTGACTGAAGCGCGGGGTTTAAGGGAGATGAAGGCACGTCGCACCTGCATAGGAGGCCCTATTTTACGTATTTCTACGCAAAGCCACTCAGTTGAGAGCCCAGGCTATTGCGATGCCGCTCCCCTCTATGTGCTCAAGTTGGCTTGAATGCTTTGTGGAGCGAAGAAGATAGCGCCTAGTGAAGAAGATTACGCTCCAGTTACTAACTGTCCTTCAAAGAGATTGCTACTACGGATTGACTATGCAAAGGAAGAGCCCGTTACAAAGTCAGCAAGTGGATGCGTCTAGCTGGTGAGGTCTGCTGAGACTCTCTAGTTACTACTTTCAGCTGCTACGTACGCAAGTAATCCGCAAAACGGGATGGAAAAAAGAGCGAAGTGTGATTTTGGAAAATTGAGCTCAAGCTTAAGTTCTAGGTGAAAAAGAGTGACTTCTTTTAAGTGCTCTTTAGTTACCCACGTAAATGCCAAAACTCTGTGTATGACCCGGGCAGAGCAAGGAGGTTTTCCTGGTAAGTACGCTGGCAGTAATCATACCAGAAGAGATTTGAACGTCAAAGATTCCGAAATGTAAGCGCGCTTATTCTGCGATACAGCAACGTAACGGGCAGCAAATAATTGTCAGAGTTGCATATTGGTGCCTAAACTGTATCATGCGTTCAGTAAAATATGACATTTTTCGCCTGTTTCGAGAATGTTCTCTTTCAGCATTCCAACTACTGCTGTCAAGCTGAAACTATAGTGCATAATTATAAAAAAACGCACTTCATTTCTGTACATCAATGACACTGTGTAAACCTGTAGCTGAAAATATGTTACTTAAACGAACCGCAGTAGTAGTTTTGTGAAAAGTGATGGGTGCAACGAGAGCGTAGAGGCCATAAATCATGTCCTTAATATTCCCTGAGCGACGTCTCCTTGCAGTGAGTTCCTCTGTTCATGCTCATTAAGAGACAAAACGCTAAAGATGATATAGCAATAATAAATTTATATAAAATGGGTTGACCAATTTGAACTATACGAAAAGTAATGGGGTGCTACTTATACAATTCTAGCGAAAGCGATCCTCAATATGTGGTAACCTGAACTGGTGATGATACTGGAAGACCGTTCAACTTTGGGAGGAACTGGAGCAGCTTTTGGATTCTATCCATGCACCTTTACTATCCTTCTCTATACCCTGCTTTTCTTCCTAAGCGAAAGCTAACCAAATAATTATTCCGCCTGGTCTCATGCAGTGCGGAAGCCAAATTTAGCTGTATTTCAGCCTCACGAATCTGAGACAGGAGTGGACTTTAATTTCTTCGCTCCACAGGGACGCATCGATTTTTGGAAAAATTGGCTGTCTAATTATTGCTATGCGTAGATTATTCCAGGTTAGAAATACATGGGTGCTGCGCCATGTTCTGAAGGCACAAACAAACAGAGTATGAGGAAGCTTTGTTTTATTCACGCGTGTCTCGCAAGAAAGCGAGTAGCGGCATACGATGAAGAAGTACCACATATTGTTCATGCTTGTTAGAACGATGTGCAGAGCAAAGATGTGATGAATACAAGACGCACTTCTGCTAGAGTCTTGACGGTGGTTATTTGCAATAACTATATATTACAGTGCCCCAAAAACATAGGTGGCAGTTGACGAGTCGAATATGCAAGAGGAAAAACGATTTTTCATGCACAACCACTTAATTAGCGTAATATGCGACTACGTTTGAATAAGGTTCCCAATCTGATCTTCTTAACGCGTCTCAAACAAAACTGTTCTGCGCGGTAGCTCTGCCATATGAAACCACTGATTAAAAATGGCCGCACGTGTTCATTTGCGGTAATCCTTGGTACTGGGTCAGAATGTCCCTATTCGCAAAGTCCCTATTGGAATTAGTAAAATTTTCACAGTTATTATCCCTTCACCTTGACGTTATTTTCAAGTAACACATACAAAAACAATACGCGAGAATTCTGAAAATCCTCTGAGAGCAGCTGGTCGATATCGCGGTGTCCATCTATCTTGGTGAACGGAACCATGACGGCCAATGTGAGTTGAAAATGTTGCCGTTAAATGCATTCCTACATTAAAGGTCTTGCCATCAATCGATTTCAGACAAATAGGAGATGTCCTCGCGGTCCCTCTGCACGATTGCGGATTGCTGGCGCTTTCGCGATATGGCGCAATCGTTCTGAGGCTGTCGACGCTTTTATCGGTCGTGGCGCGTCTGTGAAAGAAGATAGCTTTCGGGTTGTGGAGCGTTTCTACCTTGCTGAGTGAGAGTTCCTTCGCCAATAGTCTTGCCCTTTTGTTTCCGTGTTGGATGGACGTGTTCTGATGGTCTTTAATCCACCTTGGTACTTGTAATATAATGTAAATATCCATGTCAATTCACCGCTGTATACATCCCAGAACACATGTGTAATAAGCACTCTGCATGCGATTGCTGTGTATGCTTGTACCTATATTTATTTGTGAATTTATATTACATTCTGTATAATTTCATTTACATTGTCATTCAAAATTTTATATATAATTTTTAGCCGCCATTTTATTTTCCGGAACGTAAATAGTAAATTTTGATGTTTTTCCTAGACATGAGGTATGTTATGTGCAGTATCTGCTGTACTTAACCGTGTACGTTTTCAGTTTCGTTAATTTGCCATCACACATGTCAATGTACAATGTCTAACAAACCTTTTTTTAAACAGGACTTGATACCTGTAATATAATACAAATATCTACTCAGAACTTTATACATCGCAACACACATGTGCAGTAAACAATGCGGATGCGATGGATGTATATATTTACATCTAATTTTATTTGGCAACTTATTCTACACTGCCTATTCCTTCATGTACATTGTCGTTCAAAGTTGTATATATCCTGAGCACGAGCAGCCAAGTTTTACTCTATATGTAAATACGGATTTGTGATGTATTTGATCGTTAGGAGGTATGTTACGTGCACTTTACTTTGTTCTTAATCATGTAGATTTTCTGCTTTGGTCATATGTCGCCGCTCATGTGAATGTCTTTAGTCTAATAAAGCTTTTTGCAAACACAATTTAGTGGAGCTGAAAATGTGTTACTGAAAAGAACTGCAGTATTGTTTTTGTAAACGAGTTGGGTGCAAAGTAACCTTGCAGACCATAAATCATGTTTTTATTATTGTCTAAGCCAAGTGTCCTTGCTGAGAGTGTCTTTGTCTGCTCATTAACAGACAAATAGTAGAAGCAGATATAGAAATATTTAAAGTGTATATAAAATGGGCTTACCTGGTTGGACAATCCGAAAAATAATGGGGTGCTACTTATGCATACTTATAGCTTTGCGCAGAGGTAGTGTCGCAACCTTTGATTGAATTATATAACCATGGAGTGGGCAGGCGGGCTGAGAATGAGCCAGTGCTCATGTGCGAGTGCTGCGCTTGTCTCGTAGTGTACGTTGCGCTGAAGATTGAAACTTAGCAGGCGGGTCTGCGTGTTTCACGTCAGAGGCGTTTTCTTATTTCATCACAATGGCACCCTCCACGCCATGGTGTCCTTCGAACACTCTTTTCTTCGATCTAATCGTCCCCGCTTGGACCAGTCACGAGACCGTCGTCGACGTGACGGCCTCAATAATGGTTTGCAAAAGTTTACTGCGTCCAGCGTATGGGCGCACAGTCTTCTCAAGTAGCAGCGAAGAGCATGGCTTCCACATCTCTAATCGTTAACGCCGGCGGCCTCGTCATCGGCAGCGAACTAATACGCATTGTCCCGGTTGGCCTCAAGTCACCTTCCTGGCCTGCCTTCTCCTGCCGTCTTACGTTACCAACGAAATGCTCGTCCATGTTCTCAGCCAACATGGCAGTTCTGTACGTCACTGCGGACCAGATAGACTTACGTAAAGGAGTTACGATGTGTACGTGGCATGTGCGGATGGAGATGTCTGCCACGTCACCAAACCCCGACTACCTACGGGTCGCTGGCCATCGCGTAGGCGTCGACTATCAAGGTAGGCAGCGTATTGGCCGGCGATGTGCCTTCTTGGACCTCTTTCGGGAGCAGTGACCAGCGCCTTTTTGAGGACGCTGTGGGGTTCACTGTCACCAAGGCGAAGGTTGGTCCTGCCCTGCTGACGCTACAACGATGACCACCAGACGGTGATGTGCCGGTGCGCCGTTCTTACTGGGATGCAGCGGCAAGTACGTTTCCTCCGCTTACACCCATGAAACGTAAGGTGCCGGCCCCATCTGCCAAGCTAGCTCAGTCAGCTAAAGGCCAGGGGGAAGTACAAATACACTCTGCGGTGCGCATTACATTAGAAAAGTTGAGGAGTTTGACTCCTGGTACACTGATGGAAAGAACAACCAGTTTTTGTGACGTGGCATTTGACAAGCATAAATCTGGTTCATCCGAGCCTGAGATTGCTTGCGCGACCACGACTGACGCCACCGGGACCCCCGGATCATTCGGGGAGCCTTCTGCTATCGATGCCGTCATCAAAATCGTCATCGGAACCTCAGTGCCCGTCAGAAGTTCGCGGCGTCAAGGCAAAGCGTGCACTTCGCGGAAAGAAGCTGCAGTCTGCATCTTAGGCTTTGGCTCCACCGAAAACCTGCAGTGCCCACGGAACGGAGGCTGCTCGTGTCATGAAGCTGATGGCGACGCCGGCCATTGCTAGAATTCCTAAGATTCGTGAAGCCTTAGAGAAGTAAACGGGACGCGTGGAGAAGCTACCAGCATTGTGAACGAACGTAAATTAGTAATTTGTGGTTGTTAGCCAAGCACGGGGTATAAAAGAATCCAACGGCTCTTTCAGCATTCGTGTCAGGCACTCTCCGACGCATTTACACTCAGTGAATGTTATATGGAAATGGAGCTCTATCGAGAAGGAAATAAGCGCTGCGTTTCATTGCCGACCTCAGGATCGGACATTGGACAAGGTCGCCCGGAGGAACACCTTCTCAAGAAGTCTCGTCCTTCCGGAGGGCCAGGAAGCTAAGCTAAATGTGAGCACAAATCACCTTCGTGTTGCCGCCTCAGGGTGCGCATCTGCCTTAATGACGTTCTGAACTCAATACCTGATATGGCATTAGGACACAAAATTCTCTGTTTAAATGCAAAGGGGTTTCAGAGCCGGCAGAATCAGACAAAAAAAGTAAATTTGACTTTAAGAAAAACCTGTGATATCTTGTGTATTCAGGAAACCAATTTTACCACTCTTTCTGATGTGTTGGCCTTTAAACGTAAGTTTCATTTTTAGTGCTTCATTTCGTTCGCAGGGGAGACCGATTTTAAGCGCACGTGAACAGCAACGCCTGGTTCAGCATCTTGCGCTTCTTGATGCGCACGAGCTCACGAATTACTCGCGTTTCTGCTGGACATGACATCGCGGTTCATCTGCAATTAGGCTATAGACCGCGCATATATGTGCCGCCCTCCATTTCTACGTATGTGTCGGCTATAGACGTTGTGGCCTTGCCTCAGACGCCAGTTCATATTTCTGATCACCGGCCAATCATACTCAGTGTCTCCCTTCCAGGCTCTGGCTCATTTCGTCTACGTTTCTAAGTGCGTGTACTGCACAATTCGCGCTCATGTGAGAGCTTGTCTCGAGCTTTACGCGTCTCGCTTACTGACCGTGGTGAAAATACATGGGACACGCTCAAATCAATTTGGCGCATGCACAGTTCGGTGGGGGTTGTACACTACGCTGTTGCGTGCCTCAGGAGCTGATTGTCATGGCTGCGAAGATCCGCATCACGCACAGGGTGGTTTGGCATTCCCATCTGATGTTCACCTGGTGCGACGAGTTACATAGCCGGTATCAGTGCCTTATTCGAGGTTCGTCTTTTTCAGCCGCTGCCTGCCTCTGGAGACGTATTCTATCTGAACATCCCGAAGTACTTCGATTCTCGCGAAATTACATACATAGCTCAGCGTTGAGCGGAGCGCCACCTAGTGCTTGTGAAGACTAGCCTCTCAAGGGCTGGTCCAATCATACCTCCCTGTGAATGCTCTTTTGAGTCAATAAATGTCTTTCACCACCACCACCCTCTGCGTCCTATCAAACTCGGGATCGTATACGTTCTCGGCGCACTTCAAAGGCATGGCGTCTTCAGATATTACCATTGATGTAGGAGCTGTAGAGACGCATCCAATGTTACCTGTGTTGTCCCTGTCAACCCGTAATGATAATGTGCTTTGTGCACTTCCCACTTTAGAAAAGATAAGCTTTCGAGTCAATGAAGAGCGGATCAGCGCATGGGCCTGATTGGCTCCCTGTGAAATTTTATTTCAAATTATAGTTGTCGGTGCAGCATTGACCATTGTTCTTCGACTGTGCTTTGAGCACTTAGATTTTTCGGCTGGTTCTTGGACAAAGCGAATACTTTTTATCCCAAAAGTGAATATGGGTTATTTTGTCCAGAACAGCGAAGGCGGATCTTGATTATAAACGTTGACTACAGTGATTTCGCAGCCATCGTGGTTCGACGCTAGAAGGGTGTGATGGCCTCCCTCATTGGTTGTCATTATGTGTGCTCTGTTCCAGCAAGGAAATACATAGGTTAATATACCTTTCTCGATATTATTGTTTCTGCACAGAAACGCTTAGCTAGTGGTATCCTTGTTTCTTTAAATCAAGAAAAGGCTTTTCACCGGCCAAAACATAGCTACATATTTGGCGTTGTGGATGCTTTCCAGTTATCGCGAAATGTCATGTTTAATTAAAAGCTTGTACGATAGCATTCAAAGCACACAGGTGATGAATAGGTGGAAAGTGCCCTTTTCCCTGTGACCTGCGGTGTGCGACAAGGCTGTGCTCTCTCGCCTCTTTTGTTTGCTCTCAGCTTAGAGGTTTAATTGAGGGCGATCATTGACCAAAGCATCCTTGCCCTCCCTCTCTCAGAGTGTCAGGGGCGGCTTGTAACCGCTTATGCGGATAACATTTCATTTTATCTGTGTGATGGAGCCAGCCTGCTGCGTTGGCTTCAACTTTTTGGCAGATATGGCGCGGTGAATAGGGCTGCATTTAATTTTGAAAACAGTAAATTACTTCTATTTGGCAGGCCAGCAGCGCGCCACAGTGGGGCTCAGCAAGTTACGCACAGCGACACCATCCGCATTTCGGCAATGATTATGAGGCACATGGGATAGCAGCTTCTGTGTGACCGTCAGTCTTAAACGAGGTGCGCAACAAGGTGGCTACAGCCAGTGCTTTTTAACTACCCATACCGGAGAAACGATACCTTGTCTACACTGTTTTCTACGGGCGAATACGGTACCTCGCACATGTAACGCACCTATCTCTCGGAATTTTGAGTTCCCTACAGTCTCTTAGGAGTATTTTTTTTTTGCCAAGCCGAACAAAACTGGTATGCCGTGCGGCACTCAGCCAGCCACATTCCAAGGGTTGGTTCGCCTTTCTTTCTTTGTCTGTTTGCTGCCGGCTGCTGGCTCTGCGTTACCTTCTTTGCTTGCTGCAAGGGGATGAGTGCCCAACTCAGGTGCTCGCCTTCTATTTTTTAGGCACAAGTGTGAAGGAGCTTGTCCCAGATATACAACACAACAGGAGACCTCAGGCTTTCGGAATGCCTGTTTTTAATTCATGTATAATGGTATTTCGTCGTCATGCCCGCCATGTGAACCCTCACGTAGACATCTCAACGAACAGAATAGTACCAGCAATGGGAACGTTCAGTTCAGTCGTTCAGTCGTGTCCAACTCTTCGTTACGTACCCTATGAACCATATCACGCCATGCTTTCCGGTCTCTCACTATCTTCCTAACATCCCATAACTTCATCTCCAGCGCCTCGAGGATACCATTAACCATCGCGTTCGCTGCCTACCCCTTTTCCAGTGACCCTCAACCTTTCCTAAAATCAAATCTTTCTCCAGCGACTCCTCTCTTCCCATCAGATGACCAAGAAAGCTGAGCTTTAAGTTTAGAATTTGACCATCCAATGAGCAGTCAGGGTTTGTGGTCGACAATATCGACTGATTTGATCTTCTGGTCGTTCAAGGAACTCTCAAGAGTCTCCGCCAGCACCACAATTCAAACTCCTCAATTCTTCCCGGTTAGCCTTCTTCACAGTCCAACTGTCGCATCCATGCATCACAACCGGAAAGACCATAGCACGAGTTATACGGATCTTGGTTGGCAGTCTAATGTCTCTGCTCTTTACTAGGCGGTCAAGGCTAGCCATGGCTCTCTTTCCCAGAAACAGGTGTCTCCTAATTTCATGGCTGCAGTCTCCTTCCGGGGTAATCTTGGAGCCCAAGAAGAAAAAATCTGTCACAGCTTTCACTTCGCGTCCCTTGATGCTCCATGACCTGATAAGGCAAGACGCCATGATCTTTGTCTTTTTGATGTTCAGTTTAAGCCCAAACTTCTCACTCTCTTCTTGTACGCGCATCAGAAGTCTCTTGAGTTCCACTTCACTTTCTGCCAAGAAAGTGGTATCATCCGCATATCTAAGGTTGTTGATACCCATGAAAGGAATGGGAACGTTACTCCCAACGCTAATGCCTGCGGAACGCAGCCAAAGGGCGGATTCCACTTGATGGTTACCACTTACATAATCGTTTCTGCCAGGGAATTTACATGGCTTCATTTGGCTTTTGGAGTGGGGAGTTCTGCCTACAGTAGGCCGGCTGCAAAGATGGGGCATTGTGTGGAGAGCGCAGTGCCCCAACTGCCCGCTTAAAGAATCCAGTCATCACACGGCCCAGCAATGCGTCGTTGCTCGTGTTTTTGAAGGGCAGTTCATGCCGGTTTCAAAAGTCTAAGTATTACCCGATTTCAGATAAATGATAAATGACATCGCGGACGATTAGCACGATTGCTGATTGCAACTAGCGCTTACGCGTTATGTCACAATCGTTGTGAGGCTGTCGCATCGAGCCGGCACTGACGTGCGTTGTTTCCAGTCCTTGCGCGTTAACGAAAGGAGATCGTAAGCTTACTGGCTGTGGAACTATTCTGCTTTTGGAAGCGAGAGTTCCTTAGCCAATGGTATTGCCCTTTTGTTTCCCTGTTGAATAGACGTGTCCGGGTGGTTTTAAACCCACCTTGGTACCTTAATATAATGCAAATATTTATGTCAACTCATAGCTGTATACATCTCAACACAAGTGTGCAATACACACTGTGCAAGCGATTGCTGTATATGTTTACTCATATTTTTATATGACAAATTATTCTAAACTATCTATACCTTCATGTACATTGTCATTCAAAATTGTATATATCATCAGCACGAACAGGCAAAATTTTGTCTCTATGTAAATACAGATTTATGATATATTGCTTTGTAGGATGTATGATATCTGCACTTTCCTTTGTTCTTAATCATGTACATTTTCTGTTTTGGTCGTTTGCCTCCACTCGTGTAAATGTCTAATATCTAATAAGCTTTTTCTAAACACATTAAAAACAACAGCAAAAAGTCATGAATCTGAGCGCCATTTAAGTTTCGGATAGAGCTAGAGAGCACGGGGTTACGGGGATATATTTACGGGTGCGTGCACGCATTGGCTTACAGTTCCGTGGTGTGGGGCGCCTTATAGTGTGTCGTATTTCTTTTTGCATTATTACTGTTTCTTTCATAAACATAGCACTGAACATTTCAGAGCGAAGCTATTCTTCTACATTGTGTTGTGGTTGTTAGATTCTTGAAAACTCGTCCATTTTTATCTGAAGGAGAAGTGCCTCACCTCTGCGAAGAAATGTACTGCTCTTGCGATTCTAAAGTCTAGTCTTCAGTCTTGTTCGCCAAAGCTAATTTGTTATTAAATAGTCCTTAACAAACTCCAAAATAATATTCGGGGAACAAATGGTCAATTGAAAAGCGGTATGCGATCTTGAGAATTGCCTTGAGATATTTGGACGAAGGTCTCGTTTAGACAACCAAACTTCCTGCCGTTAAAATTCCTCCATCTGATGACATCTTGGCGGCGTGAATATCTCGCCCAGTACGTACGCATGCCTGTGAGCGAAAAGGTGCCGTAAAGAGCAAGATTTCATTCTCTAAGACGAGTCTTTTACGCTTAACTATCCTGCTGTCATATATGTGTTTTAATATTTTCCTGTGTTCAATACGAAATATTCGCAAGAAAGAAAAACACTGTCCCTCGAGAGCTGCAGCTGGCAGTTAGCCTTTCTATGAGCTTCGTTTCAAGGGGATCTGAAACATCTGAATGGCGCTTTTCGGTGAAAGCAATATTTAAGTATTATCATATTGGTCTGGGTAATAACTGCACTTTAAGGGAGAGATATTTCCTTTACAAAACACAATGAAACTGAATAAATCTCAAATGATTTGACGAGCTAGAACATTCCCACATTTTTAAAAATTCAGCAGACACAGCTGAGTCTGCCTAATTGTATGAAGAAGAAACTTCCCTCGAAAAATGCGCTGCCCCAACTATTGATCTCGATGTCTCCTCCTCTGATAACGCGTGCTGAGGTTGAATCACGGGATTTGTGTGAGATGATTGAGGGATATGGTTGGAACTACGCATGTTAGGTAGTCTATATCGTAAACTTGAGAAATAGGTGACAGCCGATTAGGCAGCAAAATGATATTCCAAATCCCGAAACACTGAACAAAAAGTGGTTGCATCCTACCTTCGATACAAAAGGAGAGCATCTGACGCTCCTTGGAGGTCCGTTAGTGATATTTTCGAGTGAGTTCCGCGCTTGGACGGGAAAAAGGGAGGAGGGGCGCTACCACAGGTTTATTTGTTGCACACAGCGTCGTCCCACTCACCGCTTCGGTTGGGCAAGATGTAAGATTGTGCCCTTGTAGCGGACGCTTCCTGTCCAAGCAATCCATTAACTGAGTGAAGATATTATTCCACCAAAGCAATGATAGGCACTAGATTATATACTTTATATTTGCAATGGTAAAATATTTGAAGCAGCATTACGAAAACCTCGCTCTGACGTATTATTGTCAACATTTAAAAATACCTATAAATATGGCGGCTGCTGGATGTGGAAACGTTAAGTTTTTCAAAAAATGAACGAGTCGTAAATTTAATACGAACCCAGGAAGTTTGGGGGCCAAGCGTGCGCGCTGTACACAGGATACTAACAGTAGTTGGTTCAAGCGTCTATATCGGCATATAGTTAGCGCATTGGTATCCTTACGAGATGCGATTGTTCGGGATGCGTTCTGATGTCATAGTGATATTTTTGTGAGATGCATCCTGGAAGCTCGGTAGCTGCTCCCACGACCTGACCGGTCATGACAGGTATCAGCAAAAATATCGGAACATTGTGTGAAAAAATTAGGCGGTACCCCAATGCGTTAACGAGCGGGGAAACTCTTGTTGCTATTACTTATCTAGTGGAAAACAAACAGATTAAAACAGAAGTGAATAGGATTGGACAGGCTACTAAATCGTTATAATTTGAGAAACACAGCGCGCTAAGGAAGGAGAAAACCAAGACTGCACAAGATAATTAAAAGATGAAGATAGAAGAACAAGTAAATGTAACAATAAAAAAAGAGGCGAGTGTGATACTCTACCTTCAGAAAACTTTCCGCAATCTAATCAAGGCAGTGTAAAGCTTACATTTCAAGATATGGCTGACGATGCCATAAAAGTATTCGAGCACGGGCTGCGAACGCGGTAACCAGAATACCCTTTTAAAGACTGAGATGCCTAGGTGCTCTGTTGGGGAGGGGGGAGGGGTCTCCAAAATTCCACACTCATTTGGAAGGCACTATAAGCTAAAGTGGCTGAATGGTTCAATGTGCTTCTCCAAATGTTGTTAAAAAGTGTGTAACGAATGGCAGTCTGGCTGCCAATTTATAACACTGACGCTCACAGCCACCTTTACAATTATTGCCCGACAAGATAGTCCCTATTAACAGGACACGCCAAGGACCAGACTAGTAAAAAACATGAATTGTCTGAGCACCAACAGGAGACCGGTGCGTCAACAGGTCGTTGGTGGCATTATCAAGAAAAAATATTGATTTTGTGGCAATTTTATGGCATGATATCGCATGCGGCAGTTGTTTTCTGCATTTTTACGTCCTCTTCTTACAGAGTAATTTGCCTAAATATTGTTACTGAGCGGTATTCGCTGGCCGTGCTGACGAAAAAGAAGTGAGACAGTCCCCCAGAAGAAGAAGACGCAGACGAGTGCTGTGCTGTGCGAGTGCTGTGCTGTGAGCATCCTCAGTGGCGTGGACAACTGCCTTACTGTGAATATTTCCCGTAACATCTCTTGGTGGAGGTCAATCTTTCGATCCCCGTCAGAAGCTGGATCTCCGCAGTGGCCGACGCATTATTACCACCAGTATGACTACTGACGCCGCTACATCTACTGCCGCCGCACCTGCTGTCGTCATGGCCCATCCCCGTGACCCCGGAACCTTCTGTGGGACCGACGACGTTGATGTCGACGACTGGCTGGCTCTATACGAACGAGTCAGCAAGCACAACAGGTGGGATCCCACACTTATGCTTGCTAATATCATCTTTTACTTGACTGGGACAGCGCGGGTGTGGTTTGAGACCCATGAAGAGGACCTCACATCTTGGGACATCTGTAAGCAGAAGCTACACGACCTCTTCGGAAAGCCCATTGGCCGTCACCTTGCCGCGAAAAAGGCGCTCGCTTCTCGCGCGCAAACGTCTACAGAGTCTTACATCACTTACATACAGGACGTGCTATCCCTGTGCCGCAAAGTCGACCACGCCATGCCTGAGGAGGATAAAGTCGGCCACATAGTAAAAGGCATTGCCGACGATGCTTTCAACCTCCTTTTATGCAGGGATTGTTCCACCGTGGACTCTGTACTACAAGTATGCCGACGTTTCGAACAAGCGAAACAGAGACGCATATCACATCGTTTCGACCGTCTACCGAACACGGCTGCCAGCTCTTCCTGTGTCGATCTTCCGCCTCCTCGACCGCCAACTAATGACACTACTTTGACCCACATCGTCCGCCAAGAGCTCGAGGCAATGACTCCTGCAGCTTCACTCTCTCATACCCCCGACAATACCTTGGCTACAATATCACTCATTCAGGCTGTTGTTCGCCAAGAGGTTGCCAATATGGGTCTTCCTTCTACCTGCCCTTCGACACCTCGCTACCCGCGGCAGACGCCACCAGTACTTACGCCAGTGATGCCGTAGCCCGCGCTCATGATGCCCGCCGGATAGCTCATGCCAGGCTCTCTGCATCCCAAGACTCTCAAAAATTCCAGTACGACAGTCGCCACCGTAATGTCCACTACAGTCCTGGGTCACTCGTCTTGCTGTGGCTCCCGTGCCGTCGCGTGGGCTTGTGTGAAAAACTTTTGCCCCGGTACACAGGCCCTTACCGAGTTTTGCGGCCCGTGACAGACGTCACATACGAAGTTGAATCTGTGCCTCCGAAATACTCGTCCAGAGCGCCATGCTCTGAAATAGTGCATGTGTCCCGCTTAAAGCCCTATTATGCACGTTCTGTTTCACAAACGTAGAACGCACCGGGACTGTGCTTTTCCCGAGGGGGGGGTAGTGTTACTGAGCGGTATTCGCTGGCCGTGCTGACGAAAAAGAAGTGAGACAGTCCCCCAGAAGAAGAAGACGCAGACGAGTGCTGTGCTGTGCGAGTGCTGTGCTGTGAGCATCCTCAGTGACGTGGACAACTGCCTTACTGTGAATATTTCCCGTAACAATATGCTCATGTTCCGAAATAAACGCTGTGTTGAAAGTACTATCGCTTGTACCGTCGTCTTTTCTTCCTCTTTTTTTCCCCGTAATATGATTCTCGAAACACACGCACAATAAAAGAAAGAACCGTGCTGCAATTAGACCCATTTTAAGTGAAATAGCAGTCAGTGAAAGAGTGGTGCTTCCGACGTCCACACCTAAGTAGTTATTTTAGAAACGCCGATGGGTGCAAAGCGCCCTTAATGGCGCAGGACAACTCCAAAACCCCAAATTTAGCGCTATATCCAGGCCCATTATCGGCAGGAATTCTTAGAAGAATCTCTGCCAATGAACTGGCACAGGCTCCACGTTATTGAGATGAAAACGCCATTCATTTAAACGACCTTAGATCTAAGGTCGTTTAAATGAAGGGTGTTTTCATGAAAAAAACGAAAACTAACATGACAATGACATTCAGTTTTCTTTGGAGCAAAGACAGCGCGAATATGAAGCCAAAAAAAGAGAACGAAAGGTGGTTTCTTTTTTTTTACACCTTATTCGCTTCGTTCGTTTACTGGCATTTTTCATAGGCTTTTATAGTTCTTTAGAGGAATGTTACCATTTCAATGTAATCGGTAATAAGCAAAATTCTAACGCTTCTTCCTGCGATAATGTGCAAGTGCTATGGGAATTGTGGGAATAAATATAATAAGCCTAATCAATTTATTTTTTCGCGAACTAAATCACAGCCTAAACGTTATTTTCACTGTCATCAAAGCCTTAGTAAAATTTCATTCACAACTGATATTGGACACAAATCAAGCAGAGTTGATTTGCATTTGATAGTTTGTTTATTTACGTAGGGAGGCAGCGTACTGCAGTGTCGTTTGTGCAACTCTCAAAATATCAAACAGCAATATGAAATTGAACACCACCTTTATGTATTCGCCCGGCGCTGAAGTAAACATTTCCTCACCTGGCTGTAGTGGGTCTCTCGCCGAAAACCCTTCAACATATAATGCGTGCACTCAGTAGCCATATCACTGCGTCCTCCTGAACCTTATTATATCTGCCAAATTTTTTTTTCATACATTGAGTATTCCTTCTCTCGTAACAAATTATTTCTTGCCGTAATTCAATAAACAACGCTGTGAAGAAATAAAGCTGTTCTGTGACAACTTCTTTTCACGCATCTTTCCGTCGGTATAAGATAAGAAAACAGCCGTTTATATCTTCGCTTTTGTCGGGGTCATGTCAGCTAGAAGTCATGAATATGCAAGAGGTTAGGCCTAATTCCACACAGGTCGGGAGAATGGCACATGCGAAAATGTCTACTGCAAAGACATTTTATCTGATATTACACGAACTGAGAAGACACGCACTCTCCATGTCTCCATTACATTGCAGCACTCACGATGTCACCCATTTTGTCCTGCTTTTCTTTACATAAACCTTTACAAATGGGCCTTTTGCGTTGTATTCTTCAAGTTATTTCAGCTGTTATATGTGATATAAAAAATTAATGATGTGTCTATGGTAAGATGGGGATGGAAGAGAGGAAATTAGAGTATAAATCCTAACAGAAGGGGCGACATTTGTTTCGGCCTATGTCTTCTACGGCGTGGAACTCATCAAGAAGCTGTTTAGCCTTTAGACCAGTCCGCATAAAATTATTTGAAAAAAAAAAACGACAACAAAGCCATGCAAATTTATTGCCTGCAATAATGCGAATTTGATGCCACAGGGATGTGGAGGCACGTTATTTAACAGATCAGAAACAGTGGAGATAGAAGAAGGGTCAATTTTACAGACCAATCAATTTTTCAGCGATATAAATATTTGTTTCTACAATTAGATGACAGTGTTGCATTTTGAACCATACGAATGACTGGTGGCTTACTAAACAGGCTGCAAACTACATATCGAGAAACATGACGGGAGGATGACCCGAAAATGTTTTTAAGAATAAGATCTCACCGAATAGAGGAGAAATGTATAACTTGAGGAACATGGGAGATTCCTTGCATCAAGGATGAATGTAGTTTGATAATAAAGGTAAAGAGATGTTTCCACTTTGCCGCCTCTTCCTGCAGCAAAGCTGACTCCAAATGTCCCCTCTCAAGCAGAAACGGTCTCAGTTGAGCTCTTTGTGGCGGCTCAGAAGATCGGAGACCAGCCAGCAGCGGTGCATCCCCGGACGATGGAAAAGATTTGTTCTGCAATGGTTGTTCATGTCACCACCGACTGCCGAGCGGGCGCAATGTGAATAATGATGCAGTGGCGGTGCTAGGCTTCTTCTTTCTCACACCATCTTTCGGCGGTCGTGCATAACACACAAGGCTGACGGGATTCCGGGCACCCTGCACACTCCTGCTGGTGCAGCGTCATTTATCAAGGAGGCGCTCTAAACGCCGCTTGTGTCTCCAGGAAGAGCGCAATTCTCTACATGGAAGAGTACACTCAGCAGATATATAGACCCATCACGTGCCTTATACTAATGCTCAGCTCATCGCAGATATGACGTTAGCATCAGTATAAGAGGATCAATAGGTATAGAGACCAAGTTGGGTGAGCTTGAGTATAGCATCGGACTTTTATCATTGGCAGTGTTTACCAAGGAAGTCCCTTAGGGTTTATCTCGGGTTTTTTTTTTTTTTATGTGGCGGAGACAAATAGGGGAGGAATAAAAGAGGTGTGTTTAAGCCTAAATAAAATTACCTGAAGCTTAGGATGGGCAATATACGAGTACGTCCCATGTCTGCGTCGCAGACGCTAACGCTTGTAATACAGTGGAAGAGCATGTTGGCTTGAGGCGCGCACAGCAGTTCAGTAGGCTCTATGTCCTTTGTGAAAGTGTGCCATTACAAAGAGTCCCCACGCTGTTGCAAGAAATAGCTGAGGGAGAAAGCAGCTGCGCGACTCTTCGTTACCAGTGTCACGTGAGAATAGTGGGTTAGCACAACGCAGCAGACATATATTTAATACGCGGAGCCGACAAGAGGTGTCTTTGTCCGAAAATGTCTCTAATGGCAAATCTTTGTATAATTCGCAAATAAATGGCACAATTTAGAGTATTTATTTAACCGCAACTGGATCAGGCGAAGAAATTAATGGAAGGCCAATATAAAGCTCAGCAAAAAGGAAAACATATTTTCAGAATTATGCTGCTTAATTTTGCTAGTTCTTCAAAATGGACCTTTGGCTTTAATCTTCCCCACTCAAGAGAGCTGATAACATAATCTTCATGAGGTACCATGAAACGCTTATGTATGCTTACGTGTACTGAGCGTCTTTAAAATTCCAGCTACATCATAGCGAAGCAACGCTCAAGTGCTCTAATTTAGCCTGTTGCAGTTCACAAAATCCGCGCCAGGATAGAGTTCTTTTTGGTGCTGTGAGAGCGCGCTTACTTGGTGGTTTACCGGTAAATGGGAGGGAGAGGTAAAATGCGGTGTTAGGGCGAGAGGCATGATGCGCTATTTTACCCTAAAGCTGTTAGTAAAATGCTCTTTAGACAATATGATATAGACAGCATAACTAAACTTTACCAACTATTCTGATGTAGAAATACATTCATCGTCATCATTGCCTCCATCCTGGCTATAACCACTACGGAATGAAGATCTCCCCCCCCCCCCCCCCGTCCTGTACTAGATTCATTTACTTGATCCCTTCGTAACTTCTTAACCTTATCTGCCTAGCTAATTTTCTGCCGAACCCTACAGCCCTTTGCTTATCTCGTAATGCAATCGGTTTTTCTTAGAGACATTGCTGATCCTCTATTCACACTACACGTCTTTCCAATGCATATTTCTTATTAATTTTCACCACAATGTCATTAACTCGAGTAATTTCTCTGTTCTACACTGCACGTCGTTTATCTCTCACAATTACACATACCTTTTTTTGTTCCATAGTTCTCCCTGTTGTCCTCAACATGTAGAGCCCTTTTCGCTATCCTGCATGCACGTTTCAGCCCCATAGGAGAGTACAGGTAAGATGAAAATGTTATATGTTTCATCTTGAGCGATACCGGTAACTTGCAAGTCATAATCTGCTAGTAATTGCCAAATCCGCTTCATTTAATTTTACTCCGGTATAGTTATTTCCTTTACATGATTCGGGTCGCCAGTTACTACTTGTCCTAAGTAGATATATTCGGCTACCACTTCCAATGCTTCGCTACCTGTCTTAAAAAGCAGTTCCTCCGCTAGGCTGTTGAACATTACGTGAATACTATTCATATTTTTTAAGCGTACTTTTCTGCTTTTTCTATCTAAATCATCAATACTTTTTGGAATTCATCATCTATGTTACCAAGGCAATGTTATGAGCGACTGGAAGATTACTGCGGAATTATCATCAACCCTTATACCTGACTGCGGCTCCTCCAAGTCCTTACGTACTTCATTTATGCGAAGCTGTGAATAGTACTGGGGAGATCGCGTCTCCTTGCCGAGCGCAAATCGTTGTGAAAATGTCTTTTTTTTTTATGCAGAACTATAGTCGCTGTGCAGCCACTATATATGTCTTCCAGTACTTTTAACATGCGGCTTTTCTGCACCCTGATTTCGCAATGCCTGCATGACCACCAAGACTTCTTCTGAGTGAAATGGGTTTTTTTAATCGATGCATGCTATGCATAAGGGCTGGTTATATTCCGATAATATTTCTGTCCCCTGACTGATGGTATGATTATGATCAATAGTAATGTGTCCTTGCCGCCTACCTGCCTGATCTTTTAGTTGATTAAAGTCTAAGGTTGTCTTGATTCTGTTAGTGATTTTTTTTTTTGTAGAAGCCATATACGTAACAAATAGTAAGTGGACTGGTCTGAATTTTAAAATTCCTTAGCTTCCCCTTTCTTATGAATTAAGATACTCTTAGCGTTTTTCCATGATTTCGGTAACGCCGATGACACCCGGCATTCCTCATACAGGGTGGCCAGTTTTCTAGCAATAACCCCCGCCATTCAACAAATTTGTACTTATCTGATCCTCTGCAGCTACTTTCACTCTTTAATTGGCTTCTAAAGCTTTCGCTTTCTTAACATCTTCCTTCGTTACTGCCTGCACGTCTGAGTTCTCTTCACTACAGCCGATTTGATTGTTGTTCTGGCTACACTGGCTAATTTAGAGGTCCGTATAGACCTCCTCGGCTGCCTTGATTATCTTTCCCACATTAGTAATTACATTTCCGCCTCGTCCTTTGGCGCATACATATGATTTTTGCGTATGCCTAATTCTCTCTATATAGCTTCAGGGCTACACGACCGTTGTTCGGAGCTAGCTCCGTTTTCTCCGTGTTATACTTCCTTATGTCGGACGCTTTGCACCCATTGATTACGTTTGATAACTGAGCGAGTTCTATTCTGTCTGTGGGTAGCAGGCTTTCATACTTTGGCTTCCCTTAATCAAATGTTTTGATTGCTTCGCAGCGTTAAACGTGCAAAGTTCAGTTTCCAATGGCAGCCTGTCCGGAGTAAGATATTCATAGCTTCTTTTGCTGCGTTACAGGTCTGACAGCCGCCGGGGTCACTTGCTCCGCAGCTACTGAGGACTGAAAGCCGTGGGTTTATTGAAGTATAATTAGAAGTGTCCGTCCAACTATTGCACCAGGGTGGCGAAATGTTAAGAACGTCTTTATAAAATGTATTGCCTTGACACTTATATGCTTCTGGGGTAAGTAAGTTACAGATACTGCTTGAGTTTAAATTAAGAGAAATTGGTAAATATCATTCTCTTGATATCCTGGTTCATCGTTTTAAATGATGTTGGTGCGGGTAAGTGAAGTGCGGAATCATAACTGACCAAAGATCTGTTTATCTCGCCCCTGCTTCTTATGTGATATCA
Source organism: Amblyomma maculatum (assembly GCF_055883805.1). Taxonomy (NCBI): domain Eukaryota; kingdom Metazoa; phylum Arthropoda; class Arachnida; order Ixodida; family Ixodidae; genus Amblyomma; species Amblyomma maculatum. Next base: position 70,771,749 of record NC_139353.1, read on the forward strand.
ATATAAATTGCACTCTTCAAACCTGATAGAAGTCGCGAAACGACGATTATACAAGAAGCACAATTCGCTCCCAATATTTGAAATTGCATAGATAGATATCGCGTTCCTAATATGTCTTACATAATTCAGTACTAGTTTGTTGCAACGCATATAAACTCTGGAGACTTACAGAGAAAACAAAAAGTTAGAAAGAAAAACTTAACTAAACGGCTGATTTTATCTACCGTGCCTCTCATTAATTCGCAAAATTACCTCCGTGTATGATCTCTGGTTGGTGTTCAAAAATTGAAAAACTGAAAGACTTGGTTAAGCTATAACTATAGAAAGCTCTAAGCGCCTAAGGATGGCGAGGAGGGGGTTGGGGAGAGCCGTAGATGAGGGTCATACACGTTTTACGGCTCTGCTGTAAATTGTGATAATTGATGAAAAATTTGAGTTCTATGAAATAAATATGATTTGCAGAATGTTTTATTAATTCTGTATTTAAAGCAAAATGTACAAGCGCTAACTTGCTGAAATCTAGCCATATTACTAAATATAGTCAAAAGTTTATTGTCTTTCAATGTATACCCTTTTGTGAAGCTATAGCGTTTGTAACAAAACTTTACAATAAGTTAGACAATTGGCATCTTTCATTCTTGATATGGTTGTTTATGCAGGTGCTAAAACCTTTATATTTGCTCCCTCAAGTTGGATTAAATTCGCCGTCTCATCTAAAAACAGCTTACTGTCACCCCTTTTTAATCGCATGCCTATAGTGTGATATTTATTTTTCTGCTAACAACCATCGAGCAACGTAAAATTTTTCTCTTCATTGTGGTTTGAAATGAACACTCTGAAAAAGACACAGAAAAGAATATTTCGAACTTCTCAGCGTTGTAATAATAAAAATTCCTTCACGAAGACAGCACCAACACTACTGGGTGTTATACTAATCTAATTTACTACTTCTTAACTTATAGTATTGGAAATTTTACTAACAAGCTACAGGCGAATCCAGAGAATAAAACGCTCCCTTATAAATGCAGACCTAACGAGCACTTTGCCAGCTCATTTGCGTATTCTCCTTTATTAAAACATCCATCGATTATACTGAGTCTCATTCCCTCCTGTTGGCGTGCATGCGTTATTCGAGAAGACAGTTCTCTATTAATAAAATTACTTTAAAGGTGCTTTTGGCTATCGTAGCGTGAAGGCGAAAGAGAATCGCTATTCCGAGCGCCTGCATCAGGAAATGAGAAATTAGTCTGTTCTTGAAACGAATTATCTACCGGTTTTTTTCCTCCCCATCGGGCCCTCTTGTTTTAGTTGTAGACAGTAATGAAAATAACTTAAACCGAACAAACGCGAGAACTTCACCTGGACTAACGTCTGGTGTAAACTTGCGGGAGATAACTATTTCACGCATCGGGTTTGTAGTTTGGATTTAAGGACGTTTAAGTCTTGTGAGAACCAATTTGCTTTCGGAATATTTCTTTGCATCCCTCCGTATTGTGCTGGAAAACACTCTGATCGAAACTGCGGTGTTGAAGCTGAAATGAAGTATGGCTACATATGTATACCTTCTGGAGGCGTGTTGGAACATCTCATGTATGGACAGGCTAGACAGCATGAAAACGCTACTTACGCGGAGCGGCGGCTCCTCTACTAACAGACTATGCTATCTGAAGAAACATGAACTTTGGGTTATGCTTCAACACTGGGGAAGGGGAAGAAAACGGCCGCGCTTACTTATATAAAAAAAAGACGCGAAAGGCCCTAAAAATGGTTCTGCTGCAGTTAAAGCTTCAGTAGTGCACTGAAAATACACGAACAGTAAGTTTACGATTTACCTCGACTTGTGTCCGTTTGAAAACACAGTCAAAATGTTTAGGTTACGGAGGCAATTGCTTTTGCACACTTTGCTGGCAGAACAGTAAACTTCTAAACTTGATTAGGTTGACTATTGAACTGGTAGAATTTCTTCACTTCGTAGCTTATATTTAAGCCATGATGAAATAAATCGCCTCGCTTCTTGCAGACGCAGGTACTTCGCAGAGAATGTTGCACATGTTTGAGACCGATGTAAGAAAGAGCTTCCTCATGGGGTATTGTTTTTCGAAGGGCGTGTTTCATAAGAAAACCAAACCTCGTGCAGTGTAAGTTATTGATAATGTTGGTGCATTATGGATTAAGGGTAACATTACTGCAGCGTGTCAAGTCATGCTATTTTCATACGTTTTTCATCATCATCGTCATCATTCTTCAATAATTTGCTGCGTAATGCTGTCAGCTTTTATTATGCTTCTTTCAAAGTTGAAATCAAAAATAAGAAATCATTAGCATCTTCCTGACAAACGACAGAGAAAAAATTCTTATTTGAGGGAAATCTTTTGGGGAGTTTTTGTTTGAATACAAAAAGGCGGAAATATCTGCAACGCAACAAGAGCTAAGAATGCGCTTTCAGGCTAAGACATCCACACAAAAATTTCAGATATTGTTTGCTTCACAGCATCCAGGAACTGGTTAGCAGAATTTGATTGGCTGAAATGAAAGTTTGGACTAGTTTCGAAGTAGTTCTTGCAAACCCTAGAAAGTGCCAAAGGTGGCAAGCTCTTGAGCAGCCGCAGATTCGGCTCAGTTGTCTTGACAGGATGAAAAAGTAGTATCTATTAGGAAAAAAAGAGAACATCTCGTCAAGCCTCAGCGGTGGAACAGGCATTGAGACCATAGATTTTGCTGACTGCAGCTTTTAAAAGGTTGTGTGTTTTAGTTCACGCCGACGTCGGTCTTAAGCAGTCGGACTGCCGGTATAACTTTTATCCTTGAGATAAATTCTCAATGAAACAACAGAACTTAGATTAGTATGCCATAGTTCAAGACTAATTTTAAACTTGACTTTGTAGAGGCGCTGATGAAAGAGTCTGCCTTTTAAAGACATGCCCAGTGTGTTATGAATTATACATATGGACAACAAAAAAACAGGTCCAGGCATATTAAAGTCAGTGAGTGCCATAATAAAAAGCAGTACACATTAGCCACCTAGGTCTTTGAACAAATATACATCGCTTCAAGCTGAAATACATGTGAAGGTAGCTGAAGAATATGAAATATATTTTATTTTCATTCAAATAATTTATTTTCCTGAGGCCAAAATCGCTTTTTTTTTTTCAATTTCATCTTGAACGCAGACCGGCGGCTTCGCTGTATAAATGTGAAGACAACATATTTTCTTTACAGTTTTGGCGGCTATTTATTTCAGCAGATCACTGCTCGCTGTCGTATAAATGTTAAATAGTGATTGCCGATTGACTGTTCTCTGCGAGACACCACATTTTTAAGGGCAAAAGTTTTGCCAGTATCCTTAAATGTATCGGTTGATGGAGTGGGCCAGAAGGCGACAACAGTAAGCTTCAGCGGGTCGTCAGCAAGTGAATGAGTGCACTAAAACATTTGTAAACCAGAGGACATGATCCTGCTCAGCAATATTTCCCCTTTTACTAAAATTAATTTACCGTCTGTCACTTGGTGACGTGGTCATCGCTGTAGACGTTTCACCTTCGCTATAATGTAAGTACTTCTCTTTTTACCGCTGCTATTAAGAACAACGAAACGATGTATTCTGATTATCATCTTTGTAAGCTATCTGCATTGATTTTTCACAACATGCTGAGAATAAAAAAAGTGCATACAAATTGAAATTTGAAATTCTTTGACATATTTATTAAAGTGGTCATAGTGGGCTTTCAGCTGTTGCCTACCTGCTACCTGAGTTTCTGCCCTGTCAGTGCAGCTTTGCTGTGTAGTTCGGTCCTTAAACAACGTATTTTTGCCATGAAAATTCTCGTGGTGTGTATGCGAGCACTGCTTGAGGGCGCTTGCATTTCAAGCCTCATTTCGACCTTATTATGCCGTATATTAAATCTAATCTGAATCACACCGTAGATTTGAATTTATATAACTAGAAAGTATTTTGAAAATTCAGGTTTCCAAGATGCCAGAGATTATTTTCAATCATATATTGTGAACACGTTCCGAGAATATAGGTTTAAAGTTTTCAAGCTCTCCTCCTAATGCTTCCGCGTCTGTTAGCTTCGCCAAATGATGGTGGCACTGCTCTTTAAACATATAGAGCAAATTTTTACAGAAGCCGCGTTACCGCTTATATAAGAAAACGACTGCATGTATATCTATCGTGCGTGCAATACATTTCGTTGCTTTCTTTCGCACCAAAGCCCCTAGGGACAGAAGCCTGGATTAGTATGTTCATGTGCAGTATTTCATCCCGCGTAGCGAAAACAAATGGAAGTTGTATAAAAAAACGGAGCGTAAGCAGCCGTAAGCTGAACGTTTATGATTTGTTTTTATATTGTTGCGAAGCAGGAGATCGGCAAGGGCGCGAGAGGAGCCGTCTTGCTAGGCTAGCCCTTAAATCATCATTCACCCCGTCGCCAAATTGTGCCGTCTTCTTACTTGGCGCCCCGTAACATTTTATTTGAAAGTGTGGTGTACATCACCCCATCTTCATCTTGGAGCGTCGACGACATCCGGACGCCTCGACTGTCGGCCGAAAACCCGGGGTTATCGCCGCGCAGTTTCACCCCAGCCCTTCCTGCTTAGACCCAACCAACAGCAACTACCAACGCCCCTCCCGCAGTCCGGATCTGAAGAAAAGGCGCACCGATGAACGAACTGGAGCCGAGACCAAAGTAAAGGCCCAAAGGACCCGAAGGAACCGAAGACATGAACACGCAATGCCCTTCCAGGTGCCCAACGCGACCTCGAGCCATCGGTCTCCTGAATGCTTTGTTGGCGGATTGTTGAAGATCTCCAGAGGAGGCGGATCACCCAAGCATTATTGTGCTCATAGTCATCGTGGTGGCAAGCAATTATTCTCTTCTATCGTTTCTTCAAAATCCTCACCGTCACATCACCATCGACTTCAATGACCTGATCGGGACGATCGCTCGGTGGTCCCAGGAAGTGTTGCGAAGAAAAAGATCGGCAGTGGTGCGACAGGAGCCCTAGCGCTAGTACAGTCATTAAATCATCATTCACCATATCCCCATGTTATGCCGTCTTCTTAGAACATATTAGAAAAATACATGATAATATAAAAGGTCCATCAGTCAACTAATCAAGAGAATACGCTTCCTTTTCAAGGCTTCTATTTTGTTTCTAGTGAGACTTAAGTTTTACGTTTGCGGATAGTCTTTGTCTAGTCCACATTGTTTGTACCGGAAGAAGGTTGAAATGCACTCAACTTTGCAGTAAGTGTCTACCAACGCTGAACTTTTATGTGAAGAGGCTTGTGTTCCCGATCAAAACCGGAGAGCAAGCAAGGAGAACTCTTCACAGCTTCCTCTTACGTCAGTGCAATACAAATCACTAGTAAGAAATATTCGGCTAGCAAGCGGAGCCCACAGATTTAATGATAATTCTGAGGTGCATGTTTCATCTGCGATGAACGCTCCTATGGTAGACTGATCAGTTGGCTTCTGAGGAATTATTAACTAGTATGTAAAAGCAGATCTCTTCTATTTAACGACAGTGGTGGAGCTTGCTGTACGAAATTGTGTCATGCTTTTGAAAGGGTTGGTGACCTCATTATTTCTTCGGCAGGATATAAAACTATTTCCATTGTTCTGGTACTTCAGGTTACACAGAGTGGTCAGTCAAATTCTCAAGACCTCTTTCGACCCCGTTGTAGAAGCTCAGTTAATAAGGCGTTTCTCTGATGAACCCAAAGACCAATGATTAAATTCCGGCCGCGCAGCGGCCTGTTTTTTATGTACGCTAAAAGCAAAGTGTCCGTGCACTGTCAGCTGTCAGTGTACGTTAAAGAACACCAGTTGGTAGAAGCATCCAGTGTCATTAACTACTGAAACATTTCCCAGCCTGAGTCGCTATGAGAGGCTGAACCAAATCAACCAAACCAAATCAAAAATACGTTGTTTGCCTGCTACAGCGAAAAGCGGTAGCATTAAACTGCAACAAGAAACTCAAGAACTACTATCTGACTAAAGGATTCCTGCTTTTAGTTGGTTTAGAGTGTCTTAATTAGAAGGCGCCATAGTCCACCGTTCAAAGTTACCGCACAATAATCCTTGGTAGCCGAACGGTCGTTCAACATATGGTTCGGCGTGCATTGTAATTCTTATGACAGCTGGTCAACTGCAGGGCCTCATCCAGGCATACACATTCTGAAAAGCCTGCCATCTTGCATGGAGACTATGAATATGACAATTTTCATATTTATAATCTAAAGGCACTAATTTGCAAAGTGTTCACAGTTAATAAGTGTTCGCAGGCACGAGAGCACAAATCATTTAAGGACCATACGGGAATAAAGTAAAGCTGATTTGGTTTAATATTTTGGTAATTCAGTTGTATTATACCGACAGACTGATTCTGCTGTTGTCAACAGACTTTAAGCTCTGTTACAGAACGAAAGGTATATGAGTTTAAAACCGCCTCCAAAACAATTCTTCTTCTCTACATGTTTGATTCCTCCTATAGACGTATTTTTGCACAACTTTCCGATCGATAAAGTATTTGAAAATGATGCTGAAATTTGAGTCTGCACTTTTATTGTCATTTTAATTGTAGTTAGGGATGACCATTATTTGCCTTAAATTACTTCCTGGATATGAAATTGCAAATAAATTTCAAGCGAACATTTCTGGTGCTTCAGATATCAGGTAGCAGATACCGGGGCTGGCAAAAATATTTTGATCCCTTTTGTATATATAATAAATTAACCACTACAAAACCAACAACAACAGCGCAAAATTCTGCAACCTTTATCAGAACCTAAGAGATATACGGCCTTCTTTCATTGGCAGATTACGTGGCACGTATGCCAATGGTAGAGCCACAAGTCTCATTTAATGAATCTATAAAGACTTTTGGCCATTCCCTCTGCAATGAGTGGAACTTCCATGAGGGCTGGTGGATGTTCGGTGCAAGGCTGAGAAGCAAACCCCATGTTCTAAAAACTTGTGAAAAAGGGTATTCCTAAACATTGAACATATTTTCGAGTACAAAGAAGGCTCCATGCTCTGGTGTCTCAAGTGTGAACAAGAGTTACTCCTACAAACTACCAGAAGACGTTAACAATTGTTAAGTTGTTCTCGTCGCCTTTCGTCCGCCGACATTATCGTAGAAAACTTTAATCACGATTTCTAGACATCGCATGAAAGCAGTGTGCTCTTTTGTAACACATCTCAAGCACAGCGTTGTATCTATGGGACCCAGAGGTTAGTTCATCTTCTCACGATTCTCAAAGCTTAATCTAGTACTTCATGCAATTTTATAGCATCGCAGATCAAAAGGTGTCGAGGTGATAGATTAAAGCAGCTTCTTTGGTGCTAAACTGACAAAACGTGGCGAAAATTGGCGAAAATAGGAGTACGTGAAATAATGATGTGGGCTAGAAGAATGGATAAGGCCACGGCGCGACATAAGAATGCATAAAGAGCATTCGACGAGATATTTCAAACTATGTTTTTTTAAAAAAAAATTGGAGGACGCTTAAGCTTCGCCTTCAAGAGTGGAACGCGATAGTGTTATTGCACCTCGTTCGCACCGCCCAGCGCTACAGGCACTGGTAGACGGCGCCGCTTCCATCACACGCGTCTCAAGAGCGAGCGCGCAAGGCCCTGCAATACAACACCCGTCGACCTGCCAAGGAGTGTAAGACAATGCGCTACGGCGCAGCAATCACTGATGACGCGCCCCGCGACGGACTTTGCACTCACGAATCACGTGGTGAGCGCCGAGCAACGCAGCGTTCGGCGCGGCAATGAAACGTGCGCCTGAGCAGGCGGAACGAACCAAAGAACTCGGTGTCCCGGAGGGAGAAAGCCGGGCAGCGACGCGCCATGAGGGCCGACGCGATCATAGGGCTGACGCCTTGATGGGATCGTCCTCTATCTCGCTTGGGAGCACCACGCAGAAGCATGATTCCTCGGAAGCAGCTCAGCACACATCGCAGGGGACGCTTTCCCAGCAGAAGCGCTACGGCGCAGCGATCACGTCAGAGGCGTCCGGCATCAGACGCTGCACCTAGCAATCGCGCTGTGAGCGGAAAGAGGAGCCGCGTCGCCTAAACACCACTGTTCGAGTGACGCACGCTGGATGTTGGAAGAGGAGAGAGCGAGAAAACTTATTAAACGCAAGGGTATTGGGGCATCCTCGCACCGGTACCCGCGCGGCCCGAAGGGGAGAAGCGGGTGAGCGAAGATAGTTATCTAAAGAAAGGAAAGACGCTTGATTCTACAACCCGTGAGGGTGCACGGCGAAACGTCAGGGGCGAGTGGCGCGCCACGTGTCGGGGCAGCGCCACACATTGCGAGGAGGGGTTCTTCTGTGTTTGCCGTTTATGAAGTGCATGCCGGGATTTATCGCTCACGGCCAACGCCGCCGACGACACCGGCTTTTCTGCGACACGAGCTCCTTAACGCTACCGCGTTAAAAAAATTAAAAAAGAGTTGCTTGAAACTGGGCCTGTCCTGAATATCCACTTACTCCTAAGATGTGTAACTATTGAAAGTCTCCTGAAAGCCGTGCAGTATTCGGAAGCCTATACAAAACCTTCCAAAAATGAAAACTCTTTCGACGTCAGGGTTATGGAAGTCTTGCTGACACAGTTCTGAGATGTGCCTATGTGAAAAGCTTCAATCACTGTTCTCTAAAAAAATGGAGCGTAGTCTTTTTTTCCTGAAGTTCATGCAATGTTCAGCCAGGAAGCCACCGGCTTTGTTCCTTGCGTTACGACAGTGCTCTTGTCCCTTTGATTGAAACATCTTCCTGTCTGTCCTACATATGTCCTACTACAGCTTAGCGGAATGCAATACCACTCATGATACGCAATCAGTGTATTTGTTTTCGTGATTGATGGGGCATCGGCTCTTTTGTGTGCCGTTCTTCATCATTGCACACACCTTTGACAACCTACATGGCGCTGAAATCACTACACTGACGTCAAACTTCTTGGCAATTTTCTTCACATTATGCGACAGCCTATGGATGTAGGGCATTACGTGGATTTTTCCTCTTTTTCCAGCTGGTTCTTTCTCCTTGTTTTCTTTCTTTCGTTTTTTTCAGCACGCTTTCACATACGCTCACACTGACATCAGGTCGGTGCCCTGCTAAATTCAAACGCTGTAGCTGCCCCTGAAAGCTGCCTTCCGTCTTGTGCCCACATGACTTACTTACAGCTGATAAGATGCACATGGAAATAATGCCCCTCTTGACAAGCTTAGAATGTGCACTGCTATAAGGAAGCAGCGCCTTCTTTGTTCTAGGCTTAAAGCTCCAGCATATCTTCCCTTCCGTGAGATGCAAAGACAAATCAAGAAACTGAAGCCTGTCTTCAATTGGCGTCTCACCTGTGCATTTCAGGCCACAAGAAATGAATCCGAACACGGTTACAACTTTAGAGGCGATATCTCATTCTTATTTCACCTGTATTGAGTGATATTTTCCTGTCCTCTTACGACAAACGCCTACAGAAGTCTGTTGATGACATCGGTGTACTACGCCTGTGTAGATATGTAGTAACCACCTGCTATTCTCGACTGCGCCCAAGGGTGAAAGCTTGAGAGATATCGCTGTTTGAGGGGTCCATACGCATTCAGCGACGCTAGCTGTTTGCGTCACATGGTTTCTTGTCGACATCATCCTGATCATAACACGATAGATTCAACTGCATAGTTCCCTTGAATATACGATGTCAGCTTCGTGACGACAAATCACGGTCATACGTTTGGTTAATTTTGAGTGAGCTGGACATAAGGCTATGCAACATCATAAAACCAAGCTATTTAGGAACTATCAAAGCGTGATTTTCTATTAAGATAAGAGGGAGCAGCCAATTGGGATATACCATCAATCAGAAGAAAAAGGCAAATATTGCAAATTTCATCCATATGGCATGAAAATAAATTTCAACTAAAAAACCTTCTTAAATCCACACAAACAACCTCATTTTATTATCAACAAAGCCGGATAAAACAGCACTGAATATTTTGTTAGACTTCAATCCCAGCATTATAATTGAATATAAAATAGTACAACGACGCTTATAAAGAAATGCGTGAAAGTCAAACTTTGTTTTGGAAGATAAATTTATAACATGAAAAGGAAACAGCTGAGAAACGTAACCACTGCAGATATCGTCTAAAAAATAAGACGAAGTGCCCGTGCTTGGGTGAAGCCACCTAACAGAATTGTTTATTTGTATCTGCCAATTTCTCAAGAATCAAACGTCATAAGCATCATATAAAATTAAATAGGAATTTTTCCAAGGAACAAATGAACTTCGAAACCAAACTAATTGATATCAAAAATGCAGTTATTACTTTTCTAGAAAAAAAGAAAGTCTCCTGCCGAGATTTTGAAATTTTAAAACTGCAATTTTAAGTAAACTAATGGCTGGATATACTCCAAACACTGAAACGCCATAGTACAAGCACTATTACCAAAACTGCTTGAAAGAACCCTTTTGAAGACAAACCTCCTCTGTCTAAAAAAGGCTCAGGAGAGAAAAATGAAATCGCAGACTGGGAGAGCAACCAGATTAACTGCTTCTCCTGCGATCGATGCTAGATATAAGCCGAGTATTAGTTTTCTACCCCATAACACTCACACAATATATGGGCCTGCAGCGGTTCAAGCAAAATGCACAAGCCACTGTGCTCTTTTGCACAGGGAGGCGATTGTTTAGCTACGTGGTTCGATTTAAGCAGCTCTGACAGCGTCGTCACTTGTTACGCCCGACGCTTAACGACCTCCTGTAAACAGCTTCGCTGCAATCACAAGTCCGCGCCTGGTGACGGCGATAAACACAGGCTTATTCTTCTCATGCTGAGCACCGGAACAAGACGCGCGTTTTATGCATAGAACCCTACTGCGCGGTTGTGCGTTCAGGCTGAAGGCGGAATCAGGAACAGGGACGGACGAGGAATGTTGGTGTAGTGATTGCAGCAGAGATAGCAGCACTGGCGTAAATGATTACCACACTCAAAGGAGCCTCGCTGTTTCTTTGACCCCCCCCCCCCCCCCTCCCCTCCGCTCCTGTTACAAAGGGCCTGATATACCAAAATAGATAGAAAATAGTTGTAAGCCCTTTCATTCCTGCGAAAGTTCGTTTAGGTGCGGCTCAGTGTTGACGAGGCTTGCGAGGCGTGCGCACGGGATGGGGGTAGCTTTACGCGTTTTATGTTTTCTGCCATTATATGAGCAGAGTAAACGAATTTGCTAACTCATGAGGAAGGTCCAGCGTCAGAATAAATGTCTGCAAAAATGGATCTTTACTACGCGTGATGACAGCTAGAGCGTGCAGTGTACTATTTTGAATCATTGTGTGCATAGTGGGTTAGTTCAACCAGGGCTTGTTATGCCATTTTTCCGAACATTATTAAAATCTATGTGTTACTCTGAATATTTCTTCAGCGTTTAGGGTCATTTTAGGAGAGGTTAAACTCATATAGATAATCTAGTTTACAGAGTGGAAGCTGGATAAGGAATGGTCCGAAACGGCATCATGTGGTTAAAATCCTCTGTGGCCGTCTGCGAGCGTGAAGAAAACCGAGCCGAAGCACGTTTTGTCTGTGATGTTTAGCCTTGTTATATCAAATGCGTGTCAGGTTCTTACCTGTCATAATTTTACAGTTATTGCTAAGAAAGAGAGATATCTTTGTGAAAACTATATTTTCCGCTATTCAGGCTTCCAGTTTGGCTTTGTCACACTTACTGGCTGAACAACACTTAATGGAATGAAGAGAAAACAGGCACCAATTTCTCAATTTTTGATGAAAGCAAAATTTCACGCCGCCTCTTGTATGCCGGTACATTGGAGTTAATCTATCGATGCATTCATTTGTCTCGAGTATTTTTTATACTGTGTGGTTGTGAACTTTAAGGAAGGCCCAGTAAATGTTTACAGCATTGATCAGCAGCAGTTTTCTTAAATAATAAGGCACAGCTGAACATTGTTTCCTAAATTTGCGTATGCTAAAAATTTATTTCTTTTTGAATATTTAAAAGCTTTGCGGGTAACTTGGTTTCAATGATGCCGAAACCCTTCGATTCTTTGCCATGATATTGCATGATTTATGGTACTTATTTGGAATATACTTACTATATTATGGATTTTGCATCGTAGTTTCCAATGTGGATTCAGCGTGTGCCTAAGAGTTGAGAGCTTTCTTTACCTCGGAGATATCAGACTGTAGTTGTCTTCTAGGATCAACTCTCCGTAGTCTTTTAGGTCGCAAATGCTACCTTCGTTTTGTTTCTTGAAATAAAACTGTCATGGTGGCATTACTTCACGTAATATTAGAAGTCACTGCCATACAAGGGCTTCAATACATTCGTTTCGGTTCCCTTGACTCAGTGATTAGAGTGGGGAATCAGGAGACCGAAACAACTTTCCGCGATGAAGTCATGTATGAATTTGTAGCGCCCTCTTAAGTGGCACCGCGAACACGGATATCGCGCGCCAAGTGAAGAACCATGTACCAAGCATGTACGAGTCTTGTCTTGTTTTAGTGAATCATCTTGGGTTCAAAGTTTAGCTGCCTTCCTATGACGGAAAACCAACTAGCCGCCATTACAGCATTGCTTAAAATAAAGACGGCGCCTGGAAAATAAATACCACCCTAAACCGGCTTATATGGAGACCACACTGGGCAGTCTCGCATCCCCAACTGACCTCCTGCTTCAAGCCATCGCCGACCCTCCCTCCGTTTCGACATTCAGTCTAGGCGGGGGGCTCTGTAGCGCCTTTTTTGGTGGCGCTGGGAACCCGGATATCACGCGCCGCCCGGCGAAGCAAATATAGACGGCGCCAGGTCGTAGCTCGTGCAGCCTCGGCAGCTGTCTTGTTCTGGTGGCAATCAATCAACAGCAGTGATTCAAGGGCATTCTCGGAGGGTGGCTGCTCCTGGCACTACTGGGCTGGGACTAGTAGGTCAATGCCGCTTGTGGTGCGGGCTAGCCTGCTACAGAATTTTTATCTATTATAGGCCTTCATTGCCCTCGCCGCCGCTTCGATGGTGGACGACGGCTGTTGCGACGCACGTCTTTCTTTCCCTTTCCTTTCTTCCTTCTCTATATTCTCTTCTATCCGCACGAGGCAGCGGAGGTAGCTCAGCTACAGAGCTGGTAGCAGGCCCGTGAATTTTCTTTTCCTTCTTCCTACAGTCGCAACAACAACAGCAGTCTTGTTCTTTCGCTCCTGGGGCGTTAAGCCTTCAAACGTAACACTTCGCTGTTGTAACAAAGGAAAAATATTTCGCAGAAATTATATTAATTATAAGAAACAGTCGAGTATGTTAGGAAAGAAAAAAAAGAGGTCCGTTGTGCAACGCTGGAGGGAAGAACGCGGTGTGATAATATGTGTTTTTGCTCGTATATTGAGAGCTTTGTAACTTTTTGTCTCACAGGTCTTTATTGACTCGAACATTCCAAGCTCTTTTTGAAAGAAAAAGGCTTCTGTATTTTATATTCTCTGGCTCCAATTTGGGAGGAGTATAGTTTGGTTTCGTACTTCCGCGTTTTTTGAGGGATGGTAAAGAGACTCAAACCATAGGTTCAGAAAATTCACCATGCATACAAAACTTAAACCTCATAGAGTATGGCTTTCATATCAACTGAAGCGTGCACGCCAAATAATTTTAACGCATGGAAAATTATATAAGCAAGAAAGGAGGTCAAAAACGGCGGGAAAAACTACTTCTCCACAAACAAAATAATCTCACGCAAAAAGATCACTCATTTTTCGCAGCTTTGATTCCCATTAGAAGTATTATTATAACATGCAAAATCTGTATCTTCCGGGGTATAGGTGTTGTTGGGTAAAGTGCTCTTATTTTATTACGAAAGCAGCAAAACGTAAATTCTGCGAACAGTGAAAAGTATTTTTTTTTTTTTGAAAAAGAGGTCTAGGATTATATAGTATCCTCAAACAAAGGCAAACAGCACGTCAGTGATGCCCAACATGAAGAGGCACGAGCACATTGGGTCTATTTTTGATATGTTAAAATACAAGGGCAGTGAGCAAAGCAAAACTTTTTCATGCTTTTGAAACCATGTTTCGGCAACTCTATGGCATCAAGTTATTGCCTATATCATCAAAGAAACCACCAAAAATTTATGTTCTTTCTTGCGAATTGGATAGTGCAGCAATATATTGAGTATTTCATCCCGGCTTGAAATTCATCGACTAATTCAAAATAGCCAGATCGCAAGGACACAAGTAAATACCATGTAAGAAACATTACAATTAGGTATATTTAACTTGATCGCGCGCATTGGACAGGGGCATATTGTTAAAGTTTGCACTCTAGCTAAACAGGATTCTCAATAGGATAGGTACTCTTGTAGGCTTCCACGTTATTTATTCTGTTTTCTTTTGATTGCCTGCGAGTGAAACATTTTTCTCCGAGCACAAGTATTCGTCAGACTGCTTCATTGGCTTCAAACGACCACAAAATATGCAGTTTCATTTGGATTCGGGAGGGGGCAGTAAAGCATCAATTTAAAATCACATTGAAATTTTAGTTTCAATTTCGTATAACAGGGTATCCGCAAAGGAATCATTGTCACTTGCTTGTAAGTGAAACGTTTATTTTCTGCAAAAGAGACGACGCGAGCCGGAGAAGACGATGAATGCCAGTTTTAATTGGCCATCAGCCCCAGTCCGTGCCCAGGGCCTTTTGGGCACCGACCGACAAGCACCCGATGAGGAAGGCCTCCCAAGCCACTTCAGTGATCACTGCCGTAAGACTTGCAAACATCATCTTGTTTTTAGGACATCACAGACAGACAGACAGACAGACAGACAGACAGACAGACAGACAGACAGACAGACAGACAGACAGACAGACAGACAGACAGACAGACAGACGGACGGACGGACGGACGGACGGACGGACGGACGCACGGACAGATAGATAGATAGATAGATAGATAGATAGATAGATAGATAGATAGATAGATAGATAGATAGATAGATAGATAGATAGATAGATAGATAGATAGATAGATAGATAGATAGATAGATAGATAGATAGATAGATAGATAGATAGATAGATAGATAGATAGATAGATAGATAGATAGATAGATAGATAGATAGATAGATAGATAGATAGATAGATAGATAGATAGATAGATAGATAGATAGATAGATAGATAGATAGATAGATAGATAGATAGATAGATAGATAGATAGATAGATAGATAGATAGATAGATAGATAGATAGATAGATAGATAGATAGATAGATAGATAGATAGATAGATAGATAGATAGATAGATAGATAGATAGATAGATAGATAGATAGATAGATAGATAGATAGATAGATAGATAGATAGATAGATAGATAGATAGATAGATAGATAGATAGATAGATAGATAGATAGATAGATAGATAGATAGATAGATAGATAGATAGATAGATAGATAGATAGATAGATAGATAGATAGATAGATAGATAGATAGATAGATAGATAGATAGATAGATAGATAGATAGATAGATAGATAGATAGATAGATAGATAGATAGATAGATAGATAGATAGATAGATAGATAGATAGATAGATAGATAGATAGATAGATAGATAGATAGATAGATAGATAGATAGATAGATAGATAGATAGATAGATAGATAGATAGATAGATAGATAGATAGATAGATAGATAGATAGATAGATAGATAGATAGATAGATAGATAGATAGATAGATAGATAGATAGATAGATAGATAGATAGATAGATAGATAGATAGATAGATAGATAGATAGATAGATAGATAGATAGATAGATAGATAGATAGATAGATAGATAGATAGATAGATAGATAGATTCGAAAGCCAGAGAGGCTAGGCTTTAAGCTCATCGCCTGGACTGCGGCACTGGACCAGGTAAGAGGGTTAACAGAAGTAAGGCGTCGTAATATCTAGAAATCTTGTCCGCGAGATTTGACGATCACCGGTAAACGTTTCTTTGCGTACATATGTTGGTCATGTACGTTTTATTGCTTCAGTCTCAGGTGATATAATATTACTTGTAGCTGCTCCTTGACTCACATTTAGCTGTTCATTTCTCTTGACGTTACAACTGCCATTTTCTTTTTCCTAGCTTGCTGCACTTCTTTCCCTTTGTCTCCAGGCCTTTTCGTTGGCCTCCACGCGTTTTCAACAGAGGTAAGTGCCAGTGAGGTAAGATGAGGTAAGATGCATACTTTTTCTCTTGACTGCTATTGGCGAACTGCCATTCATTTCCGTAGAGCACCTGCCAAATGTAATCCCGCCAATTTCTATGCCCATAATTAATTCACTCTCATGCTCGACGTCCGCCATTACTATTTTCCCAAGTACATGTCTTTTTAAATGTCATGCATTTCTATCGAAATGCTAAAAATTCAAATATATTTCCAAAAAACCTCGAGGAAAATGCAGTCACGTATACAGTGAATAAGAATGTATCTTTTAATTTTTCGCATGAAGTGCTTTTAGCATTGCCGCTTCGAATAAACAGAACGATAATGTCGTCTGAAAGAGCGCTCTCTGTCCGTTAATTGCGAATGTGTCCTTCTGGATGTCTCAATACAAACTTCTTGCTAAGTGCAATGTGTTCGTTTTTCTTTGCTCAGAGTGAATTGCAGGAAAAACCACATTGTATGAACATTTTCTTTCGCCACGCTAGCTGTTTTCTTTCAGAGCTTCGGAAGCCATGTGACGCAGGACAGCATTTACGGGGCAAAAGCTTTTAACACATAGCTATGATATGCACGTCTGAAGATGGCCAGTGCGTGAGTCCATTATCTGGTTGCGTGACACTTCCCTGCATATATATCTACGGGAAGCGTGCTGGAGGTGATAGCTGAGTGTGGGGCATAAAGGGTTGGAGGGAGTGAATGGGATATTAAGCAAAGGAAACACGCTGTTTATTGCCTCTTGCGCTCTATGCTGTATTCGTATAATAAGTGTCCTCGCGTGTCTAGGTTCAATACGTGGCCCTATCTTCGTCTCCGTGACCTTGAAGACGCCGCATGAAGATAGACAGAGTTGAAGCCTGAAACCAAGCAGGCATTCAACATGCATGCCCATAGCAGGAAGCGCTGACAAAATAGCGCTGCGTGATAAACCTGCCACGTTTTGGGCACAGATTTGGTAAACAGGATAGGACCACATTGACTCCAGCCGGGAACAAGACGGCTAAGATTTTACTTTGTCTTGTTTTTGAATATCGCAACAGCTAAATACTAATCGTAGGAAAAGGTAATTTGCGAAAGACTCACAGGTGCTCAATAGCTCAAACGTTTTACTTCTTTTTCAGTGTTTGCCAAATCCTTATAATACCGCGCAATCTTCTATTCCTTCTTTTGCATACTTTTAATCGAGATACTTATTCGCAAACGCTCAGTTTTCACGGGGCCTAAAATATGTCTGATTTCCATCAATGATCCAAAGTCGCTCACAACAGCGTACGTGCTAGGAACAGATAACGACGATCTCCAACCGTGACTGCACGTGGCAAGCCTCGCAAATGCGCCGACTCCGAAAAGGAACATCAGAGGTATTGAGAGGCACAGGACTGCAAATATGCGGCCCGGCGTGTGGCGAAAGCAGGGCTCGTTTATAAATCGAGAACGTTGTTTAGGGGGAGGGCTGCTCTCTTCGCTTTTCTTCGCTTGAGCGGAGATAGTGAAACGCCACTTGGCACCTCTCGTTGCCTAATTTGCAGCGATGACGTCCTCATATCGCCGGTCTAGCGCCCGAGCTACATAAGCGCACCTTCACAACATTGCAGTCGCAAATAGTGATAAAGTCACAGTGGCACACGTAAGCAGTCTTACGTCTCTGAACCGACCTTTTTTTTTTTTCGATCCGTTCTTCGAGGAACCTTGAAAGGCACTTCCACTTAATTCAAGAGGTTTTCTGCTTTATAGTTATAATAGCGACTCTATGCTAATTTCTAATTTCGGAACATTTATAAAATGTCGTTAAACAGTTCGACCGCTTGACGGCCTTCTGGAGGCTACTTTGTTCATGGTAACATGCCTCTATGAATAATCTTAACGCTCAAACATACTACTGCCAGCTGAACGCTATTTGATTAAGAAAGAGTATTTTATTTGGTGATCATATGTAACCCATATGTATGACGTCAGGAAAACATACGAGATATTCTCTCCATCCGCTTGAATTAAAAGATGGCGCAAAATATATTTCTGATGGCGGCAGGATTAGCACTTTCGTATTTGCTCAAAGAAGTTGGTACTATATTTTATTTACTATGCTATATTTCTATTAATACTATATTTTAGTTGATTTATAGAGTACTGCTAGTCTCAAGGTGCTGGTGCAAGCAACACATCGACTTTTCGGGGAAACTCCTTTTTAGAATGGTCATAGTGACACATATGTATAATCAGCTGTGTTATCTGCTGTAGCTTGTTTTTCAGTATGATAAAACACAGACACCCAATCGTTTCTAAGTCATGCTACGTTGCGGCGGAAACATTAGAAAAGATGGCGGGTATGTCTGATAGACTTAACTAAAATACCTTCTCCTTGTCCTCCCCCAATATTGCCTCTTCGTTTCAGTATGCACGGTTATTTCCAACTCAGGGTTTATACAGGTAGTGCATCTTGAAAGCTTCTTTTTAAATAACATCCAGTGTTAGAATGGGATACTGCCCTAGATTGTTCACGGGAAAAGTAGTGTTGGTTATGGAGGCCAATACGTTGTGCATTAGGCGCGCACGTAAGTAGGAAGCCTTTAGCACGCAACAGCAAGAGCATGTCATTGTCGAATGTCTGACTATGTCCAGGGTATTGTCGCGATCACAATATTGTGGGACGTCGAGACTGCAGCAATAGTGCGTTATGCGTTGCCTTACGTTCTGCGGCACCCTCGCACTCTATTTCCGTTGGCTAGGTTCTGAAATTTCGACGAACCCTGTTCTTAGTCCCCACGTCTGATTAATAATGTTATATTTAACAGAAAACTAAAATACAAAGAAGTGATAGCGAAGCGTAAATGTAGATTGTAGAGAGTAGCAACAAGTGTTTTGAAGAGTGACTAGGGGATTTTGACTTTCCCACAATAAAAATATATTCACAGTTATAGCACGAAATAAATTACTTTAATGAGGTGTACATTGTGTAATTTCTTGAATCATGTTCTCCTGTGATATACTGGCACTAACGCACTCTCATTTCGCATTGTTGTGTATGCGCGTTGCTCCTCAGGTGCTGCGCCGCAGCGGGGGGATATAAGCCGCGGAGCAACCGCTCGAGCGCACCCTACGCTCGCCTAAATTCCCAATCTACTCATCCTGGCGACATCGCTCGCCGTGAAAAAGCGGCACATCGAAAAGTAAAGCTGAGAGAGCTGAACAAGCCAGATAAACTTTCGAACTGAGAGAAAATATACTCGCAAGGTGACGACGCAATGCGGCGGTGATGTTAGGGCAAGAACAGAGGAATGATTCGATATCCTTAATGACTACTGCTGATTTCGCTTTGTATATACTGGATTATCTGAGTGAGGCCACCGGCAATTTTCTCGTAATTACTTCATTTCATTTCCAGAACCTAGTCGACGTCGACTTCAGTAAAACACAAAATCAAGATTTATGTTCCGGCCGAGCGTC